>NW_028261395.1:14740194-15054638 GCF_051295495.1 Thamnophis sirtalis
TGATTGTGTACAAACTCTAGCCAAATTTTTGAAGATTCTTTTTCAAAAAACTCTTCTAAAATTCTAGGACATTTATCCTGTGATAGAAAGTAGGATTTCAAAGGCTCGTATATTTTCAAAATTCTTTCAACAGCTGGCAAAAGAGCTAACCAGCACATTTTACTGTATCCAAGTATTTTGTGATATTCGACTTTCGCATTTTCACAAAATTCTTTAAGCATTTCAACACGCACAGTGTATATATAGAAATAAGAATATATTTTAACAATAATATTTTCCACATCTACGGGCAACAAGTCAGCAGCTGTTTGAATGGCGTTATGTATTATGTGCACTGCACAACCAACACCAATAATGTTTTGATTAAGCTTTTTGTTTAATTTATAAAAAAATATTATTTGTACCTCTTCTCACTTTTCCTCCAAAGTTTGCATTCGTGTTGTCTCCACAATATGCAATTATTTTATGTTTTAAATTGTTTTGTTCCAAAATATTAATAATGGAACTGAAAATTATTTCAGAAGTTTCACCGGGCAAAGAAACAAAATCTAAAATTCTAATTTGTATTCCAGTTTCCGAATCAAAAAATCTAATAATGGTTGGAAATAATTTTATATCCTTATGATTAGATGCATCAGAATATATGGATATAAAATTAATTTTCTCTAGATTTTTGTTTAATTCTGAAAATGCATATGGGGAAAGCACATTACACACAATTGCCTCAGATTTTGTTATAGCACAGGCAGTTTTTTTGTTAAATAACTTTTTGCCAACTTGTGATGTACAGTCCATAGATCTGAAGGAATGATTGTGATTAATAGCATGAAAAGACATAAGTCCTTCTGCTAATGCTAATTTCTTTTCTTCGTCTCCATAAGTTGTTTTCCAAAAAATATCCTGTATTTTGGAGGAAGATGCAGCAGTATCTAAATATCTTTTATCTTTCTGTGTGTCCAAGTGCTTTGAAATATCATTCTTCCCACTGTGCGAAATAGAAAATTCACCATTACATTTCTCACATTTTACTATGTGATCACTTTTGGTTTTTTTAAGAAAAGGAAATTCACTTCTTAGATCATCGTTGAATTTGCATCCTCTTTTCTTACTCATTATGTTAATAATATCAAAAAAATTAAAATTGTACGATTTTATACGATAAAAAATTCAACGAGGATGAAACACACTAAATCTGGCAAAGCTACCTTGCACCAACCTGGCCTGCCCATAGAATAGCAGCCACTTTGAGACACATAAACCTGGTCTGAACATATTGCATCACAAAGAAAACATTTGTAAAAAGGAACATTTCTTGTAGTAAATATATTTTATAAACAATTAAAAAATAAAATTCCCCCCAAAATAATTAAAAAAGGTATTCTATAAATAAAAGAAATCTTTAAAAACCATTGTTTTATTACACCAGCAATAATTTACACTGTAACCATTTCAAACTATTCCACAGAGAATAAATTGAAGTAAAACCATTTTAGAAAATTCTATATCAATACTTTGAAATGCATTGTGCATAGAATTTTTAAAAATAGTTTTACTTCAATTTATTCTGTTTGGAATAGTTTGAAATGTTTTACTTCAATTTATTCTGTGTGGATTCTTTTTTAAAATTGTCTTAGACTATTTAAAAAAAGATTCTATCCAAAATAAATTGAAATAAACCATTTTAAAAAATTCTATGCACAATACTTTGACAAACTTCCCTCCTTGCTAGGTTTTTTTAAAATGGTCCCCATTACTCTTCATTGTAAGGCAAGAAGAATGTTACTATCTAACTATGATTTAGAGAATCTCTGCTTTTATCTAGTTATTTTACTGTTAACATTAAGTAGCTTTTAGGATTCTTTCCATCAACTTTTCTCTCCATCTAAAGCAGTGTTTCTCAACCTTGGTCCACCTGAAGATGTGTGGACCTCAACTCCCAGAATCCGCCAAGCCAGCTAGCTGGGGAATTCTGGGAGTTGAAGTCCACACATCTTCAGGTGGACCAAGGTTGAGAAGCACTGACCTAAAGGAATCAGATTCTATCCCTGGCTGCTCATCCAAGGAGACATGATGTTAATCCATGATGTTAATCCACAGGTGTAGGAACCAAAAACTTTTTGCTCCCCATTTGAAGCAGTGAGAATGACCATGCTGTCTCCAGAGAAATGATGGTTAATGTACAGGTAGTCCTTGACTTACGACCACAGCTGAGCCCAAAATTTTTGTTCCTAAGTGAGACATTTGTTAGGTGAATTTTTCCCAATTATACCATTTTTCTTGCCACAGTTCTTAAGTGAATAACTGCAGCTGATAAGTTAGAAACATAAGTGAATCTGGTTTCCCCATTTGACTTTGTCAAAAGGTCACAAAAGGTGATTACATGACCCCGGGACACTGAAACCATCATAAATACGAATCTGTTGCCAAACATCAAAATTTTGATCACGTGACCATGAGGATGCTGAAACAGTCGCTAAGTGTGAAAAATGGTCATCAGTCACTTTTTTCAATACCATTGTAACTTTGGTCACTAAATGAACTGTTTGAAAGCTAAGGCTAGCTTGCATTATAATGTCTTATGCTAGCTTACATTTTCAAGAGAGAGAAGCTAAACTCCTTGTTAGAATTGGAATTGAAATAGAAATGAGTAGAGTAGAGTAGAGTAGAGTAGAGTAGAGTAGAGTAGAGTAGAGTAGAGTAGAGTAGAATAGTTTATTAGCGAAGTGTGATTGGACACACAAGGAATTTGTCTTTGGTGAATATGCTCTCAGTGTACATAAAGAAAAATAAAATAGAATACATTCATCAAGAATTATAAGCTACAACACTTAGTGATAGTCATAGGTTTCTAATAAGCAATCAAATTATACTAGGAAACAAATTATTGGATTTTTAAATTATTGGATTTTCTTTCAAAGAAACTCAGTATGTACTTCCTGATTATTAAAAGTGCAAATTCAGTGTCAATGACTCCTGAGTATTTAAAAAAAGATTCTATCCAAAATAAATTGAAATAAACCATTTTTAAAAATTCTATGCACAATACTTTGAAATGTCTCATCTCAGTATCTTGGTTTGGAGCTGGCGGTGATGAAAGTGTCATGGAATTTTCACACAGGGATGAAAACATCTCCATCTCTTCTGCGGTCTCTAATACCCCCTTTGGGTCTTGGCTTCTATTTTCTATGATCTTGAATTCATGCAATCTCTTGCCCTCTGGGGGGGAAGTGAGAGGCTCAATTATTGGGGAAACCAGGTCTATAAGCGGCTCTGCTGTGTCCATTGTGACCAATAAGGATTTCTTTAAATTTTCTAGCTTGAATAATATATTTTCTTGTTCTTTCCTTGGGAGAGCACCAAAAGCGTTAATGATGCCAGCTTCTGTGCTGTTAAGTATCTCTTCTCTGTGCAAGATTGGTTGACTCCCACTATCATTCTTTTTGTTTTCCAAGGTTGAAAATGAGGTGGTGTCATTCGCCTTGGAGGCTCGCATGTTAGTTATTAAAGGGATAACCCTTTCCTCACCAAAGACTCTGATGGGAAAGATTTGGAAGGAGGCTAAAAATGCCTTCATCTTGAATAACATCTGAGGTATGGTGGGCTGTTTGAAAGACAAAAGGATCCGCCTCAGGTAACCACTCCACAGCACGGAGATCAATCATGCCCCTGTGACAGTGAAGAAGCTGGCTTAGGGAATTTAATATTGCACTTCTGGAATTCCAACGTCCATAATTAAGTCTGTTCATATGGATTCTAAAAGCTATCCTTTGTGTTTGTAGCGAGCGATGTGATTGTTGTAATTGAGGGAGGGATTCTTTCCTGATTTCTTCTTTTTTGATACCTTTTCCTCTCGATGCCTTGTCTGGGGGAGGACTGCTTCCTTTTATCTGTCTCTTTAACTGTTTCTCTGGCTCTTTGTTCTTTTTCCTTTTCCTTATCCTGCGAATGGGAGTTAATCAAATCTTCTGCCAGCACTTTAGTGGGAGTTCTTGGGGCCCGATATTGCATTTGAAGAAAAACAGCTAAATCTTTTTTCAATGACTCTACATCATGTTGGATGGCAATTAATTGTTCAAATATTGAGACCACCGTTTGCGCTGTGAGAAGGCATTCCTTTGCCATAAACTTGGTTGAATTTTCCCAGGGTAAACTCTCCATACTCTGAATTATCTGGTTGTTCTTTGCCTTTTTAGTCTCTAACTTAGACTCAATAAAGGAGGTTGTTGGACTAGTTGTTTGTGATAAGAGCTGGCAATCATTTTTTTCCCCCTCCACCAGATCGGGGAAGTCTAGTAAATGCTGATTTGCCATATCATTTTGCCGGTCCTGTTCTAATCTCTCCAGATTGTTGGAGATGGGGGGGGGGGGTAGTTTTACTTACAGATCTCTTGCGAACAAAGAGCTCCTCAATTCGTGGTTGTTTTGCTGTCTTCACTTGAGGGAGAGATCCTGGGCTGGTGCCATGGCATTTCTTTCTTTTTCCCATGCTTTTTTTAATTCTTCAGCAGCAACAAAAGTTTTTGTTTGTGTTATGTTCTACGCTGTTATCTCCACCCAAAAATGTTAATTAAATAAAAAAGAATCAAGTAGGAGTACTAAAAATTGATAAAATAAAATAAAACCGAGAGGCACTACTGCAAACACGCTCCAGCTGCACCGGCTGCAGCTCCGCCCCCGCCGCCAGGCACCCAAATGGCAATTATGTGCTGCACTAGTTATAAGTATGAGGACCATCATAAAAAGCCTTTTTCAATGGCCGTGATACTTGGAATTGTCACTAAATGAATGGATGTAAATTGAGGACAATGTGTAGGATACTTGGTTAGGGACTGTACATCATTGGATTCATTGCTTCTTCAGGCACATTCTCACAAGGCCTTTTTAAAATGAATATCTAATATTTTATGAATATTTCCTTCTCATCATCTGGGCAGGTGCAGGAAAACTTGGATTCTCTGGATTTCTAATACCAGATTCCAGATCCAAGGAACAACATTTTAATTTCACTCACAGAGACAGGGCAGAATCTGGGGCTCCCTGACCTCTCCAGGTGACCGAGGGTTCCCCCCTTCAGTGAGGGTTTCCCCCACTCTGGCTGAAGCCAATTCAGGGCTCGAAGCCCCTTCAGGATTGGCTCATCAAGGAATAAGCAAAGCCCCCAGGGAGTTGGTGATTATTATTCAAATATCAGGTTCAGACCAATCAGAGTCTTGGCTTGTGACATCAGAGACTCCTCCTGAGCTCATTGGCTGGAGCTCACCATGGCAACCTCCAGCATCCTTGGGGAGTCTGGACCACATAATGGAGGCTCTGCTCAACATCCCTGGAAAATGGCTGGATTGGATGGCTGGCACTTGGGGCATCACAGGGTCTCCCTCGCCTGGGCTCCTCAGGAGGGACAGACCCCCCCTTTAAGGCAGAACTAAGGGGGAGAGATTAGAAAAGAGGGGGTTCAACCAAACACAACAATGTGATCTATGAAAAAACATAGCTTCAGGATGTCCCAGTTGGAGAGACATTGAGACCCCAAAGGTAGAAACTGACATGGGGTGATTAACCTAAAATGGGACTCCATTGGCCAAATGTAGTTATTTCTTCAACAGACTCATCCTGCTGGTTGACTTATTTATATATATTTATTTTTTATTACTCAGAGTTTTATCCACCTTTATGCACTGTGCCACCTCAGCTCATAATCATCCTGGTTGCTCTTCTCTGCTTGCTTTCTAGAGTCTCAACATCTTTTTTATAGTGTGGTGACCAAAACTGGATGCAGTACTCTAGTCTTATTAAAGCTTTACAGAGTGGTATTAGTACCTCTCTAGATCTTGATTGTATCCCTTTGTTAATGCAACTTAGAATTGTATTGGCTTTTTTGGCTGCTGCCACACACATATTTAACTGGTTATACACTAAGACTCCAGGATCTTTCACACAGTTACTGCTATTAAGCCTGGTTTCACACAGTCTATATGTGTACTTTTGTCTTTTCTTGCCTAAGTGTAAGACTTTACTTTTCTCTACTTTGAATTTCATTTTCTTAGATCTCTCTTAGCTTGTTGAAGCCAGAACTCTCTTAAAGACTACACTGTTAGCCTTGCTTGAGCAGTGCTTGGACTAGAAGACCTCTAAGGTCCCTTCCAACTCTTTCAGACTGTTACGGTTGGTTACGTTCCCTGTGTTTGATGGAGAATGTTTGGGGGGCTCCCCATAGGCTTAGAGCCAGAGGGGCTCAATAGGAAGCTTGCCAGTTTCTTTATAGGGTGAGAGTTGGGTCTGGTGCGGTGTGGATGTGCTTGTCTGACCGATGGGAGAGGCCGTCTATGGGGTGGTATGGGGTAAATGCATGAGGGCAGGGGGGAGGGATCGAAAGTACAGGTAGATGTTAGACATGGCCTCCTCCTCCTCTTCCTTCCCCCTGAGAGGCCCTTGAGCAGCAAGAGCTTCTGCCTGCCCCCCGAGACCCTCCACCCAGCCCTGTCCTCCTCTTCTGCCCCCCTGCTCCCTCAGCCTTGCTGCCTCGGGGCTCTCTGCTCCCGTCTCTCCTGGGGACCCCTGGGCTCCCCTTCAGCTTCTGGCTGCTCTCCTCTCCCCTCCTCTCCTGCAGGCTGTTCAGCTCCCATCTGCTCAGCCCTTTTGGCTGCTCGGTTCCGGCTCCCAGATCTGGCTCTGGCCAGACTCACCTGGCACACAAGGTAGCAAGTTTCCCCCCTCCCCCATCCCTCTCTCCCCCAATCCTCTCCTGGATAGACAGTTGGACACAGACTCCTTTGATGCTTTTCCTATGGAGATTTTAGAAAGAAACTTATCCTCCCAATAATCGATAGGCATCCTGGCCATTCCAACACTGCTTAGCTCCAGTGGCTTCTTAAGGCTGAACAGACTGTGGTTGCAGCAAAGGTGGCTCGATTCTCCGCAGCATCACTGGGGATCCATGGGAAACACGTGATTAATCCACCATGGCTATTTTACACAACTGATGTAGCAAAGCCTTTTGCATTACCACTCCTTTACCTTTTAGTATTTAATTACTTTGGGCCTCACAGGTTAAAGACTGATATTATAGTATCATTAGGCCATGTTTAACTGACAGATTGGATGCTCCATTGGGATTTTAATATAGATTTTATCTGTGATTTATTATTTCATTCTACAATTTCAACTGGATATTCCTTGAGTGTTTTTATTTGTTCTGATCTTTGATTGTAATAAATTTGATTTGATTTGATTAAGGTGACCAGATTTTCAGATTACCAATAGCAGTAACAGTTAGACTTATATACCACTTTATAGGGCTTTCAGCCCTCTCTAAGCAGTTTACAGAGTCAGCATATTGCCCCCACAATCTGGGTCCTCATTTTACCCACCTCGGAAGGATGGAAGGCTGAGTCAACCCTGAGCCGGTGAGATTTGAAACGCTGAACTGCAGATAGCAGTCAGCTGAAGTGGCCTGCAGTACTGCACTCTACCCACTGTGCCACCTCGGCTCTTAGTTGGTAAAGAGGGACACCATTGACCGGGGGGAGGGGGAAAGCTAGGCCGCGGGGGTTACTGCCAGCCCGCGGCCTCGCGAGGGATGTCTGGTCACCTTAATTATACATATCCTCTCTCTCTCTATCCATCCATCTGTCTGTCTGTCTATCTGCCTGCCTATCTGTCTATCTAGTTATGGTTTCTCTCTCCCCCCCCCCACTCTCTCTACCTGCCTGCCTGCCTATCTGTCTATCTAGTTATGGTATCTTTCTGTCTCTCTCTGCCTATCTGCCTGCCTATCTGTCTATCTAGTTATGGTATCCCTCTCCCTCTCTCCCTCTCTCTCTCCCCGTCCGTCTATCTGCCTGCCTATCTGTCTATCTAGTTATGGTATCCCTCTCCCTCTCTCCCTCTCCCTCTCTCTCTCTCTCCCTCCGTCTATCTGCCTGCCTACCTATCTCTCTCTCTTTCTCTCTATCCATCCATCTACCTTAAGGTGACCAGATTTTCAGATTGGAAAAGAGGGACACCCTTGACCGGGGGTGGGGGGGGGGGGCTTGATTAAGAAAATTTTTTTTGTCAAAAGGTCACCCCAGGACACTGAAACCAGCATAAATACGAATCTGTTTCCAAACAAAATTTTGATCACGTGACCATGAGGATGCTGCAACGGTCGCTAAGTGTGAAAAATGGTCGCAACGGTCGCTAAGTGTGAAAAATGGTCTCAACGGTCGCTAAGTGTGAAAAATGGTCATCAGTCACTTTTTTCAATGCCATTGTAACTTTGGTCACTAAATGTTTTCCCCCTCCTCGAGACTCCTCACTTCTTCCTTCATTCCTCTTGCTTATCTATCTTCACCTTATCTGTCTTCTGCTCTTTCCCTCTCTTCCTTCCTCCCTCCCTCCTTCCATCCTCTTCTTTCCTCACTCACTCCCTTCCTCCTTTTTTCTCTTCCTTTCTCCTTCCATTCTTTATACGATATAAAATTCAATGAGGGTGAAACACACCAAATCTGGCAAAGCTGCCTTGCACCAACCTGGCCTGCCCATAGAATAGCAGCCACTTTGAGACACATAAACCTGGTCTGAACATATTGCATCACAAAGATTTGCAAAGATCACATTTGCAAAAAGGAACATTTCTTGTAGTAAATACATTTTATAAACAATTTAAAAGTAAAAATCCCCCCAAAATAATAAAAAAGGTATTCTATAAATAAAAGAAATCCTTAAAAACCATTGTTAAGTATTACACCAGCAATAATTTATACTGTCACCATTTCAAACTATCATCAGAAATACGAATCTGTTGCCAAACATCAACATTTTGATCGCGTAACCATGAGGATGCCACAACGGTCGCTAAGTGTGAAAATGGTCGCTAAGTGTGAAAAATGGTCATCAGTCACTTTTTTCAATGCCATTGTAATTTTGGTCACTAAACAGCCATGTTCCTGACTTAACAACCACCATGATTCACTTAACGTGGCAATAAAAGGTCGCAAAATGAGGCAAAAATCATTTAACAAACGTCTCCCTTAGCAACAGAAATTGGGGGGATCAATCCTGGTCGTAAGTCGAGGATTACCGGTAGCCAATTGCAAAAGGCAACTTTACTTGGAACAGGTGAGATTGTGCCCGGATCCCTTTCATGCCAACATCCCATCCTGTCCATGGGGAGAACTCCACAGGCGGACAAAAGCCCCAATCCCCTCTCAACCTCCAGCTGACTCTGCCATCTGCCATAACCACACATGCCCCTCAAAGGCAAAACTCAGGGGGCTGAATTCTACAGGGGGAGGAGTAAAGGGGGGATTTGAGGGGCAGCCCAAAGCACCATCTGTCTAAATTTGCATCAGGCAGGCAGTAACATTTTCATAGACCATGATCAGAGGAGCAGCTGATCCTATGGAGAGACTCCTCCTGCATTCAGTCCCAGGCCTACAAGTGGAAGTACCCTTCCTTCCTTCCTCCTTTCACCTTCCTTCCCTCCCTCCCTCCCTCTTTCTTCCTTCTAGCCTTCCTTCCTTTCCATTCTTTCTCCTTCCTTCCTTCCTCTTGCCTATCTGCCTTCTGTCTTTCTGCACTTTAGATCTCTCTTCCTCCTTCCTTCCTCTTTCCATCCTTTCACCAAAAATCAGGATGTTTTATTAGCATCAGCATCATTCTGCTGAAAATGCCAGATTCTGTGGTACTTCTGGATGAGATTTAGAAAATTACAGAGACATGAGGAACCATTATATAATTTCACTTGGCAAAACTCTGATTAAAATAATAGCAACAAAATGTAAGGTTTTTTAATTTTAAAACTCTAGCAAAACATAGATTTATTTCCAGTTTAGTTAATTAATGCCATTATAAACAGGAATGCAATTGATTAAATAAAAATGACTTTTTCTTTTATTAAGAATACTTATTCTACACTAAACTAGAAAATATTTCATAGGCCCTTCAACAAGTTTGTTACAAATTTTCAGGATTGCATGCATTCTTGAAACTGATAGCATGTAATGTTAAAAAGCAGATCGCTAACTAAGTACACTAAAAACCATGTTTAATTATTTGCTACTTGAGGCCAATAGCAATGATGAAGAAATTTCTGTCATCCTCAGTGACAATATTTTTAGGGCCAAAAAATAAAACTCTGTATATTGGATATGTTGAATGGAGAAAGGCCTGCCCCCCCTCCCCCAAATGAGACACCTTCCACGATAATAGGAGAGGAGAGCCTGGAGACAGCAATCACAAGGCAGAACGTAGCTAAGAGAACGGGGCGGGGGTTGGGAGAAGGCATGGGACTGGCTGGGGAAGGAGGGAGGGAGGGAGGGGGAGAACATGAGTGTGTGTATCCCTCCTTCCTTCAGCCCAACACTCTTGCTGGCATTCTGGCCAGACGAGAGGGACTGCAGAGGGTCTAGGGCAGCGAGTCATTCAATGGGAAACTTGCCTCTTGGAAGGAATGACCCGGTTTGGCTCCCACTTTCAACAATCGAACAGAGAAGCGAAGAGGCAGGAGAGACGAAGCGGGAGCCAAGCCGGGCTAGAGTGTTGGGCTGAAGGAAGGAGGGATACACACACTCGCGTTCTCCCCCTCCCTCCCTCCCTCTCTCTCTCTCTCTCTCTCTCTCTCTCTCAAATGGCAAATCCGACCCGCTGCTGGGAGCCCGGTCTCATTTGGGGGAGGGGGAGGAAGCAAGCCTTTTTCCATTTCAAGGAGCTGCCGCTCCTCCCCCCCCACCTCTTAGAAGTCCAGCCAGCTGCCCGCCAAGCTCTCCACGGAGACTCACCCAGAGTTTTCACCGCGATTTGCCTGGTGAGGGGAGGCGGCAGGTTGATGAAGACCAAATCCACAGTATAATAAACACAAGTACAGGGCGGGGCATAACCTTTTCCTAGGGGGTCACAGCAATACTTGTAATAACAACACAAATAATTCATACACCATTCGAAAGCCCATCAAAAACTGAGTTTATTGACACGATTTAATAGTCAGTATGACCACCATTAGCCCTTCGAACAGCATTCAAACGAGGTGGATAAGAACACAACAAATCTTCAAACAGTTCCGTTCGATTTTCCAGATTTTCCAGAGGGCGGGGCATAACCTTTTCCTAGGGGGTCACAGCAAGATCGACAGCAGTTTACAACTTCCGCGACACCTCATTTTAAAGCCCATAAAAAACTGAATTGAATGAGCTATTAAATGTTAAATTTGTTTCGGTTGAAACTTTGAGAATGAATTTGGAAACTGTGTTGAAAAATCTGGAAAATCGAACGGAACTGTTTGAAGATTTGTTGTGTTCTTATCCACCTCGTTTGAATGCTGTTCGAAGGGCTAATGGTGGTCATACTGACTATTAAATCGTGTCAATAAACTCAGTTTTTGATGGGCTTTCGAATGGTGTATGAATTATTTGTGTTGTTATTACAAGTGTTGCTGTGACCCCCTAGGAAAAGGTTATGCCCCGCCCTGTATAATAAATACTTGTATTTATTATACTTGTATTTACTTCCTCCTCCTTTTCCTCGCTGTGATCTGGATGCCCGACGCGCCTTCCTTTCCTCCGCGTTCAGCCCTTTCGCGTGGAGCCTCAAGATTACGAGCAATGCAGGGTTGCTAAGTTAAGGGCGTCCGATCCCAACTGGGAGCAGTGGCTGGCTCTGCTCACGGCTGCGGGCCCCTGCCCTGCTGCGTCCAGCGCGTCTTCAACAGCATGACCCGGCATCCCAAGCGGAGTCCCCCACCCCCCGCATAGCTGCATTGCCCACACGCACGGGGATTCAAAGTATCCAGCCGGATTTCTTGAATCCCCGCGCGTGTGGGCAACGCAGCTAGGCGGGCTCTGCTTGGGAGGACCAGGCTATGGAGGGCATAGCATGGTCATCTCAAGCGAAGCTCCCCTCCCCCGCATAGCTGCATTGCCCACACGTGCGGGGATTCAAAGTATCCAGCCGGATTTCTTGAATCCCCGCGCGTGTGGGCAACGCAGCTAGGCGGGCTCTGCTTGGGAGGACCAGGCTATGGAGGGCATAGCATGGTCATCTCAAGCGAAGCTCCCCTCCCCCGCATAGCTGCGTTGCCCACACGCACGGGGATTCAAAGTATCCAGTCGGATTTCTTGAATCCCCGCGCGTGTGGGCAACGCAGCTAGGCGGGCTCTGCTTGGGAGGACCAGGCTATGGAGGGCATAGCATGGTCATCTCAAGCGAAGCTCCCCTCCCCCGCCTAGCTGCGTTGCCCACACGCGCGGGGATTCAAAGTATCCAGCCGGATTTCTTGAATCCCCGCGTGTGTGGGCAACGCAGCTAGGCGGGCGGGCAACCCGCTTGCTGTTGAAGACATGCTGGACGCGGCAGGGCAGGGGCCCGCGGCCGGGAGCGGCTTCTGGTGGCTACTCCCTCGCTTCCTGGACACCTCCAGCCAATGCTCAGCTGAGCTCACAGCAGGGTGGCTGAGAATTGAGATGGAACCACAAACACTCCACAAACCTCCCCACTCACAACAGACTTTGAGACGCCCACCTCACACACACTCCTAGACAGTGCCTTTATGTGGCCTGAAGAAGGGACATGGGACCAATCTCACAACCCTCACCCTATAAGGGTTCCTCAGCTGTTGTCCCTGGTGGCAGATTGAAGATTGTGAATCCCACTCCTGACACCAGTTTCTGTGGAATCAAACACAGGAGACCCAAAAAAACCAATAATCCAGGCTCACTGCAGTTGTTATTGATGCACTCATATTTATACATTTCTGGAAAGGAGAACAAAATGATAATCATCAATCAGCATAACTAATAGATGATATAACCATGAATATTCATAGTTAGCACACTTCAAGTTCATGCTCACCCACAGTTACTATCCTCAAGAAAGAGATATTGTCTAAATAGAAGGAAACTATCAGTTTTATTGCCACAGCAGTTTGGCTAAAAAGTATTGAGGAATGAGGGCATTAACCCTTTCTTTCTATCTTGTTAATGCATTCTCATTCCTCCAAAAAATCAGTTTCCTCACAATCTTCCAGACACTCCTTATTTATTTGAATAAAAATCATTGCCCCACTCATGTATGGAGAATAACTTGGAGTTGAAATTCCTCTGTCTCACATTTCCACATTTCTTCTGGTCGTAAGCTAAAATAGGGAGAGACAAGGATTTCAGTCATTCAAACATTTCCCATTTGGAAACATACATAAATGATTTTCTTTGATTCCATTATTTCAGTGGAGATAATGCCTTTTTTCAAATAAAAGTAATGTTTGCAATACTTTAAATAACAAAGTATTATATCTCATGTTTTTACATTTGTTCTGGCTGTGAGATGCTCCTTTGTGTTCAGGTCTGGCCTCAGAAGGATAATGTAGCACTTGGGGATGAAGATGCAGACCAGCAGCCCAGCACTGGAGGCCAGGATGGAGAAGACCTGAACAGCCACCATGTATCTCCCTTTGGTGCTCAGGTAGGTGGGCACAAAGGTCACCCAGACACTGCAGAAGACCAGCATGCTGAAGGTGATCAGCTTGGCTTCATTGAAGGCCCCAGGCAGATTCCTGGCCAGGAAAGCCACTGTGAAGCAGATGGCAGCCAGGAAGCCCATGTAGCTGAGGGTGACATAGAACATGACAACAGCCCCTTCGTTGCATTGCAGGATGATCGCTCCAGGCTGGGAGTGGAGGTCAAAGTCAGGGAATGGGGGAGAAACTCCCAGCCACATGAAACAAATGATAATTTGGACAGCAGAACAAGACAGGATGATGGAGTTCGCCAAGCTCTTCCCCAACCATCTCTTCACTCGGTTTCCTGGTTTTGAGGCCAGGAAAGCCAACACCACTGTGATGGTTTTGGCCAAGAGAGAAGAAACAGCAACTGAGAAAATGATGCTGAAAACCGTTTGTCGGAGAAGGCAGGTGGCTGTCCTTGGTTGACCAATGAAGAGAAAAGGAGACAAGAAGCAAAGGAGGAGGGAGACCAGGAGGATGTAGGAGAGGTCCCGGTTGTTGGCTTTGACAAGGGGAGTTTCCCTGTATTTAATGAAAATGAATAAAACAAGGCCTGACATTAGGAACAAAAATACAGCAAAAGAGACCAGGATGATACCCAGAAGTTCTTCATAAGACAGAAAGGTTATAACTTTGGGGATACATTGGTGCATTTTCCTGTATCTGAGAAAAGTAGAAAGCAATATTTATTTAGCATCCTTTCCTTTGCACTTCAAAAATACCTTTTTGGGACAAAAACTGATAAAGGGAACATTTTTCAAGATGCATTGCTTAACAATTCCACATAAGATATTGAGTATATCGTTCTATAAAACATATACCTAAAGAAATAGGGTTATATCCTAAGAAATTGTGCATTTTGAATAAACAAGAAAATAGTTGAGCTTCAATCTTTTTTTTAATCTGCACTTTCATCAACATTTCTGGCTAAATTCATTTCCATTAGGCTTTCCTTTCTTCCAATGTCACCCACCTTCCTGAGTGGAGAAGGTCCCCTCTGGACAAGGAATGCAGTCATAGCAGCAAACTGCTCTCCTTCTCGAGCCCTCTTGACAAATCCAGGAGGACAACTTTCCACACATTTGGACTGAGGCAGGGACTGAGGAGAAAAACAAGGATAACAGATAATAGATTAACAGAGTTGGAATGGACCTTGTAGGTCATTTAATCCAATGCCCCCACTAGAGCAGGAAACCCTACACCATTTCTGACAGAGGACAGTTCAGTCTCTTTTTGAAAGTTTTCAGGGATGAAGCTCCCACAACTTCTGTTCCATTAGTTGATTGTTCTCACTGTCAGAAAGTTCCTCTTTATTTTCTAGGTTGAATCTCTCCTTGGTCAGTTTCCATCCATTATTCCTTGACTGGCATTCAGAAACATTAGCTAAGTATTTTCTGAACTTCACTTAAGTGAATATGAAATCTCTGATTCATTTTAAGCAGACGTGGGATATATAACAATGGCAGATTGTTCATTTAGTTCCTCCCTTTGGTTTCTGGTATATCTGGCAGGATGGAATTGAGGAAAGATTTAAGTATTAAGAAAGAATCAGTGGCTTCTTCCTCATGGCTGTATTAATATTCATTTAGAGCCAAGGTGGCGCAGTGGTTAAATGCAGCACTGCAGGGTACTGCTAGTTCAGCAGTTCAGCGGTTCAAATCTCACCAACTCAGGGTTGACTCAGCCTTCCTTCCGTGGGTAAAATGAGGACCCAGATTGTTGGGGGCAATATGCTGACTCTCTGTAAACCGCTTAGAGAGGGCTGAAAGCCCTATGAAGCGGTATATAAGTCTACTGCTATTGCTATTGCTATTTACTATTCATTTATTATGATGGTGTACTCATAATAAATTTTAGAATCAATTTATTGTGACAAATTTATTAACTTATTATTATTTTAAATCTGTTAAAATAGAAAAAAGCTGATGAAGAGAAAAAATGTCTGACCAGTAGGATCTGGAAGAGTGGGGAAAGGTGAAGCAAAAGCATCTCCCACTTAAATATGAAGGAAAAGTTCCTTAGAAATTAAGGCTGTCAACTTTAAAAGCAATGTTCTTTGTTGATTTGTAAAATGGACTGCAGGTTGAGTCTTCCTCTGATGACTCCTTGTCCTGCCCTCAGGCTCAGGCATTATGGAGAATAAATAGATGGCTTCTTCTATGTTGGAAGATGCCTCTCTCCTCAGTCTTCTTTTCCTAGAGGGTAAACATACCTAGTTTCCTTAGCCGTTTAGTGATTTAGCCTCCAGATCAACCAGGAAGCAACCTGGGATTAAGGAGAAACTTCCTAACCATGAGAACAATTAATCAGTGGAACAGCTTGACTCCTGAGGTTGTGGATGCTTCATCAGCGGAGGTCAGTTGTCTGAAATGGTATGCGATCTCTTGCTTGAGCAGTGGGTTGGACTAGAAGATCTTGAAGGATCCTCCCAGCTCTATTCTGATTGATTGAAATCCTATCAGCAGCCTCCCAAGGTGGGCATGGCTAAATCAGCATTAAAAATGTTTCAAGCTGCAGCATGTAAAGGATACTTTGGTCAATAGTACAGAAGCCTTCCAAGCAGTCTAAGAAGACTCTATGTGTTCTTTTCCCAATATTCAATTCTCTTTGAAGGTCTTCCCCTTAATGATCAAATTTAGCCAACTTGAAATGGGCTCAATAGCTTTCAAAAATAAAGAAGGATACCAATATTTCACCCAGTTCCACCACAAAATCGCGGACGACAAAATCACGGTCGACGAAAGCGCGTATGTGACGTCATCACAGCGCGACGAAAAAGATCGAAAAATGTAAAAAGAAAGCGAAAACCTTACCCTAACCCCCCAAACCTAACCCTAAACCTAACCCTAAACCTAACCCTTAACCTAACCCTAAACCTAACCCTAAACCTAACCCTTAACCTAACGAAAAACCTAACGAAAAACCTAACGCTAACCCTTAACCTAACGCTAAACATAATGCTAACGCTCTAAACCTAACCCTAACCCTTAACCTAACCCTAACCCTTAACCTAACCCTTACCTTTATGTGAATCGGCTTGCTGTAATTTAATTTTTATTTCAATTTTTCGATCTTTTTCGTCGCATTGTGATGACATCACATACGCAATTTCGTCGACTGCGCTTTTGTGGAACGCGGTTTTGACGGGTCACAATTTCACCCACCTTGTTGAGCAACTTGAGCCGTAAAAGAGCATCTTCGTTAATAATAAGTCTCTCTCTTTGAAAACTCCCCAAGTGCTCTTTAATGGCATCCTTCTTATGGAAAGTAACCCAGCTTATGATATTCAAATCTGCAGCTACATCTCCATTTTGATCCAAGTACAGTTTCTTCTTGGAAAGATTGCAAAATTCACTTGTCTCCAGAAACAGATGGAACTGGAATAGAAACACCCATGAAGGTTAAAAGCAGGAAGCTTGATTTCTTACCACTCATGGTCTTTTCACGTGTGAATCTTTCTTCCAGAGTTGTCTAATTTGCAAATTTTGGGTTGGGAAATAAGTGTTATCACTGTCTTCAAAACTGACAAAGGTTCAGCAAAATTTGTCAATCATATATTGAAAAACTACATTTGTATTGATGAAATATCATTGACTAAATTTCTCTATGAAAGAGAATATTTTAAACAGACCACAAATAAATTGAACAAAGAAACAAAGAGATTATTTGTAAACTCCTTGGGAAAAACAGAGGGATTACCAGAAAACGTGGATTTCTCAAGAAGAAGTTGCCAGGCTAATCTCTCCCAGATACACTAGGTAGGAAACATAACAATATGAGGTGACTCGACTTTATTGGAAGGCCACATCAAGACAATCTCGCAAGATTTAAAGTTCAAATCTCCCACCAACCCTTTTTCAAGCCTGGAGAATTACACAAGATCTAAAAAAAATTTTACGACAGAGAAGGAGATGGCTGGTTGGAGTCACTGAAGCAGTTGGTGTGAGCTTAAATGGACTCCAGATGATGGTAGAGGACAAGAAGGCCTGGAGGAACGTTGTCCATGGGGTTGCGATGCATCAGACACAACTAACAACAACAACAACAAATATTTTCTAAAAAACTTTTTTTGGGGCTGGCCAATTATGCAGTTGGAAGCTTCCCTGCCTTATCTGATTATTCCGGGGCAGTATTTGCTCCCCATGTCCCCAAAAATCATTTATTGTTTTTTTAGATATTTATTTGTATCCTGTCTTTCCTTTTTTCCCCATAACTCAAGTCAGCAAACATATCAAACACATACTCCTCTTCTTATTATACACACAAGAACATTGTGAGGAGGGTTGTGGCTGAGACAGTGTGACTAGTTGAAAGTTACCCAGTTGGCTTTCATGGCTAAGGCAGGACTTGAACTCAGGATCTCCAACTTTCTATCCTGGTGAAGATGTTGGTATTATGTTATATTCGCACATGTTATTACACTTCCTTAATAGATTGTGGAAATGCTGGTGATGTAAAGTAGTAGTAACAACCTACTTGCTGATAACTAATTAATTGAGATAATTAATTTCAGTGTCCCTCATAAAACTGGGAATTTATGAATAACAATTAGTCCTTGATCATCTATTTTTCTATATTGCCATTAATGCAGGCGGGTAGTTGATAAAATATGATTTTCTGATGCAACATTTATATCAACTTTTAAATATATTTTGAAGTCATATCAAAAATATGTAAATTTTAGCAATTAGGAATTAACAAATTATGCTATTTTATATAAGAACATTTTTATTAAGATTTCATTTGCACCTTTTCTTAAATCATTTCTTTATTTATAACTTAGACCCAGGCATAAAATTAAAAAAAAACACATCTTGTTGGTTCACCAAAATTGTCTGAAAAACCCCCAAAAGGAATTTAAGAGAGAAGTGAAAAGATCTTCACTTAGAAGTAAAAAGGGATGCAAGAGAAAAGGGATGATGGATACCAAACTGGATAGGAACATTTGGTGAAATGATCTCAGCATAATCATTGATTGGAAACCACAGCAGAGTAACTATTCTTGTCTGGGGAAACCCCAACTTAAGGTCCCCTTGTAGGCACCACCCTTGGGGAAGACATGGCAGAATATCTGGCTCAGGAAGGGCAAGAAAGGGGAAAGGAAGCTGCTGCCATCTTGGCTGCCAAAGGGCCCTATTGAAATAAGGCAGTACAGGCAGCTGGCTGTCAACTACCCGGAGGAGGGCCTTCTCTGTGGCTGCTCCGGCCCTCTGGAACGATCTCCCCGTGGAGATTCGGACCCTCACCACCCTTCAGGCTTTCCGTAAAGCTGTTAAGACCTGGCTGTTCCAGCAGGCCTGGGGCTACTGAGTTCCATCCCCACTCGAACTGGTGTGCTTGTTGAGACCTTTTAAATTGGTTTTGTATTGTTGTTTGTTTTTGTTGCTTTTCCTTTTGTATTGCCCCCCCTTCACTTCGGTTTTGTTAGCCGCCCTGAGTCCCTTGGGAATAGGGTGGCATACAAGTTGAATAAAACCTCAAACCTCAAACCTCAAAATCAGAGGGAGCCTGAGACCTTCCTTTCATGCACTCATAGAGTCAGAGGGCTGGAAGGGATCTTGGTCTTCTAGTCCAACCCCTTACTCAATACCATCCCACTCAAATGGTTATGCAGCCTATTTTTGAAAGCTGCCAGTGATGGAGAATCCACAAGCCCAAGAGGCAAGCTGTTCCACCCATTAAATTGTTCTTGATGTCAGGAAATTTCTCTCTCCTTCTCAGTTGGATCTCTCTTTCCCACCCATTGCTTTTTGCCCTGCCCCCAGGGGCCTTATGGAATAAATGAAACCCCTCTTCTTTAGGGCAGCCTCTCCGGCACATCTGTTATGTCCCCCCCCCTAATCCTTCTCTTCGGTTAACTAGAAATTCTAGGACAATCTCTCAATTGGCAAATGGAGGATGCAGCCCTCTTCCAATAACAGAAAGATGTCACACAGAAGCTTAAGATCTGTTTACTTTTATCCCAGAGTATCAGGCATGGAAAAATGAACTCAGTTACAAGAGACAAAACACAGTGAAGCAGAGGAGCTCAGTCTCCCCTTCTCTGTTTGTCTTCCTCAGGCGCAAGTAGCCAAGAACAGCAGTTGATCTCAAAGTCAACAAAATCCATGGGGGGGAAGGGGGGAATAGAGTTGTTGGAATACAATATTTCTAACAAGATGATGCATTGAACCTCCCACCTGCTCAACTCCTATAATCTTCATGCAAAGACCAAGCAGTTTATCAGACAGAAAAGTTTTAATTCCTGCAGAGAGGAGGGGTTGAGCTAGATGGTCTCAGAGTTTCCTTCAAAGGTATAAATATAAAATTCTATAGTGCTAATTTCAAACCCCTGCCTACAGTATTTTATTGAAAAATGTATTCATGGTTTTAAAATTAGCAGTGTTTAACACCCCTTTCCATGAATAATTAAATTGCCCCAAACTCTTGGCCTTTTGTACCCCAAAGAGCTCTGAAGGTTCCCCTCCGTCTCCTTTGGATGCTTCCTAAAAAGTAAGGAAATCTGATGGATCCTTGTCGGGACCCCTTACCTGCCACGGCTTCAGCCTTGGAGGCCCCAAACTCTCTTTGACCCCTTTGTTTCTCCTACTCAGAATGGAGAAATAAGCAGCATTCAAGGCCTGGGCCAGAGTCTTGATGATACTGTACACATTGGGGTTATTTAGGACCTGGATCCTGTTCCATTTCCACTGGGTTTCCAGTGGGGCTTTCTGGGTGCATCTTCTCCTGTCTTTGACCGAGAAGATGGACTTTGGAACAGAACAATGAAAATACTCATCTTGATATTGAGGTCCTGCAAAGAAACTGTGTTCAAAGGGATCATCCTTAGGACTTTTTTCCTGAAAAGCAAAGTTCCAAATACTGTGGACATATTTGAAAAGCCTGTGCCTTCTCATTGTCGCTTCACCCAAGATTGACAAGATCCAAACTTTCCCTTCAGTGGGTCCTGGCAAGTGTGCAAGTGCTGAATAGAAAGGAACAACTCGGTTTGCAAGAGGAACATGTTCCAAGAAGTGAACAAAGACGTTGACTTGTCTCCACTTAGAGAGGGCCTTCCTGAGGGGAGCTGTATTTCCATCTGTGGAGAATCGTTGTGATACAACAACACAAATTCCACTCCTGACAAGCATTGGAATTAAAGTCCTCATGAAATTCTCTCCCTTCTCGGTGTCTGAAACAAAGAGGCCAATCAGGGTCCATCTGAAATGGAGGAGCATCTGAACAATGGCTGGGTACTGGAATCCTACTTTGGGGAACATCTGGTGGAAAAAGGGGAACTGATTTTTATCTTTCAGGGTCTCTGAAGCAATTCTATCACTGATCTAAAAAAGCAATGAAGAATGCCGTGTTATATTGGGAGTTAGATCAAGTCCAAAATGTTAGCTTTTAATAAATCCCACCTGGTTCTCAGGGACCTATTAGAAGAATTTATTGTCAATTAACCATTAAGCCATATCAAGATGAATAATGTAGAACACAGAGCATCAATAAGTCCATATATAAAAATGGAAAGTAATAAAAAAGAAGTGAGAAAGAATATGAATAAAGACTGGAAAACATATTTATGCTTTACCCTTAAAATTTGCCACAGTCATACCCAAATATCCAGTACTCAATGGAAGAGTTTTGCTCCAATAAGGGGCTGCATTATATGTAATTTTGTAATTCTGACCACCCAGGAAATCAATTGTTTTGATATAAGCAATGAGTCATTTGTCTAACAATGCAGTCCAAGATCTTTCTCTTTCTTAGACAGTAGACATTCCAATAACAGATGTATTAAGATGCATGACATCTTCTTAACTGGGGCTCCACAAATAAAATCCTTTTCGTTATAAGCAGTTGATTATATTTCTTTAATTCACCATTATGACTAGCTTTTCGAATCTTGTGCAAATAATTACTACCCTGAGATATTAAGGCATTTCTGTGTCTCAATACTTGGCAATTTGGGAGGTCTGTTTGTAGCAGCTCATCCACTTCAATGTGCCAACCTTACTGAGGATGGCCGTATCTTTCTCTGCTCGGATATCCCAGATTCTTTGTGCAGCCTTCTCTTGAACTTATTCTCCGAGTACGCAAGAGACAGGGAAACCACAGCTCCTAATAGGATTTGTCAGATGTTCAAGGAAAGTGGACTGCAATTGAAATTTTGTTGGTTCTAACAGACCAGGTTTTGGGGTTCTCATTTTCCACAAATTTCATTTTAGATCAATAATAATATTCCCTACTTTTAGTGAGAAAAAAATGAATAGCTTCCTAAATTAGTTCTGAGGGCAGAAGCTAAAGTTCTTTTATCTATCCCTGCAATATTCCTCAGATGCTGGGAATGAGTTTGTACTAAGTGTGAACTATTTTAACTACAGTTTGATATGGGAGCATGGAAATACAGACTTTATTTTTAAAATTTAAGCATCAATTTCACTGAGTCCCCTGCTCTAAAGGTGCTTCATTGAACAAGAGTGAATTCTGGAGAAAACTAACTTAAATAAGGAAAGATGTTAATTCATTCTATTTACTCACCATCAAATAGCCATCTATGGCTATGATGTTATTTTCCAAACACCCTAACTGTTGATTTTCATTTATTAATTTTAAAACAATTATTAGCATAGTAGGAACCAACTCTTCTCAACAACCCAAGTTAAAACTATAATAGTAATATTATAACATCAGCAAACAGGTATTTATCTCTTTAGGCATGCTTACTTCAGGATCATTCATTACTAATGCAGTCATTAAATTTCTAGACTGAATAGCCTACTACCACTTCACAAATGTGCAGCAGAAGCTCCCAAAGCAATGGGGATGGTGCCATGGTTGAATATCTCTGTTTTGAT
Source organism: Thamnophis sirtalis (assembly GCF_051295495.1). Lineage (NCBI taxonomy): Eukaryota > Metazoa > Chordata > Lepidosauria > Squamata > Natricidae > Thamnophis > Thamnophis sirtalis. Next base: position 14,762,509 of record NW_028261395.1, read on the forward strand.
TCCTTTTCCCTTCCCAATATAGATCCCATTCCCGAGCCACGACAGCTACAATGCTTATGGTGAAATGCAGCTCTTCACAGGAAAGACCCGGTTGAATTTATGGCTCACCCATCATCACCTCACTCACTCGACCAGATAAAGAAACACACCTGTGGGACTTTGTAGATGTCTGCTATTGTTGATATCTGGACAGAGATGTCCCTGTGAGCTCCATCAATCAGAGCCAGAAGGTTGTCCTTCCTTCCACAGCCGTAGTTGGGGACGTTGGCTTCTCCAATGGAGAGAATGTCCAGCAAGGCCTCTGAAGTGACAAGTGCATTCAAAGAATTGTCGTGGATGTTGTAGCCCAATGTGAGGTTGTACAGGAGCTGGGAATTCTTGTTGACCAGTTGAATGGAAAAAATAAAGCACAGCATTTTATTAAGACCAAAAGTTGGAGTCCTGTAAACAAAAACTTTCATGTTATTATCATCATCTTGGACAGAAAAAAGAAAATACTTGTTCAATTTAATCCTCTTTGTCTCCAAAACCCGGCTGAGTATACTGATACAAAACTAGAGGCAAATGGTAGTTACCCATCACATGTAATTTTAATGTGTGTTTAGAAGATGGGCTGGAGATAGTCCCCCACCAGGGTTGAGAGTCGCTAACATTAATTATGGAAGTACTAATTTTTATCTGCTCATTAAACAGGATTCCAAATAATTTAATCATTAAAGTAGAACCATCATAAAAATGATTTTTGATAAGGGACAAAACCTTAGCAATTCTAAATATAACATCACTTGTTTCTACAAGGATCAGGAGATGCATGTCAATGAGCAGTTATAAAAATATGGAACTGGGCTGGGAAGAGGCCACTATAACTCTTTCAATTATTAAACTAATCAAAAGTTATTATTCAAGTGATGAACTCAAGAATGGATGGGTTTTTTTACAGGTTTTATTCTGCCCCATTTTGGATTTCAGTCTCATCCACAAAATGAGATAAAAGAGGGAAGTCATGAAAATCAAAAGCAGTCCAGAAATTAAATAGGTCCTGCAACCTAGGAGTAAGTAAAATAAGAAGAAAAGAAGGAAAGTGTTAGAAGTACAAATGGAGGGGATGCAACTCCAGCACATTTAATGACTTACACATCTAATTGATGATAAGGAGCTCTGTTGAAAGCAAATGTTGCATACACTATTTTTGATAGAGTGCGGGCCATGCTAATGAGATGGTCTCCTGGCTTGTAAAAGCTCCACGGATTGTCTCCATCCTGATGCTCCAGAGTTAGCGGGCACTTCATTCTCAGCTTCCCAGAGACTGGCTGGGGCACCAGCAGCATCAGAAGGAGAAGCAGGAGGTCCATCATTCATGGGCTGAATCCTGTTTCAATACATGAAGAAGAAGAGTTAGAATTCAAAGCACACTCACAAGATGGAAATGGCAGTGGCTTTCCTGATTCAGAAAGAGAAAATCAAGCTTCATCTGAAAAGCAGAGAAAGGAGAGAAACCTGCTTTCCCAAAATGTGTGTCACGTACAGTGACACTCGAGGCATTTATCCTTTCCTGCCACACAATCTCTCCGTTTCTTCCCTCTGATGTTTCCATCCAAGGCAGTCACTGGAGAAGCAGCAGCAGAAGTCTCAAAGGCCCAACGGTCATAATTACAGTCTCCATTGTAGTCTTAGATCTCTAACCCCACAGACTAATAGTGCATCGTCCAAATCTTTAAATTCACAATGCAGGGCAGATGATCGTAATGCAGCCACATAGTGATTGATTGATGCTCCTTCAGCCTGATTCCTTTGATGAAACTAATGATGGTGAGCAATTTTAGGAGGAGGTGGGGCATAGTGACTTTTTAACTTTCCCATGAGAGTATCCCAAGTTACAGAATGAATAGATTCTGATATTTAAGTATTTAATAAATTTATAGGCCGCCTAATCTCGAAGGACTCCGGGAGGCTTACAGAAATACATTTCCAAAAATAAAGAATTAAAAATAGAGAGAAAAAAAACAGATTAAAAGATCACTTCATACACTCAATCTAGGCGGGGTTGGATCTCATTCATGAGGTCAACAGCCCCAGGCCTGCCGGAATAGCCAGGTTTTGGTAGCCTTTCAAAAGGCCGTGAGAGTGGGAAGGATCCGGATCTCTGGGGGTAGATCGTTCCATAGGGTTGGAGCGGCTACAGAGAAGGCCCTCCCCCAGGGGGTCTCCAGATGACATTGTCTGGTTGACGGCACCTGGAGAAGGCCCACCCTGTGTGATCTTATCAGCCATTGGGAGGTATGGGGCAGAAGACGGTCTCTCAGATATCCGGGTCCTAGGCCATGTAGGGCTTTAAAGGTAATAACCAGCACCTTGAAATGCGTTCGGAGACTGATAGGGAGCCAGTGCAGCTTGCGGAGGATAGGTGCGACATGGGTGTATCTTGGTACACCCAATATCGCTCGCGCGGCTGCATTTTGGACTAATTGTAGTCTCCGAACACTTTTCAGGGGCAGCCCCATGTAGAGCGCGTTAGTCTTGAGGTGACAAGGGCATGAGTGACCATTTGAAGTGCCTCCCGATCCAGGTAGGGCCGCAACTGGTGCACCAGGCGAACCTGGACAAAGGCCCCCCTGGTCACAGTGGACAAGTGATGTTCTAATGTCAGCTGCGGGTCCAGGAGGAAACCCAAATTGCAGACCCTCTCTGAGGGGTGTAAAGTTTCACACCCCAGGCTTAGAGATGGAATATCTGGACTGTCCTTGTGGGGCAACATCCATAGCCACTCGGTCTTGTCAGGATTGAGTGCAAGTTTGTTCACTCCCATCCAGACCCTGACAGCTTCCAGGCACTGGCACATCACTTCCACCGCTACACTGAGTTGGCATGGGCGGAGAGATACAACTGAGTATCATCCACGTATTGATGGTATTTAATCCCATGCCGGCGAATGATCTCACCCAGCGGCTTCATGTAGATATTGAATAGGAGGGGGGACAAGACCGAGCCCTGCGGCACCCCATAATTAAGGGGCCTAGGGGTCGACCTCTGTCCTCCGACCAACACCGACTGCAATCTACCGGAGTGGTAAGAGGAGAACCACCGTAAAACGGTGCCTCCCACTCCCATCTCTTCCAGTCATTGCAGAAGGATACCATGGTTGATGGTATAGAAGACCACTGAGAGGTCAAGAAGCACCAGGATAGAGGAATGTCCTCTATCCCTGGCCCACCAGAGATCATCGGTCAGCGTGACCAAGGAGGTTTCGGTGCAGTATTCAGGCCTGAAACCAGACTGAAAGGAGTCTAGATAATCTGCTTCATCCAAGGTCCGTCGGAGCTGAAGGGCCACCACCTTCTCAAGGACTCCGCCCGGAGTCCTTCGGGGGTGGGCGGCATACAAGACCAATAAACTACTACTACTACTACTACAACCTTCCCCAAAAAAAGGGAGGTTGGAGACAACAAGAAGGGGCACGGGTCGGGTTCCGGGGGAGGTTCTTGCCGCCGTCGGCAGCTTAATGAAGCTGCCCTCAGAGTTCTGGTTCGTATATCTATTTAAGATCTTAGATATCTCTTTTTCCAGGCAAGGAAAAAGTAGGGAGGGTCCCTCAGCCAGTTAGAGTCCTCTTTGAAGTTCGTAGCCTTTTTTTTCTTTTTGGCTGCGAACGAAAGAGAGTGAATCAACGAAAGCTGAGTCATTTACTCCGGCCAGATCTTCTCAGCTGTTTTTTTTTCCAGCTCTAGGCAAGTTACTTCCCCCCCCAGAACAAGCCTTTGTAATTAACCTATTTAAGATCAATCCGGGCAGTGAACATACCTGTGAATTTTTCCTTTTTCTCTATTTAAAATACCAGCTTCAATTTTATAAAAGACTCCTTTTGTTTAACCTTTTTTTTTCTTAAAAAAAATGGCGATTTTGTAACTTCCGCATTTGCTATAACGATATATCTTCAACCTCCTGGACAGACTTAAGGGATTACAAACTAATTAGCCCTGTTCCCTCGAAGATTTCTTTTTATTGATTGCCAGGGGTTTGTTGAAACTACCTTATCTCAAATTAACGTGAGCAGAGACTCTGTTTGCTTCCCTTTTTATCATGGCACCGAAATCGAAACCCAGACGCTCATCTCAGGCATTTGTTACAAAGCCGCTGTCCTTGCCTTCTACGCCCTCTACTGGAGATTTCCTAACGAAAGAATTTTTTTTTGAAATCCTTAAAGAGTTCAGAGAGGAAATGCAAAAATTTATTTCAGACTTTTATGACAGACTTGATGACAAAATTGCTCAAACAAAGGAGGATATGATCGAGGTTATGAATGTTATGACAGATTATATTGCTGGAATGGAGGATAAATTGGAACTTTTGGAAGAAGCTAATTCCAACCTGACATCTAAAATTGAAATATTACAACAGGAAATCCAAATTGCGCAAAAACAACTTGTCATGATAAATTATAAGAAGACTGAGTCTGCAATAAGAGTTAGGGGATTGCGTGAAAATGAGCAGGAGAATTTGAAACAGACCTTTTTTGAGGCTTTTAGTCGCTCAGTGGGAAGTCCGGGACTTAACTTTGATTGGCAGATTCAAAAAATCTATCGCCATAATTCATACGTAGCAAAACAGCGACAACTTCCGAGGGACATAATTATATATTTTGCCACAAGAGAATCCAGAAACGCGATAATACAGGAGTTCTACAATAATAGGCTGCGAATTGATGGACAGGACTTGATTGTTTTCAAAGAAATACCACCTCAAATATTAAGAGCCAGAAGAGACTATGCCTTCTTAACTAAGGAACTCAGAAACTCTCAGATACAATACAGATGGGAAGTGCCGTTTGGTATTACTGTTACATTTGATAATCAAAAACATTGCCTCAACTCTGTTTGGGAAGCCCGAGATTTCTATTACAATATTCTGAAGGTGGGACTTCCTGAATTACCCGGACATGGAGAAAGACAAGGAGAAGGAGAAGAGAAACAGCGGAACACGTGGCTACAAGGCGAGAGGCATTGCTTTCCCCCTCCGGAAGGGCAGAAGAGTAGAGAATAAAGACTTAGTTATGCTTCTAAAACACTTGCTTAATTTTTAATCTGAATAATACTTTGTGATTTCTGTCCTGGGTAAAACGGTATAGCTGCATACTGACGAAGAGACATTGAGACTGAAAGAGACTGAAAGAAGTGGCGATGATTTTGGAATATATATTGTATGGGATTTAAACAGGATTCGATGGATAACTTTGAATTTCTACTTAATTGTTCATGATTTATTTTTTAGGGTGAGGAGAGCGGAGATCGCGATCTTCTTGGATTGTGGTTCGGGTTGAATGGAGCTGGGAAGTGTGGGGTAGATGGGAGGGTAGTGAAGGTTTAAGTAGAGTTTATTTTGAGACAGAAAGTAAGCTGATCTTTGTATAAATTGTTATTTGAATATAATGTTTGGAAAGATATACCTATAGAGTCTGCAGGAAGGTGAAGCAAATATAAGAGGAGTACGGATGAAAATAAAATATATATATGGACACGGGTAAAGGCAGGATGGGAGGAGTTGGAAAAGGAAACCGAGAGAAGTATTTGAATGTTTAAATGGTTTAATAGAGAAGGAGGTAAAAGAGATAAATCAAAGGTTTGGATATTTAGATAAAGAGATAAGGCCTTCGCTGGAATTCCATTTAATTAACTTACTTGGTTTCAATATAGTTTGAAATCCTGCAAGTAATAAAATAACTGAAATTAGGAATGAGGTACATTGTTTAAGATTTAAAAATGATGGGAAGCTGAGTTTAATGCAGAGAATTTGTTGATTTTTCCCGTTTTTCCTTTTTTGTGTGTGTGTGTGTGGTTTTTTTTTCTTTTTTTACTATTTCCCCCTTTTTTTTGTTTTTCATTTATCTTTTATCTTTTAATTCTAAAGTTATCTGATTTTAATATACTCCAGACTGTGCTTGATAAAAAGTTATGCCGGGTATGGGACCTGGGAAGCCGAAAGGGGGTTAGGGAGGGGGGTTTAGGGGGGGAGGGGGGAGGGTGGAAATACAGTCTCAATTTTCAGAACAATAAGAATGCACTTGTATACTGTTGCTCTCTTTTCTTTTTTTTTCTTTTTTTCTTTTTTTTTTCTCTTTTTTCTTTTCATTTTTCTTATAAACTGAATAGATTAATGAATTGTAGAGATACACCAAAGTGAGGAGTAGAGGGAAAGAAGAGGGAGAAGTAAAGAGGGAGTGAGAGGGGAATGTAAGGAGGGTGAGATGGAGGGAAGGGGAGAAAGGAATGTTTGAGGGGGAAGGGAAGTAGAAGAGGGGAATGTTGGAGGGGAGAAATGAAAGTTGGAGGGGGAGAAGAAAGGGTGTATGGGGGATTGAAGTGCTATGTTGGTTTTCTATGGTGGAAGATGAGTTGTGTTCATTGATTTTCCCTTTTTTTTTTTAAATGCACAGTATATAAGTGATTGTATAAAATGAAAATGAAAATGAAATAAACAGTTTTAAAAGAAAAAGAAGGGGCACGGGTCCAGTAAACAGGTGGAGGCACTCATCGCTCCCATGGCCTTGTCCACTTCCTCAGGGGTGACAAGCTGGAACTCATTCCAAGAAGTCTGATCAAGGCCCTCCCTCGGTATCTCCGCTGGTACTGTTGAAGTGGAGTCAAGGTCCATCCGAATCTGAGTGATTTTGTCTGTCAGAAACTGAGCAAATTCCTCAGCCCTTCCCTGTAAGGGTTCCCCCTCATCCTCCCCTTTCAGGAGGGAGTGGGTTATCCTAAATGGGGTGGCCGGGCAAGATTCTGCGGATGCAATAAGAGCGGAAAAATGCATACATTTTGCCGCCCTTCTCGCCACTAAATAAGTCCTAATAATGGCTCTTAGTTGTGTTCGGTCGGATTTGGAGTTGCTAGCCCTCCAATTTCACTCTAGGCGTCTCTTTTGGCGCTTCATCTCCCAGAGTTCCTCGGTAAACCAAGGTGCCCTCCTGGATCCACTGCCACTGAGAGGCCGCAAAGGCGCAATCTAGTGCCTCAGTCGCCGCTGTATTCCAGGCGGCGACGAGGGACTCTGTCGGATTGTGGGCAAGGGAATCAGGTATCTCTCCAAGCTCCTTCTGAAATCCCAATGGGTCCATCAGGCGCCTGGGGCGGAACCATTTAATCGGTTCCACCTCCCTGTGGTGGGGGAGTAGCTTCCGAAAGTCAAGCCTCAGCAGGAAGTGATCTGACCATGACAAGGACGAGATCTCTATTCCCCTTAGTTCGAGATCACGTCTCCACTGCCCCGAGAGAAACACAAGGTCGAGCGTGTGTCCCGCTGTATGAGTCGGACCCTGAATTACCTGGGTCAAGTCCATGGTTGTCATGGAAGCCATGAACTCTTGAGCTCCATCAAAGCATTTGCCTAGAGATGGCAGGTTGAAGTCCCCCAGTACTATCAGAGCGCAGGGAGGGCTGTTGTGACGCAGCTGAGAGGTAGGTACGTCAAAAACAAGCCCACTTGACCCCCTCGGTCCAATTTCACAAGAAGAGACTCACACCCGACAGTCTCTGGAGCAGGGATCCTGCGAGGAACCAATGACTCTCGGATAATAGCTGCCACTCCCCCACCCCTTTATTGGTGTTGTGGTTGGTGGAGCACCTGAAACCCTTCTGGGCACATTTCTGAGAGGGGGACTCCTCCCTCATGGCCCAGCCAGGTTTCAGTAATACATGCCAGGTCTTCCCCCTCGTCTAATATTATGTCCCAGATGAGGGGAGCTTTATGAATCACAGACATTTAGTAGCAGCAACCTGAGACCAGGGCCCTGACCAGGGCTCAAGCCATCTCAAACATATTGGCTCCATACACCATTAAGAAATGCGCACATTTTCTTTTGGCAGAAAGAAAACTCATGGGCTAGGAGAAAACATTCAAATTTTGCAATATAGGACTTCCACAGTTCTGAATTAGGATTGAAAGGGGTGAACGCCATAAGAGCAGTCATTTTGGTCACTCAAGTCACGCTGAGATAACTTGGTTAATTACCTCATCCCGTCAGGGGAACTGCGATCCACAAATCTGTTTCCTAGCTAATTAACTGGCTGCTCAATTTTGCTATCACATCCTTGTCGCCAATTTGTTATGTTTTAATATACTGTCATGAGATCGATTGAGGCAAGGCATGGTTAACTATTAATTCTTTTTTGAACAATCAACTCTAACTTGCAATTAACTCAATGACAAGCACAAATGAATGCCGGCTCCTGTTTGACAGCGCCTTTAAATAGTGGCTGTCAAACGTGACTGGCCAATCAGCGGCGGGCATTACTCCAACCTATTCTGCAGCCAAACCTGCTTGCGATACTCAACAGGGGCAATGTGGCTTCTGTGGCTTCTGAACTTCTTCCGGGATACCGTGTTCATTGGCTTTTTTGGCCGCCACCACACACCGTTGGCTTATATTTCATTGGTTCTCCAGTAAGACTCCAGGATCCCGCTCACAGTTACTGCTATTAAGCACACAGATGTCCCTTTGAAGTATATTTCTAATCAGAGAAAATTGAAGAAGGAAACTTAATCTGTTTGTTTTAAAAGGCTTGCATAAATTCCATCCATAAAGATAGCATTTAAAAAGTAAGATAACCCACTGTTCAAAACCAGTCCAAATTTAATTCCGCCACTTATTTCTTCTGTTCTCCTATTTATATTAGTTGTAAGTTTTTTTTGTAGGCAGTCACTTTTAAAACAGTAAAAATTCCTCACCAGCTGAAAACACTTTCTCTTTCCGTATCCTTCCATTTTGGAACCGTCCCGACCTCATCAGCCATTTGGCTAGATTTTTTGTCACTGGCTTCAAGAGCTTCTCTTGGATCAATCAGAGACTTTGGGATGTCCCTGTGATCAGCAAGATGTATTCTTCCTGTTCACCATTTCTACGGGACAGTTTAGGTCTGTTTAGATCACCCAGAGACAAAAGTGTTGACTGCGATCTCAGAGCATTGAGATCACACACCGTATCGTCGTGACTTTGGCTCCTCCCCCCTCTTTCCTCTTTCAATTGGGTAAAAGCCTGCCATTCCTCCATTACACAGATATGGGGAGAGAGAGTGTCAGCAAAGTTGTCCCATGTGCTGGACAAGTTGGCACTCAGGAGTGCCAACATCATTTCTGAAGAAGGCCACTTGGCTGCTGACCTCCCTGTGGAAATCTTCACTTTCTTTCTCCAAACCCCTCTTCTGCAGGTCTAATTCATGGATGGCCATTCTGACATGGGTCAATCCTTCTCTGTTGTCCTCCATAATTTTATGCAGGTCTTCCATTCTGGCCTGGTAAACACAGGTCTGCTGCTGATGCAGATTGTTGAGGAGCTTCTTCTCATTTCCCCTAACATTCTGAAGAATGGCGACTTTCTCCTTCAGTTGGCTGGAGTGACTTTTCTCCACAAAGTGGAACTTTGGTCCATCTCAGCCAGTTCATGCTGCAGACTGTAGAGGTGCTGCTTAAGTTCTTAAGAAGGCTCCAGACGTCTTTGAGTAGCTTCTCAAAGATTTTAAGGCAGCCTTATCAAGTTTGAGGAAGGCCACTTGGCAAGTACCCTCGTAGATTTCTCTCTGGAGTTCTTCAGTATGTTTCACCAAAGATTCTTTCTCTGGCTCTAACTGGTGGATCATCGTGTTGGCATGGTCTAAGCTTCCTTTGTTGTCCATAATAGTTTTCTGCAGGTCTTCTGTTGTGGTCAGAAGTTGATCCACTGTCTGCTTGAGACAACTGTGCTGCTCTTTCGTCCGCTGTTTGTCTTTCATGGATTCCTGGATCTGAAAGTCAATGGAATCTGGTTAATCTGGAGATCATGGAGGCCATCACTGCTCAATGAGAAAATAGCACAAGGATATTCCCCAAAGGACCATTTCTTCCCTACTGCTGACCTGTTTGGAAAATGGAGAGATGCAGTCACATCCTTTCTCAGTTCCGGGAACATTTTGCTAACTGCCTAAAGTCTACAGATGCCTTAAAGTGGCCCAGTTTGAGAAAATCTGACTTAATCCATCACAACTGATCTCCCTTCAAACTATCCTGACTTCCCATTTGTTTGGTACTCCAATTCAAGGCCTATTTTCTATCAAGCCTCTTCAAAGGAGTCAGATCGGTCAATTTGGCCCACTCTGGAACTGCTAGGGGGGTTCTCATGAGAGGGATGGGGGAACCATTTGGATTAGGAAAGAGCCCACCTCCAAGTTACCATCCAAGGCACAAAATTCTGGTGGGTCCCCTTGAGCCAGTCCCTCTCTCTCAGCTACAGCCTGCCTCACAAGCATGTTGTTGTGAGGATGAAGGAATATTCAGAATGTTCATTGCCTTGAGCTATTTGGAGAAAGAATAAACATGGATAAATGAGTAATAAAAAATAAAAATATATAAATAAGTCAACCAGCAGGATAAGTCTGTTTGGGAAATAACTACATCTGGCCAATGGAATCCCTTTTTAGATTAGTTTCCCCAGGTCAGTTTCTACCTTTGGGGTCTTGAGCTTGTTTGGAGGTTCTAGCAGGGGAGCGCAGCTATCGTATACCCTTGACCGAAGATCGGTACACTCCTTCTATCTGGGATGGTCGTCCTCTTCCACCGAGCGCACAGCTTCGGGAGGGACGCACATGGAGCGGTGAGGGAGGAAGGGGACACCCGCCTAGCCAGCCAGATCAGCCAAATCAACCCTGGCGATCAATGGGGTGACAGATGTCGCAGCCAGATCGCCCTCACATACCTTTGGGGTCTCAATGCCTCTCCAACTGGGACATCTTGAAGCCATTTTTTCCCCTAGATCACATTGCTGATCCCCAGCTGGCTGCTCCCAGCCCCTTTCTAGAGACAGGAACTTTTGACAAGTTAGATGAGGAGTTTGGTGACAGGTATGGAGGCTCCAGACCATGTCTGTGGTGTTTGGTTGAAGCCCCCTTTTCTATTTTTGCCCACCCTGTCATTCTGCCTTAAAGGGAAGAGTCTCTCCCTCCTGAGGAGCCCGGGCCTGGGAGACCCTGCGGTACCCCCAGTGCCAGCCATCCAATCCAGCCACTTTCCAGGGATGTTGAGCAGAGCCTCCATTATGTGATCCAGACTCTCCAAGGATGCTGCAGGTTGCCATGGCGAGCTCCAGCCAATGAGCTCAGGAGGAGCCTCTGATGTCACAAGCCAAGGCTTTGATTGGCCTGGACCTGAGATTTGAATAATATTCGCCAACTGGCTGCCTTTCCCCTGGGGGGCATGGCTTATTCCTTGATCGGCCAATCTGAAGGGGCTTTGAGCCCTGAATTTGCTTCAGACAGAGCGGCTCCCTCTGAAAGGGAAACCCTCGGTCACCTGGAGAGGTCAGGGAGCTCCCTTCTCTGGGGGTGGACTCCAGATTGGAAATCTTGCCCCTTGGATCTGGAATCTGGTATTACAGATGCAGGGAATCCAGGTTTTCCTCTTCATGCCCAGATGAAGGGGAGCTGTTCTGTAGGGAGAATGAGGCAGACAGGGACTGAGGCAAGGCAGATTGAAGTTAACACAAGCTTTATTTACAGTGACATGCGGTTCCACCACAAAACCGTGTTCGACTAAAGCGCACTCGATGAAACCGCGTAACTGACGTCATCACAGCGCAACAACAGCGCGGAGAAAAAAGCACGCTGTAAACGCTAAAGCTAAAATTAACCCCTAAACCTAAACCTAACCCCCCTAAACCTTATCCTAACCCTAACCCTAAACCTAACCCTTAACCTAACCCTAAACCTAACCCTAACCCTTAACCTAACCCTAAACCTAAACCTAAACCTAACCCTAACCCTAACCCTAACCCTAACCCTAACCCTTAACCTAACCCTAAACCTAACCCTAACCCTAACTCTAACCCTAAACCTAACCCTAAACCTAACCCTTACCTTAACTTGAATCGGCTTGCTTTCAAAGCGCTATTTAAAGCGCCCTTTTTTCTCCGCGGTCGCTGTTGTCGCCCTGCTGATGACGTCAGCGACGTGGTTTAATCGGGCGCGCTTTAGTGGAGCGCGGTTTTGTCGTGCCACGGTGACATACAGCTCAATGTAAGGCAAACCTCAAACTGGCAAACAGCAAAGCAAAGGACAGCTGACAGCCCTTTTATACTAGAGCTGTCAGATGCTTAACCAATAGGATAGCAGGATTCTCCCGCCAGCTGGCTGCTCGCGTCTCAGCCAATCAGGACCCAGTAATGCAAGTCAATGGCATGGAAGACTTCAGTACTTAACACCCCTCTCCTCCGCCAGTTGGCACATGTGTAGTCCACCAAGTACACCAGCCGGCGTCGGCTCTGCCCAGATCGTCTTAGTTTAGTGGCGACGGCCAAAGAAGGAGTCACTGCTGGAGTGGCCTATGGAACTTCAGGAGACTGCGCGGCCGAGTTGGCAGGAAGGGTGACCACTGCGGGGCTGACCAGACTACGAGGTAGGGCAGGCGATGAGAACACGTCAAAGAAGGGTGCAGGAGCTGCTCCTGATGGTGGTAGTTCACCAGGGCGGAATTGGGCCTGTCCTGGTTGTTGATCTGCTGCACTGGTAACTGTCCGACGAAGCTGATTGATGTGCCGGCACCACTCTTGCCCATCGTCGAGCTGAACCCTATAAGAGTAGTGGCAGTGACTTCGTCCACTGGGAGCTGCTGGTAGGCTTGTGCCAAGTCTAACTTGGCAAAAACGTTTCCCTGCCCCAGTGAATGGAGCAAGTGTTGCACCACTGGCACAGGGTAAGGGTTGGCTTGCAACCCTTTATTGATCCCCACAGATCCTAATACTCCCATCCTGTTTGATGAGTAAAACAATGGCAGTTTTGCAGGGAGAGTGGTCCATTGCTTCTAACACCCCCTGCGCAATTAATTTATCCAACTCTAAATCTATCTTGGACCCCTAGGGCAAATGACACTCTCCTCAGCTTAAAGCGTATTGGTGCCACCTGGGGATCCAAATTAAACGACATGTGTGTCCCATATATTTACTGAGCCGGTCGTCGAATATGTCCACAAACTCGCTGGCCAGCACGGCGAAACAGTCTGGAACAACGGAGTGAACACCGGAGATGTTGAGCCCCAATGCGGAAAACCAGTCCAGCCCCAGGAGGCTGGGCAGATGGCCATCAACAATAATGAGGGGAAGAGGCCCCTGGAAATTGCTGGCAATCTGGAACATGCCGCAACCTACGATAGGAATTGGCTGCCCCTGATAGTTTCTGAGGTGAATCAGGCACTGCCTAAGGTTATCCTTAGTAAGGCTGGGCACTATTCGTTTGAGAGTAGCCCATGAGACAAGGGATTTCGAAGAGCCAATGTCTACCTCCATTTTACAGGCTCTCCCTCTATGTGACCCTGTCAAGTAGATTTTGTGGGTTGGCTTCTTTGGGGATGCGTGGCTGACGGCCCACTCAGAATGCTGATGGTCACCCGTGATGGCAAAACAGTCTTGATGGTGTTTAGGAACCCATTTTGTGAACTGTCTGGGCAAGGCACCTTCCGGCAGCCGGTCAGCGATTGGCATAGCTGCCCTGCGTACCTTGGCCAGATGTCCCTTCCTGTCACACCGCAGGCATATGGAGGCTTTGAACCTGCAACCTGACCTTGCATGGTTCCCGCCACAACTGAGGCAACCCGACTGAGGCAAAAAGTCAGTTTGAGTTCATTTGGGGGGGGGGGTTTGCCAGTTTGAGGTGGCTGATTTCTTCTTCAACGTCTGAGAAATCTTCATTGACTTCGTCGTGGTGGACAGTGTGGCCCTTGCTGGCATGGGTGGCCGGTGGCAGAAATTTCTGAATTTCTGAGGTGGATTTGTCTGACATTTCATATGCCGTGACTTCATCCATGGCTGCCTAAGGTTTAGCTCTCTTCGCGCCAGCAAACGTTGCTGAAGTCTGAGGTCTCTAATACCACAGACCAGCTGTTCTAACAGGGCATCATCCAGCACAGGAAAGTCATAATGTAGGGCGGCTGTCCTGAGGAAAGCCATGTAGTCGGTCACGGATTCCCCTTCTCTCTGAGTTCTCTGCCTAAACACATAGCGTCTGGCTGTGCGTGAGGGAGTTAGAGAATAGTGATTTTTAAGTTTCTCCAAAAGCTTCTCCCAAGGCATTGAGTGAACGGACTGAGGGGCTGCTAAAGCCCTGGTTGTTTCAAATATCTCGTGGCCGCAGGCGCTAAGGAAATAGCCTCTTTTACGGCCTCTAGACAAACCGGTGAAGTTGTTTGCCTCCAGGAAGCACTCAAACTGCTCGAAGTAAGCGTCTCATGTTTCAGTGGCCGGGGTGAATGCCATGAATGCCGGTAGGTTAGCCATCCTTAGAAGGATGGAATGTGAGGAATCAGACTTGGAGTGACGTCTCATCGCCTGTGACTTGAGGCAGCTCTAACAGTGACTTCGCTCCTTTCCCTTACCTCAGACCTGATCCCACCTTCGTTGCCAGTGTTCTGTAGGGAGAACGAGGCAGACAGGAACTGAGGCAAAGCAGGTGGAAGCTAACACAACCTTTATTTACAGTGACATATAGCTCAACGTAAGGCAAACCTCGAACCGGCAAACAGCAAAGCATAGGACAGCTGACAGCCCTTTTATACTAGAACTGTCAGACGCTTAAATAGGATTCTCCCACCAGCTGGCTGCTCACGTCTCAGCCAATCAGGACCCAGTAATGCAAGTCAATGGCATGGAAGACTTCAGTACTTAACAGGAGCTGAGAGGAAAATATATGCATAAAAGATTAAATAGTATTAATATTCAAAAACCATTGGGAGAAGGTACTTGAAGAAACAATGGATCCAATTTTGTACAGTCTTACCAAGAACCCTACAGGAAGTCCTCGATTTATATACATTCATTTAGTGACAGTGCCAAGTTCCACAGTGATTTAAAAAAATGATTTATGATGGGTCCTCACACTTATGACTATCCCCATGGTCTCATAATAAAAATTTGGGTGGACAGCAATCAATATGGATTTGCAAGTAAAATTAGGGGCGAAACGGCCTTTGCTTAATGATCGCAAAATTCACTCAACAACTGTAGCAATAAACATTGTAAAATTTAGCACAACTCACTTAATGACCGCCTAGCTTAGCAATGGCATTTCTGGTCCAAATTCTGATCATAGGTTGAGAACTACACATAGGATGCAGCAGCAGGCTGGTTTGGAGAAGCTTAAGCAGGGCTGCATTTAAGCAGGGTTGGGAGACCACCAGGAAATGCCAGGGGTAGGTTGAGAGGAAGGCAGTAGACACCCTATCTTGATATGAAGAAAATATGGTGGGGCCCCTTAGTGACTCTGTGCCAATCACTAAGTGACTCTGAATTCTAGTCCCGCTTTAGGCATCAAAGGCAGCTGGGCACTTTGAGCCAATCACCAGGAGACTCTGATTTCAATTCCCAGGGCCCAGCTAGGACTTCACGGCCAGACTCTATGCTTCCCCCTACAGGCAGGGAGTTTCAGCTGAAGCCTGGCAAGCGGGAGGGGCTGTGACTGAGGGAGGGAGGGGCTCTCTGTGTCCAGGAGTTTCTCTCCTTTCCTCTCAGATGGAGCTGCTCTACCTCAGAAGGACCCAGGGGGAAACTTGGAGTCCTGATGGAAGACAAGGCGGCAGTGGTGACCAGCAGGGCCTCTGCCCAAAATCTGCCCTGCCTTAACATTGACAAGGGTTAAGGCAGCAGGCTAGGAAGCAGGAGATCCTGAGTTCAAGTCCTGCCTTAGTCCTGACCTTGGGACAGACCCTCTCTTTCAGACAAGCCCACCTCACAGGGTGATTGTTGTGGGGAAAAGAGGAGGAAGAGGAAGAGTTGGACATAGTTAGTTGAAAAAATAATAAAACAATGGGGAAAAATCTGACAAAAATAAAAACTGACTTTCCTGCTTCTGTTTGCATGGAATCTGTCCTAGCCTTGTGCAGATCCAAGAATTTCTTTTCTCACCAGGAAGGAAGAGTTTTTTAAATCATCCCTTCCATTTTCTCTCATTCCCTTTTTTCGCTTCCTGTGGAGGCCCCAGTTGGGATCCCAGAGCCCCTCCCAGCCCTGGAACACAACAGGTTTCTCTGTTTCTTTGGGAAAGATTCCTTCCCCAAGCAGAGCCTGCCTGAGCCCCATCATCCACTTCCCTCTGTGCCTAGGATCAGCTAAATTCCTCCCTTCAGACAATAGGAAAAAGGGAATTTGGACAGAGTCTCTGGGTGAGTCTCCGTTCTTCTCCACAGAGGGTCACACTCACTCCACAAAGCCAAGTTCCCCCTTGGTTGGCCATTGCCAACTGAGCTCACAGCAGGGCCAGAGTGGCTGTGAATTGGGATGGAAGGGACCACAGACCCTCTTCAAGCCTCCCCAGCCACAACGAACTCGCAGACACAGACTGTGGCCTCACAGAAGCTCCTAAACGGGGCCTTTATGGGGCATCAGGAAGGGTCATATGGAATCAATCTCCCAACACTCATTCTATAGGGGGTTCCCATCTGCTGTCCCTGGTGGCAGATGGAAGATTGTGAATTCCACTGCTGACACCAGTTTCTGTGGAATCAAATGCAGGAAAAGCCAATAATGCTGGCTCAGTGGAGTTATTATTTATTTAGTATCCACTGGAGGAATTTCCCTCCAGAAAATAGTGAGTGGAAATCTTATAGACAAAAGGATGCACATATATTTGTACATTCAAGGAAATGAGGAGAAAATGACAATCATACATGTGCATAGTTTGTTTAATAGATGATGTAAGAATGAATAGTCATAATTAGTGAGATTCAAGTTACCTCCCCACCCTTATATTGTTGCTACTCTCGAGAAAGAGTTATTGTGTAAATAAAAAGAAACATCTCAGCTGCATTGGCAAAGCAGGTTGAATGAAATGTACTGAGAAATGAGGGCATCAACATTCCTCCCTACATTCCATCTATATTTCTATATGTCTTGCTAATATGTCTCCATTTCCCCAAGAAATTTGTCCCCTCGCAATCTTCTTTTAATTCTCTGGATGAGAAAAGAACAAAATAAAATGAGAATTTATTAGAGGTACACACCTAAACAACAACCCCAAACTGAAATCCTGGACAGCTGTTGTGAACAACAGCTCCTGTACACTGTGTTTAATTGGTAGATGAAGAAGGAACCATGTAATAGTAATGAATATTTGTCTCCCCAGTGGAGTACCTGGAGGCCACCAGCCTGCTGGTTTGGTGGGAGGGTGTAATAATTGGGATGAGATCTGCATTATTTGTGTAAAGAGAATGAACCTGAAAGATTCCATTTTGAATAAATACATATCTATTTTGCTTGATCAGGCTGGACAAATGCTGCTTGTAACAGCATCCCATGTTTTGCTGACAGCCTGGGTCACTCTGACCCAGCCAGGAATAGCCCAGATGGGAACTTGGAAGTCCCCTTTGATACGGATATGTTTTTGGTATCGTCGGTAATTATCTTGTTATTGTCTAAAGTGTGAGAACAGAGGAAATGAGGAATTTTTCATAAAGTTTAAAATATCATTTGTTCTTGACACGCAGGTAACAAGAAAATTTCTCACAGAAGAACACGGGAAAATTATTTTTGGGCTGCAGCTTAATTTTGCCAACTTTTGTCAATATTGTCAACTATCGATCACACCAAGTACATTTATGTAATTGTATTATGATGCACTTTAATGATACCCATGGGACTTCAACTTGTGTATTTAAGTCTGACCTGTTGTATTGCCCAGGATTCTCTTTGAGAATCCTGTCATGCGCATGAGAGTTATCAATAAGACTTCTTATTGATTAATAAACCTTTTTGTTGCCTATAATCCCCTTGTTTGGTTTTTCTTAAGTATATATAAAATATATCAGGGATATTGTTCTCACAGAGGGTCAATGGTCCCCGTAGAGATAATCATACACCATAGTTGGGTCTTCTCTCCCATGGCTCCCATCTTACTTCTTTTCCTGCTCACTTGTGCACACAGAGACACTTTTAGATGCTGTCAGCAGGAACAATTGCTCAAAGGATTCCTTAAAAGGTGTAATGTTTATTGGCAGTTGCTGAATATTAAATTCCTCTGAATGACTTTCACAGAGTTGTATTTAGCTAGATTTATTGGGATTAAAGGGAAAAAGTTACAAGAATTACAGTCATTCAACCATTTCCCGTTCTGAAACAAGTAGATATGATTTTCTTTGACCGTTGCATACTATCTAAATGGAAAGAATATCTCCTTTCAAATAAAAGAAAATGTAATAATTCTTTCAATATCACAATGGTGTTTTTTCTCAGGTTTTTACATTTGTTCTGGCTGTAAGCTGCTCCTTTGTGTTCAGGTCTGGCCTCAGAAGGATAATGTAGCACTTGGGGATGAAGATGCAGCCCAGCAGACCAGCACTGGAGGCCAGGATGGAGAAGACCTGAACAGCCACCATGTATCTCCCTTTGGTGCTCAGGTAGGTGGGCACAAAGGTCACCCAGACACTGCAGAAAACCAGCATGCTGAAGGTGATCAGCTTGGCTTCATTGAAGGCCCCAGGCAAATTCCTGGCCAGGAAAGCCACCGTGAAGCAAATGGCAGCCAGGAAGCCCATGTAGCTGAGGGTGACATAGAACATGACAACAGCCCCTTCGTTGCATTGAAGGATGATCTCTCCAGGCTGGGAGTAGAGGTCAGAGTCAGGGAATGGGGGAGAAACTCCCAGCCAGATGGAACAGATGACAATTTGGACAGCAGAAGAAGAAAGGATGATGGAGTTGGCCAAGCTCTTCCCCAACCATCTCTTCACTCGGTTTCCTGGTTTTGTGGCCAGGAAAGCCAACACCACTGTGATGGTTTTGGCCAAGAGAGAAGAAACAGCAACTGAGAAAATGATGCTGAAAACCGTTTGTCGGAGAAAGCAGGTGGCTTTCCTTGGTTGACCAATGAAGAGAAAAGGAGACAAGAAGCAAAGGAGGAGGGAGACCAGGAGGATGTAGGAGAGGTCCCGGTTGTTGGCTTTGACATGGGGAGTTTCCCTGTATTTAATGAAGATGAATAAAACAAGGACTGACTTTAGGAACAAAAGTAGGGCAAAAGAGACCAGGATGATGCCCAGAAGTTCTTCATAAGACAGAAAGGTTATAACTTTGGGGATACATTGGACTCGCTCCTCATTTGGATATTTATCATCCGGACACTTGGTGCATTTTCCTGTATCTGAGAAAGCCAAAAAGCATTTTTCTTTAATATTCTGGTTTTTCTTTTACATTTCAAGAAATACCTTTTTTGGAAAATGCCTAATTCCAAGGACATTTTGTTGCTTAACCATTCCACAGGAGGGAAAAGATAATATAATTTTCTAATAGCTTTATAGCTAAGGTATATAATATTGGATGATTTCTAGTAGATTTTGAATAAACACACAAAAAAAAGAGCTGAGCTTCAATGCAATGTTTTAATTTCCACTTTCTTCAAAATGCTCTGGATAAATCCATTTCCACCAGGCCTTCCTTTCCTCTGGTGTGGAATGGGACCTTCAGGCTCCCACCCTTGGCTGTGCCTCCTTCTCCTCCAGGCTCCCGCTTCCACGCAGAGGGGCAGAGGTCCATTGGCCAGGCTGAATGCCTAGGAGAGGGCCAACAGAGGAGGAAAACTGGAGGTAAATGAGGGAGCCTGGAGGAGAAGGAGGCCAAGGGTAGGCGTCTGAAGGTCGTAGAGACCCCTCTGGTGTCACCCACCTTTCCGAGTGGAGAAGGTCCCCTCCGGACAAGGAACACAATCGTAGCAGCAAAATGGCTCTCCTTCTCGAGCCCTCTTGACAAATCCAGGCTGACAATTTTCCACACATTTGGACTGAGGCAGAGGCTAAGGAGAAGTAAAGGAATGCCAAAGGAAAGTTATTAGGACTCTCTGTCTATGGAAAATGGGGGTAGGCGTGGATATTAGACAAGTAGATTCTGGGCTTTATGTAGGTAAATATGAAATCTCTGACTCCTTCCAAACACGTGTGTCAGCACCTCTCCATTTAATAATTAGGAAAGAAAAACCATGAGACTCCATACGTGGAAAATCAAATGTACTTTTACTAATTAAAAATGGTTAAAGAGCGGTTGCATAGCGACAACGTGTAGGAGATGCGACTCTGGCAGGTTCTTTCTTTAGTTCCTCCCTTTTGCTTCTGGCATTTAGCATTGCAATAAAGGACTTTTCCACTTAATAAAGACTGGAGGGATGGAATTGAGTAAAGGTTTAAGCATTAAGTGACAAACAATCAGTTCCTCTTCATGTCTGTATTAAAATGCATTCCTCCACCCTTCATCTATCCATGGTTAGGATGATCCCGTATTAGATTTTGAATACATTTATTGTCAAAGATTTCTTAAATTGTTATTTTATTAGACTTATTTAAGTAAAATAAAATGTGATTAAAAAAGAAGCTTCTGGAAAGGTTTCTTCTGGACTAGAGAAAGCCTTGCAAAGCTGCTCCCCTTTGACACGAGTTCAAAACAGTCTCCCAGTTAAGAGATAAAGGAAAAAATCCTCATAAATTATAGCTGCTGATGCTACCTAGTTGGGTAATGAAACGTCTGCATGAAAACAAGGAAGCTCAGAGAGCATCAAGGAGCCCTCATATCCTAACCCTAACCCTAACCCTAACCCTAACCCTAACCCTAACCCTAACCCTAACCCTAACTCTAACCCTGAGCTACCAATATTCTCCTTTATTAAGAGGTTTCTGCATAGTTTCTAGAACTGTAGTGAGACTGAGGGGAGATCATGAGAAAGTCTCCCTGAAAAAGATTAAGTCACAGATCTTTGGCTGCAACAGATGGGAGATGAGTGTGAGTCCTGGGTCAGAAGGAGATATGTCTAAGGCCCATCTAGTTATCCAAGAGAAAGTCCTTTGTGTTGAAAACTGCAATAGGGAGACTCCAACTGGCATGGAAAGACAGACCCACATTTCATATTGGTTAAATTGGGAGACTCTTTTTCACCCAGAGGCATTGGTGGGATTCAGCCAGTTTGTACTACTTTGGGAGATCCGGTTATTAACTTTCTGAGCAGTTTGGTGAACTGGTTGTTGGAAGAAATCATTAGGGTAGAGAACCAGTTGTTAAATTATTTCAATCCCACCACTGCCCAAAGAGACTGAAGGTGGTTAACATTCTAGATAAATAAGGCTGTTGAAGGGATTTTCAGCTGAAGAGCCCTCTTAAGAGCCAAAGGCCAAATCTAAGTAGCATTTCCTGTCACAATCTCTCTCCTTACTTCTGACATCAGGAAGGTCTTTTCCTTGAATCAAAGTCGTGTTTCTGGGTCAAGGGATTATCTCACAGGTCGTTTTATGGGAACTGAAAGTCTTGGACCTCCTTCCTAGGGGCAGAAGGCCAATTGCTCCCCCCCCCAAGTTGGGTGAAAGACAGATATCGCTAATTTTGACCAGTGCTGGACCACTGAAAACTATCACAGACCTTGGACCTGCCCTTTCAGGGAGCCATTTACCAATGGCCTTTCCCTAAGCAGGACAAGAGGAAGCTTCTCTCCCAATGGGACCACCAGGAGCTCCATCCAGCCATCTCCATCCAATCTCATTTAGTCAGTGGTGGATTAAGGCTCACTGGTGCCTTAAGCACTGACCAATCTTGGTGTCCATGTCCTTTGCACATACTTTGCACAAATGAAGTCTTTCTCAACTTTGTGGTGCCCCCTTTGGGCCTGGCGCCCTTAAGCACGTGCTTAGTCTGCTTAATGGTTAGTACACCATTGCATTCAGTCTACACCTGAATTCAGGGTCTGTTCAACAGAATTCCCTTCTGCTTTGCTCTTTGAGGACAAGGAAGAAGCCAACCTGAGGCTATTAACAGCACAATCTCCAACACTTGAGGGTTTCTCATCCCAGGATGAATCATCTAAAAAAAGTCTCCAATATTAAAGCATCTGAAGAGCACCTTATTCAATGGTATTAAAACCTCCCAGGTAGTCTATACAATGAATGAAACTATAAGGTTTTACTCCCCATGTTCAATTCTCAGCAAAGGCCATTGGGCCTGATAAGTGATAGAAATAGAATAGAATAAAAATAGAGAGATACAAAGAGGTGGGATAATTTTTTTTTACTGCTGGCTCTATGTGGCTTAGTGGGCATGGCATGGCTTGGTGGGTGTGGCGTGGTGGGTGTGGCAGGGGAAGGATACTGAAAAATCTCCATTCCCTCCCCACCCCACCAACCTGCTTTCCAGCTTTGTACTCCTCTGCAGGGCAACAAAATAAGACCCAGGTGGTCAACTGGGACTCGGGAGGCAGCAAATAGGAGTGGGGCCAGCCAGAGGTGATATTTGCCGGTTCTCTGAACTACTCAAAATTTCTGCTACCAGTTCTCCAGAACTGGTCAGAGCCTGCTGAATACCACCTCTGGATACAGACAGATAGACAGACAGACAGACAGACAGACAGACAGACAGATAGTGACAGGGACAGAGAGAGGCAGAGAATGAGACAGATGGAGATGGGGGAATGGAATGGACACTGCACACTGCTGGCTCATGTTCAACTGATCGTCCACTAGGACTCCAAGGCCCCGCTCACAGTTTTTGTTCGTTTTTGAGCCAGGTCTCACCTAATTTGTACTTATACCTTTGATTTTGCCTGTCTGGAGACTAAACCTCCGGTACTTCTCTGGTGCTCCAGGATTTTTGAAAGATATGGTACAATGGTTCTGAGATGACATCTGACAGCTCTGGGATGTAATCTGTCAAGTCCCAGTGATTTATATTCATCAAGGTAAGAAAGCTTCTCTCTTACCATTTTCTTATTTTTATTTCTAGTTTGTCATTTACCGTCACTTTTTTTCATAGATGGGGCTATAATTTATTTTTGCATGAAGATCAATGCAAAGAATGAGTTGAGCAGCTCTGCTTTCTCTCTGCTGCCTTTTACTTCCTTGCCGTCTTCTCTCTTAAGTGGACCAACTGTTTCCTTGATATTTTTTCTTGTTATTAATATCTTGGAAGGAACTTTTTTTAAAAGGTCTGTTTGTTCTGAGAGTCTCCTTTCCTGGCTTCGTCCTTGCACGTTCTGGCTCTCTGCTGATATTTCATCTCCCACTTGCTGCACTCTAACGGATTTAACAGATTAACAGGCTTGGTCCACATGAAATGGGTCCTAAATCTTTGGGGGGGGGAGGGGGAAAACACCAAAATTTCTCCCACCTTGTTAAACAACTTTAGCCGCGAAAGAACTCCTTGGTGGATAGTAAGTCTCTGTCTTTCCCAAGTCCCCATATAGTGTCCAATGGAATCCTCCTTGGGGATAATCAACTGGCTCAGGATTATCAGATCTGCTGCTACATCTCCATTTTGATCCAAGTACAGTTTCCTATCAGAAATATTGCAAAACTCATTCTTCTGCAGGAAAGGATGGAACTAGGAGGAAAACATCCAGAAAGTTTAAAATCTGAAAGCTTTTTTTTTTAAAAAAAAAAATCCCATTTAGCTTTTATATGCTTGTATCTTCCTTTTACAGATTTCTAACATCAAAGTGTTCTTATTTAGAAAAAAATAGATTTTACTGTTATCTTCATAAATTAAAAAACAGTCAGCAAAATTCCTCAACCATATATTGGCAAAATATATATTAACGGAATATAATTCATGCAATAGGTAAGTTATAGTGGACACTCTAGAGCAGATGACAAATAAAATGAATCATAGAAAAAAAAAGATTCATAAATAAACACCTAGAAAACATCAAGTTGATTATGGGAAACCATTAATTTAGTGACTGTATAAAGTTACAAGGGCACTGAAAAAAAGTGACCTATGAGTTTCCTCCACAATCATGGCAGCATCTCCAGCGTCTCCAGGGGATCAAAATCAGAATTCTTGGCATCCACTTATGAAGGTTACAACAGCAAAATCAATAGGGAAGCCAGATTCATTTAACAACCATGTTTCTGACTTAACAACTTCAATGATTCACAAGAAAGGTCATAAAATAGAGCAAAACAACCATCTTGCTTAGCAACAGAAATGCTGAGATTAGTTGTGGTCGTAAATCCCCTCCTGCCTCTTCCGATAACTGGAAGAAATTGCCCAGAAGCTCCAGATCTTCTCAATGTTGTTCCAGAGGGAGGGAAATGGGGGGATGAACTCAGTCAGAAGGGAGGAGATTCTGGCTGAAGGAGAGGAAAAACACCCTGAAAAGAGGAGCCATTTCAGAGCTGAGCCCGTAAAGCAGAGAAGTTCAGCCTCCCCTTCACTGAGGATGCAAAGACTGAGCAGCCATCAGTCAGAGAAGCTTGGACTGGGATTCCTGCAGAGAGGAGGGTTGGGCTAGATGACCTCAGTGTGTCCTTCAAAGCTACTGATATATAATTCTACTCTACTAATCACAAACCCATAAAGACATGAATGTATTTAAAAATGCATACATGCTTTTAAAATTAGTAGTGTTTGAAACCAAAATTAATCTCTTGTGGTGCTTGGTGCCTAGAAGATTATGTCTCAAGCAATTAGATTGGCCCAACTGTTGACCTTCTGAAGGACAATGTGGTTGAGAAGGTTCCCCTCCTTCTCCTCTGGGTTCCTTCCGTAAAGGAACTCCATATTGTTAGAAATAGGAAATAAAGCAAGGAAGGCAATCTGGTACCAAAAAGTAGCAAAAGTTTATTAATGTGTAAGTTTTGGAGATGTGCTTAAGTCAGCAAAGAGCCAAGAGAAGAACTTAAGTGGAGGCTTGAGAAAAAATCAGCGTTTAATTTGATCAAAGCAAATAGCTGGGCCCAAACATGTACAAAAGAGACATGTAAGGAAGGCCACACCTTAGAGAAGGCATGGCCTCCTTTTATACCTTTAGAGACATCAGCTTAGTACCCAATACTCCCCGGGCCATGCCTTCCTTGTAGCCCTGCATGGGCTGTGCATCAGGGAACAGCGGGTGTGGTGAGTGATTAGCAACACAGACCAAAGATGTAAGTTAGAACTGAGGTGTGAATTGCAACAAGGTGCCCCCATATGTGTCCCCTGGGTGAGCCCTGAGGATGATGTATGGGGTTCAGACTGATGACAGGAGCAAGTGTTCGGCAGATACCTAATACAGCATGTATTTGTTACAGGAAACAAAGGTTTAGCTCAGTGGTAGTCAACTTGGTCCCTACCGCCCACTAGTGGGCATTCCAGCTTTTAATTTCCCCCAGCAACCCCCTGTCTCCATGGCCCGATGTAGTTATCCGTCACCTGTTAGATCGGGTAATGGATAGGCACACACAGGCTAATGGTAACTACAGCTCTTTATTATAACACAACAAGTAAGAACAATCCAGCGAAGGTTGAGTCTGACAGTAGCCCTTTTATGGGGAGCTGTCAGACCCTTTGACCAATGAGATTAAACCTCTGTTCCTGCCGGAACAGAGGACCTTGGTGAAAACCATTATAACTGAAGCTAGTATCTAACGCCCCTCCCCCTCTTAGATGGGATAATACTACTGGTAACATAGTCATGCAGCTAGGCGGGCTTTTTGGTAGCTCTGCCAGACCTGCACAGTTCAGTCAGAGGGTGTTCTTCAGACAGGTCGGACGGACCTCTTTGCTCTGCAGCTCCTCTTGGTGGAAACTTCTGGAACCTTTTACAGGCTGCGGCTGGAGCTTCTAGAGCCGGTTCACTTAGAGCTCACTGCGGGCCTGCAACACAAGTAGCTCAGTATCCCGGTGACTTTGGGTTTGAGTTGGCTGTGGAAGGAGTGACTTCGTGCTCCTTTTGGTTAGGGCTTTGGCTAACTCAAGCAGGAGTTACCTCTGGCTGTCTAAGAGTGGAGTTGGAGAGGCGGCCACGGAGTTGGTCAATGTGCCTTCTCCAATTCCGACCATCCTTGAGCTCTACAAGATAAGAGTGAGGCCCCCTTCTCCTATTTCGACCATCCTTGAGCTCTATGAGATAAGAGTGAGGCCCGGTGATGCCTATCACTGTGGCAGGAATCCACAGAGTTCCCCCAGCGTAGTTGTGGGCATAAACTGAATCCCCTATGCTAAAGTTCTGAATTTTGCTTGTGGAGTCAGGGGGCAATGCTGCAGAATAGTTTGGGTGTAGCCAGTCTAAGTGGGACCTTAGCCAGCGACCCATGAGAAGCTCGTCGGAGTTTCTCCCTGTAGTGGCACTTGGCGTGATGTGTTGAATTAGCAAATAGTGGTCAACCCATGTTTGCCAATCTCCCAGGCCCATCCTGGATAGGGCCTCTTTTGCAGATCTCACCATTCTCTCCGTCTGACCATTGGAGGCTGGAGGGAATGGTGTGACCAGGGCATGTCTGATTCCCTGTGCTGCTAAGAAGGTCTCGAATTGCATGGCCGTGAATTGGGGCCTGTTGTCAGACACCAGGACGTTAGGCAGGCCACGTATGGAGAAAAGTCTCTGTAGTACCTTGATGACTGCTTCTGCCGTAGTGAAGGTCATCAGGGCTACCTCTAGCCATTACGAGTAGGCACCCACAACTACGAGGAATGTCTGGCCATGAACTGGGTCAGCAAAATCAATGTGCACCCTAGACCACAGTGCTTGAGGTGGCTTCCACTCCTTAGTGGGCGCCTCTGGGGAAGCTGGTCTAGACTTCTGGCACGGTGTGCAGATAGCCACCCATTCTTCAATCTCCCTATCCATGTTAGGCCACCACACATAACTCCTGGCCAAAGCCTTCATCCTGACAACTCCAGGATTCCCTACATGTAAAGCCTCTAATACTGCAATGAACAGTTTGGATGGAACAATGACCCAGTCCCCCCACAGCAAATAGCCATTAACAACAGACAATTCATCTCTATTATAATAGTACATTTTGAAATCAGACCCAACAGGCCCCTTGGGCCACCCCTCCACACCCAGTTTACCTGTTTGATCATGGAGTCTCTTGCAGAGTGGAGGGCAACATCACTAAATGAGATGGGACCAGTCTCTAAGCAGTCAATACAAAGGACTGGCATCTCGGGGGTAGGGTCTGCGAGTAGCTCGTCGGCACTCTCATTGATACCGGTCACTTCTAGGCCCAGGGCTTTGAACTAGTCAAGCCCCAGGAGGCTCTACAGGTCATTGCTGACCACCGTCACTGGGAGCTGGTGCTGAAGTTGTTGAAGTTCACCCGGAAGGTGCCCTGGCCCATGATGGGAACTCAGTTTCCCTGGTAATCATGAAGGCGGATGTCAGGGGCGCGTAGATGCTGCTTCTTCAGGCTAGGGATAGCCTGCTTTAGTGTAGACCATGGCATGATGGTCAATGATTGACCCCGTGTTGATCTCCATCTCGCATGGAGAGCCCTCGATGAGGACTGTGACCTTCAGCATTTTTGGCTGCCTAGTGCACACTTGGCCGATTGAGATGTGGTGGGTGACTCTGGTGTCACCCTCTGAGCACCGTGGTAGTGGCTGCCATGCCCCTTGGTTGGGCCTCTGCTGGAGGTTAGGTCAGCTTCTTGGCTGCCAGGTCGTCATGGGGTGATCGCTTCTGCATACCTTGGCGATGTGCCCCTTTCACTCGCAGCGCTGGCAGATAGCATTGTGGAAATGGCAAAATATTCTGGCATGGTATCCTCCACAGCTAGCACAAGGTGGGAGACACAATTTGAATTTGCGCTCCAGTTTTGTGCGGCTACTGCCCATGCAGCAGCTGTCATCTTCGTCTTCTGAGTTCTTGGCCTCTGCAGCCCTGTGATATGCATGTGCACTCTTCCGCACGTCTTGTGGAGTGCTTTGGCGCTGCAGTGTTTCTGAAGACTTAACAGCCAGTTCTGATGCCCTGGCTTCGTCCAAGGCAATTTGTGAGGTCAGAGTGAGGTCAGATTTGGCAAGTAACCTCCTCTGTAAATTAATGTCCTGCACACTGCATATGATGCCGTCAAGAATAAGTTCATCTATGTCTCAGAACTCACCGTACGCTGCGACCTTTCGTAGTGCCGCAATGTATTCGTTGATCGATTTGCCTTCTTTCTGGTTGCAAATATTAAATTCGTGCCGGCGGATGTACTCAGATAGCTTGGGAGCATAGTGGGTCCTTAGCATCTGCTGGAGCACGGACCAAGCGACCGATTGGTTCTGACAGGTCTTTGGCAGTTTTGAACACTTTCCGTCCACAGTAACCAAGGAACATATTCTTCTTGTGGCCTTCAGAAAGGCCCATGAAGTCGTTGGCTTCGAGAAAGCAGTCGAACTTGAGCATATACGAGTCCCAGTGTTCGGTGACTGGGTCATATGGAGTCGGTGGGGCGTGCATGGCCATTTTGTTTTCTGAGGGCGTTTTGAGTTTGCCGCTCAAAAATGGCTGCTCGAAGCAGCACTGAGCTCCGGGCTGGATGTACTTGCTGGACCGCCTTCTGCCGATTACCTCCCTCCGACCGATCAGATCGCATAGACTGGGCCTCCTCCGAATCCCATCTGCCAGTCAATGTCGACTGGCGACTACACGGAGGAGAGCCTTTTCTGTTGCAGCTCCGACCCTGTGGAACGACCTCCCCGCCGAGATCCGTACCCTCACCACCATCCAGACCTTCCGCACAGCCCTTAAGACCTGGCTCTCCCATCAGGCCTGGGGATAGGTTCCCAATTTACCTGCCCGAGTGTTGACTGTTGAATGCAAGTTGTGTTTTATTATTTTATTCTGTTCACATATTGTTTGTCTTTTGGTATTGCACCCCCTTCCCTGTGATTGTAAGCCGCCCTGAGTCCCCTCAGGGAAAAGGGCGGCCTATAAATCCTAATAAAATGTCTAAAAAAAAATGTCTAAAAAAAATTGCTACGCTCTTTTTGGTTCACCTAGTTGCCTTCCAATCCCACCCTCATCGCCAATGTTAGATCGGGTAATGGAGAGGCACACTCAGGCTAAAGGCAACAACAGCTCTTTATTATAACACAACACGTAAGAACAATCCAGCGAAGGTTGAGTCTGACAGCAGCCCTTTTATAGGGAGCTGTCAGACCCTTCGACTAATGAGATTAAACCTCTGTTCCCGCCAGAACAGAGGATCTTGGTGGAAACCATTAGAACTGAAGCTAGTATCTAACATCACCAACTTTCCGTCTCTCTTTTGCGTAAATCGGTTATATTTTGAAATGTGCCAGTTAAGCTATTGCTCAGAAAGCACCTCCCCCTTTTCTTTCTCGACTTTTCTGAATCACTTTGTTGACTGTAAGAACAAGATGGTTTTCACGAGCTTTTCAAAAAGTTCCTTAACTTCCCAGTTCCTTATTTTCTCTATTTATTATGCAGAAGCTATAATGAAACTTTATTTTAGAAGCAATACTTCATATTCCACAATATTGGGAGCCCATACCTGCCACAGCTGCAGCCTTGGAGCCCCCAAGATCTTTTCGCTCTCCTTCCTTCCCCTTCTCCTCGATCTGGAGGAATAGGCAGCGTTCATGGCCTGGGCCAAAGTCTGAATAAAACTGTATAAATGGGAGTGATTTCTGATCTGGACACAGTTCCTTTTCTCCTGGGTCTCCAGTGGGGCTTTCTGGGTGCATCTTCTGCGGCCTTTGACAGAAAAGACGTTCTTTGAAAGAGAACAGTGAAAATAAGGATCTTGAAATGGATCTTCCACAAAGAAATTGGGTTCAAAGGCAGAATCTTTTGGCCTTTCTTTTGGCAGAAAAGCAAAGGTCCAAAAACTATGCATGTATTTAACAAGTCTGTGCTTGTGCTTTTTAAACTGAAATCCTCCCAAAGCTGTACTGATCCAGACTTTCCCTTCAATGGGTCCTGGGAGGCGCATAAGTGTTAAATGGAAAGGAACAATTCTGTCCGTAACGGGAACATGATCCATGAAGTGAACATAGACATTGACTTGTCTCCACTTAGAGAGGGCCTCCCTGAAGGGCGCTGTATATCCAATTCTTGAGAAAAGTTGTGATATAACCACACAAATTCCACTCCTGACAAGCATAGGAGTGAAAGTCCTCATGAAATTCTCTCCCTTCTCTGTGCCTGAAGCAAAGAGGCCAATGAAGGTCCAGCTGAAATGGAGGAGCAGCTGGACAATTGCTGGGTACAGGAATCCTTCTTTGGGGACCATCTGGTGGAAAAAGGGGAATTTGCTTTTATCACTCAGAGTCTCTGAAACAATATTATCGGTGATCTGAAAAAAGGAAGGAAGAAAGCATTGTTACATTGGGGGGAGGGGTCAGATAAAGTCTGAAACTTTATTTTTTTAATAAATTCAACTTAGTATTGATGAACAAATTAGCAATTATGCCATAGCAAGAAACAGAATATTAAGCACAGAGCGTTAACAACACTATATGAAAATGGAAAACAAGAAACAAATTAAATAAAAAAAGATTGTAATCAGACCCACATGTCTATGTACAATCTTAGTCATCCAGGTCATGGTTGTCCCAAAGATGCTTTTTTCAAGAGGCAACTGGACTTTTTGTTTTTTCTTTGAAGAAATTTCGTTTCTAATCCAAGAAGCTTCTTCAGCTCTGGAAGAGAAGCAAAATGTCTTCAAAGAAAAACCAGAAAGTCCAGTGGCCTCTTGAAAAAGCACCTTTGGGACAATCAGACACACATATGCAAATATCAAGTGAATGTTTTGTTCCAATAAAGGGCTGTATTATATGTAATGTTTAATTCTAATTGAACAGCAAATCTATCCCAATAGGTTATTTGTCTAATGTGCAAGCCAAGACTCTGAGCTCTTTCTTTCTTATGCAGTTGACATTCAATATTCCAAATGCTTATTGAAGCAATATTTTGACTTTTGTTTTTATTTGTGTCTCACCTAGTTATACAAGAGATAGGGAGACCACAGCTCCTAATATGATTTCTCAAATTACAAGACATAGTAAAAAGCATTTGGTCTTAAGCATTTCTTAAAAGTGGGTAGATGCAACCTCAGATGAACAACGACAATGGACATATTACATCCTGTCATCATGTATTTTACAGAAAGAGATCCAAAATGGAGAAGCTAGGTGTGAAAGGCCAAGGACACACTTACTGCTTTAATAGGTGTGAAGAGACTAAGAGGGAGCTCGGTGCTGCTGATCAAGGGACCTTCATTCATCGATCATCACAAGTGTGGCTACCTCTATAAAAGCTAAAGTTTCAGGATTTTGCTGGTCTCCAGCACTGAGGTGTGTGTTAACACAATGCCAAAAGGTAAAGAACCCAGCAGTGATCCTAGAGAAGCCATTGTTGCTGCCTATCAATCTGGGAAAGGTTTACAAGTCCATTTCCAAACAATTTAACGTCCATCATTCTATAGTGAAGAAGATTACTTAGAAGGGGGAAACATTCAAGGCAGCTGCCAACCTTCCCAGGAAGAACCATTGCAGGAAGTTCACCCAAGATCAAACCATGCAATGCTCAGAGACATGACAAACAACCCCAAGAGTTCCACCTCAGACTCCACAGGCCTCAGTTAAATGTTCCAATTTAAGACAGCAGAATCAGAAAAAGACTGAACAGTTTTGATTTGTTGGGAAGAGTTTCCAGGAGGAAATTGCTCTCTAAAAAGAACAGGGCAGCATAGCTGAGGTTGGCCATGTTGCCTTTGAACAGACCACAAGACTTCTGGAACATTCTCCTTTGGACAGACAAGACCAGAGAGAAGAAGTTTAGCCATAATGCACAGAGCCATATTTGGTGAAAACCACACACAGCATATCAGCACCAACATGCCACACCAACCGTCAACCACAGGGATGGAGGGGTGATGATTTTGGCTTCTTTTGCAGCCAGAGGACCTGGGACCCTGTGATCATTGACACGGCCATGAAGTCCTCTGGGTACCAAAGTGTTCTAGAGTCCAAGGTAAGGGGATCTATCTGACAGCTGAAGCTTGGGAGACTTTAGTCATGCAAGAGGCTGATAACCCCAAGCAGACCAGGAAGTGGCTGAAAAAAGAAAGACTCTAGATGTTGCAATCGCCCAGTCAGAGTCCAGACCCCACCGCAATTGAAATATCGTGGTGAGACCTCAAGAGGGCTATGTAGAAACAAACCCCACAAACCTCAATGAACTGAAGCCATATTGTAGAGAAGGGGTGGGGGGCAAAAATTTTACGTACGTACAAAACGCCCTCTCTTAGTGAACCAGTAGTAAACTGGTTAGGAACCCACCACTGGTCCTACCACTGCATGGCAGGGTGAGCTCCCATCACTTGCCTCAGTTTCTGCCCACCTAGCAATTTGAAAACATGTGACAACAGTAGTAGATAAATAGGCATCACTTTGGTGGAAAATATGGTATGTTTTGTGCAGATGGTTGGGCCCCTGCCAGTGCTGGACTTGCTCGGATGTGACAGCCAAATGCAAGGTGACATCAGTGGTAAGAGAAGTTCACATGATGCCACAGGACACCTCTCGTCCTTCTGGTGCGGAGCTAATTCGCCCCTTGTGGTGAACCCTGGAGAAGCTCATGAGCATAAACTGAATGGACTAGCACTCTACGGCAGATACTATGTACAAACAAATACTATGTACTAACATTGTAGTCTCCTAGCTAATTATGCCTTTGCCATATGCTAAATAAATAAACAATTTAGCACTTTAGCCATGTATAGTATAGATCCTTCTTCTCATGGCTCCATAAAGTTGAAACCTCCCTTTCAAACAAGGGCTTTGAGAAAGAGCTGGGATCAGGATCAACAGTCTGACCTCCATTTTAAGGGTAATCAATTTCCTCCACCATATTTTTCTGCTGTGTCAAATGCTGCACTAATATACAGCCAAAAAAAACTGGTTTACCCAACTGACATATTATGTAATTAGATATTTCAAAACAAATATGTTGTGGATATTAGATTATTAATGCATTGATTAATTTTATGATTTTATAAAACTTTTTTCCTCTTTAAAAAACCTTCTATTTCTTCTTCTGCAATTAATGCACTTTTGTTCTACTCAATCTCAAGTTTAGTTTAGAGGAACATGGCAAGTATTTTAGCCACAAACCAAACTAATTGGCCTGTAATTGCTATGAACTTTTTTATTCCATACACACACACACACACACACACACACACACACACACACACACACACACACACACACACAAACACACAGACACACATGTATATACATAGATATACATAACCATACACATATATACATATACATACCCACACACATTCTGCAGGTGTTATTTCTATGTGAAAATGAACATGCCAATATTTCACCCAACTAGGGATGTTTTTTTTTAAATGGCATAGCCAGGAGAAAGTCTTCTTCAAGGACCTTATTGCATTTCTGGCCTTTTATGAAGAATTTGAACAAGAACATAATAGAAGAAAGCTATAATCGACACATTCACTAACATGGAGAAAATCAGCTCTTGAATTACACGAAGAAGGTAAGGTTGTATCTATTGCTCACCCTCCAACACCCATAACTCACTTTATCAGAGAGAAAAACACACACAAACCTGTGGGACTTTGTAAAGTGCTGCTAATGTTGATGCCTGGATAGAGATGTCACTGTTAGCTGCATCAAAAAGAGCCAGAAGGTTCTCCTTCCTTCCACAGCCGTAGTTGGGGACATTGACTTCTCCAGTGGAGAGAATGTCCAGCAAGGCATCTGAAGTGTGTAAAGTGTCCAAATAGTTGTCATGGAGGTTGTAACCAAGTGTGAGATTGTGCAGGAGCTGGGGGTTCTTGTTGACCATTTGAATATTGAAAATTAATCGTAGAGTGTTTAAAAAACCAAAAGAATCCTTACTGTAAAAAAATGTTCATGTTATTCTCATCAACACTAACAAGTAACTTTTTAAAAGAATTTATTCCTTTTTGCTTCCACAAGGCTACTGAGTCTTAAGCCAATACTGATTCAAAATCAATAATCACTTATAGAAATCTGGGAATGGGCTGGGCAGAGGCAACTACAACTGTTTCAATCACTCATTTAAACAAAATGAATTCAAGTGTGAATCAATTGAGAATTGAACTGGGATAGAAAAATTATCTGTATTGCCTTCAGGTTTTTATAACCCCATCTTTAGATTTGAATCTTCCACAAAATAAGAAAAAATAGGCAAGCTAGGGAAATCAGAATCATTCAGGAAATTAGAGAGTTTATGTAATATAAAAGTAAGTGACATAAGAAGAAAAGAAGGAGAGTGTTAGGACTGCAAATGGAGGGGATAAAACTCCAATCACCCTGAATGACTTACGGCGATGGACTAGAAAGAGCACTGTTGAAAGGCAACGTTATAGGCAATATTAGTGTTTCAGTTGTGACTATAGCAATGAGATGGTCTCCTGGCCTATAATAGCTCCATGGATTGTTGCCATCCTGGTGCTCCAGACTCAGTGGGCATTTCATTCCAAGCTTCCCAGAGACTGACTGGGACACCAGCAGCATCAGAAGCAGAAGCAGGAGGTTCATAATTCATGGAGCTTTATTAATCCTTTTTCTGTTTCTAACACCAACAGCAGGAACATTTGGAAGAATTCAAAGCATTCTCACAAGATGGAAATGCCAGCAACTTTCCTAATACAGAGAAACACTCAGCTTCACCTGGAAAGGAGAGAGAGGTACAATCAAGAGCACAGATCCTGCCTGTCCCTAAACTTGTTCCAACAGTGCTGGACTTAATTAATTTATCCTTTTCTGATACAAGATCCTTTGTATATTGCTTCAGTCTGCTGTCTCTATCACAGATATGGAGATCTCAAAGGCCCAAATGGTCTTAATTACAGGGAGAAGTAACTTCTCCTCTTGGGATCCTGAGCTTCTTCTGGGCTCCATGTGCAGAGGAGAGGCTGGAGAAAAACATGTTAGTGAAAAGCTACAACTACACTCCTGGGGTCAATTTCTGTAGTCTTTCATGTCAGAACATGTCAGGAAAAGGATGCCGCAAAAAGAAACTTCAAACACCATGGAATTGACTTCAATTGGGTCTCTTTGTCTCCAGAGTCTGTTGGAAGAGGTCAGACAGAGCTATGGAGTTTGGTGTCACTCGAGGTTGGTGACCTTTAACTCTTGTGCTGCCTATGGTGGTGCCGATGGTGGCGCAGTGGTTAAATGCAGCACTGCAGGCTACTGCTAGATCAGCAGTTCAGCGGTTCAAATCTCACCGGCTCAGGGTTGACTCAGCCTTCCATCCTTCCGAGGTGGGTAAAATGAGGACCCGGATTGTTGGGGGCAATATGCTGACTCTCTGTAAACCGCTTAGAGAGGGCTGAAAGCCCTATGAAGCGGTATATAAGTCTACTGCTAAGTCTACTACTGCTATTGCTATCTTCTAATGCCAAGGAAGCAATCAGTCTCCTTAGATTTTGCGTGTTTGGGATTTTCTGTTTTGTTTTTATTGATTTTTAAACCTGCCACCTCACCAAATTCTTCTATCCTTTGAATTAATTTAAATCTGGATTCCAATGGTCTTCCAATATGAATACTAAATCATCAGCAGAAGCTTGCATTTTATACTCTTTCTTTTTGATTTTTAGTCCCATTATCTCTTGATCCTTCCTAACTCTGGTTAGGACTATTTCTAAGGTTAGAATAAAAAGAAGTGGAGAGAGAGGACATCCTTGTCTTACTCCTTTTGTTATCTCATTTTTTTCTGTTGTATCCCCATTCATAAGCACTTTTGCTGTTTGGTTTGTGCATATTTTTTCTATCACTTTTATGAATTTTTCTTCAAATTTTGTAATTTCTAATTGTAATGTTATGAATTTCCAATTTACATTGTCAAATGCCTTTTGGGCATCAAGGAAAACCAGTGCAGTTTGTTTCTCCTGGTGTGTTTCATAATATTCTAGGATGTTTATTATAGTCCTCATGTTATTTTTAATCTGTCTGTATGGAAGAAAACCATTTTGATCTGGGTGAATCTATTCATTTAGATTTCAACCTTCCTAATGCCGCGACCCTTTAATACAGTTCCTCATGTTGTGGTGACCCCCAACCATAAAATTATTTTGTTTTCTGTATTTCTTTGAAAATACGTCTTTTCCAATGGTCTTAGGCAACCCCTGTGAAAGGGTCATTTGATCCCCAAAGGGGTCACGACCCACAGGTTGAGAACCACTGATTTAGAATCTGTTTAATCCTTTCTGACATAATTGAGGCAAATATTTTATAATCCAACTATAATCCAACTATTTTATAATCCCATGAGATGGGTCTATAGTTTTGAATTTTCTGAAGGTCTGAATCTTCTTTTGGTATGAGAGTAATTGTTGCTTCTGTCCATGATGCTGATATTTTAGCTTCTTCTAGCGATTCATTGAATACTTCTAATAGAGGTTCTTCTAATATTTCTTGTGCATTTTTGTATAATTCCACCGGGATTGTAAAATATTTTTGGAGTATACTCTTTTCTCTTCTGGTCTGTGTTGAAGAAAAGTTTCATGATCCTTATTTCCACTGTTCTATTTCAAAACATGTATTTTCTGTTAAAGGCCGTAAAAGGTGCACCCAGAAAAGGTGCACTGGAGGCTCAGTGGAAGTGGAACAGGATCAGGATGAAAAATTATGTCCAGGATTACAGTATCATGAAGACTCTGCCCCATGCCTTGAATGCTGCATATTCCTCCAGATCGAGGAGGGGAAGGAAGGAGGGAGAAAAGATCTTGGGGTCTCCAAGGCTGCAGCCATAGCAGGTAAAGGGATCCCTATATGGTAAGGTGACCAGATTTTCAGATTGGTAAAGAGGGACACCATTGACCGGGGGGGGGGGGCTTGATAAAAAAAATTATTTTTTGTCAAAAGGTCACCCCAGGACACTGAAACCAGCATAAATACGAATCTGTTGCCAAACAAAATTTTGATCACATGACCATGATGCTGCTGCAACGGTCGCTAAGTGTGAAAAATGGTCGCAACGGTCGCTAAGTGTGAAAAATGGTCATCAGTCACTTTTTTCAATGCCATTGTAACTTTGGTCACTAAATGTTTTCCCCCTCCTCGAGACACCTCACTTCTTCCTTCATTCCTCTTGCTTATCTACATTCACCTTATCCGTCTTCTGCTCTTTCCCTCTCTTCCTTCCTTTCTCCTTCCATCCTCTCTTCTTTCCTCACTCACTCCCTTCCTCCTTTTCTCTTCCTTCCTCCTTCCATTCTTTCAGCTTCATTTCTTTTGCCTATCTACCTTTTCTGTCTTTCTGCTCTTTCCATTTCTCTCTTCCTCTTAGCTTCTGTTCCTTCCTCCTTCTCTCCTTTCTTATTTCTTCCTTCTTCCTTCCTTCTGCCTATCTATCTTCATCTTCTCTGTCTTTCTGCTCTTTCCTGTCTTCCCCTTTCCTCCCTCCCTCCCTTCTTTCCTTTCTAGCTCCATCTTTTCTTCTTTCCTCTCTCCCTCCCTTTTTCTTTTTTCCTTCCTTCCTCCTTCCTCTTGCCTATCAACTTCATCCTCTTTATCTTTCTGCTCTTTCCCTCTCTTCCCCTTTTCTTCCTATCTCCTTCCCTCTTTTCTCCCTCCCTTCTTTTTCTTCCTTTCTTCTTCCATCTTCCTCCTTCTCCTTCCATTCTTTCCCCTTCCATCCATCTTTTCTCCTTCCATCTTCTCCCCCCCACCCTTCTTCTTTTCCTTCCCCCCTTCCTCCTTCCTTCCTCTCCTTCCCTTTCTCGCACACAGGAAGGGGAGGGGGGCTTTCTAGTCACTTTCATAGCATAATTTCTTTATCTAACTTTTAAAAAACAGTGTGCAAATCAAACGAGATTTTCGTAACCTGCGATGCACCAAGTTATTATCTTCTGTTGTTGTTACAAATTCACAGCTACTCCATTCTTTCCGATAGGGAACTGCATTTCCCAAGATGCCTCAGGTCCTCAAAGTGCTGAACGCAGTTTTGCAATTGACTCCAGCGAGGCCCAGTAGCCGCCGGCTGGGGTGGCTGTCAGGGTGCTGAGGGCGGAGCGGACGCGCCATTTGTTACTGCTTCCAGCAATTGAGACGGACGAGGGAAGCCGCTGAAATGGATGCCGCGGCAGGAGAGTGAGGCAGCTGCCGGCCGTTTCACCTCATGCAGAGAATTTTCACTTGGTCCCGGGGCTTCTGCTGGGGGGCACAAGCCCAGGAACCGAGTGGAAGTTCTCTGTGCGACTTAAACGGACGCCGCGGCAGGAGAGCGAGGTGGCTGCAGGCCATTTCAACTCGCGCAGAGAACTTCCACTCGGTCCCGGGGCTTCTGCTGGGTGGCAAAGCCCCGGAACCGAGTGGAAGTTCTCTGCGCGACTGAAACAGATGCTGGCCGCAGGAGAGCGAGGCGGCTGCCGGCCATTTCACCTCGCACAGAGAACTTCCACTCGATCCCGGGGCTTCTGAAGTTCTCTGCGCGACTGAAACAGACGCCGCGGCAGGAGAGCGAGGTGGCTGCCGGCCGTTTCACCTCGCACAGAGAACTTCCACTCCGTCCCGGGGCTTCTGCTGGGCGTCACAAGCCCAGGAACCGAGTGGAATTTCTCTGTGTGACGGAAACGGATGCCGCCTCAGGAGAGCCGCAGGGGAAGGCGGCGGGACGCGACCACACCTCGCAGACCCGCGGCGTGGTCGCTGGGAACAGTGCAGCACAGGCGCCGCCACACCGGCAGAAGCTCCGTGAGTCCGTGACCCAGTGGAAGTTCTCTGCATGAGCGGCAGCGGCTGTTTCACTCGCGCAGAGAACTTTCACTTGTGGCGTGCTGAAAATTTTCCATCCCAGCCAGCTCACTGATTGGCTGGAGTCCAGGCCAATCCAATCAGTGAGTGGCAGGCTGGGCTGGCTTAAAGTTGTAGGATAGAACAGAACGATGAGTCAGCCCAGCGAGCTAGCAGCTGATGGGCGGGGGAAGGCGGTGGTGGCGGCGGTTGTTTCGCGCAGAGAACTTCCACTCGCTCCCGGAGCTTCTGCCCCCCATGGCGGCCCCTGTGATGCACCGCCACGGGCGGCAGAAGCTCCGTGACCGAGTGGAAGTTCTCTGCACAGACTCACGGCGTGGTCACTGGGAACCGCGCAGCAGAGGCGCTGCCATGCCAGCAGAAGCTCCGTGAGTATGGGACCAAGTGGAAGTTCTCTGCACGAGCGGCGGCGGCTGTTTCACTCATGCAGAGAACTTCCACTTGGTTCTGGAGCTTCTGCCACCCGTGGCGGCGCAGCACAGGGGCTGGCTGTGACACGAGGAGGTGAAATGAACTCCGCAAAGGGGGAGAAGGAGGAGAGGAGGACTGTCTCCTCCCCCCAGCGCCTCCCGATTCCCACCGGTACCAATCCATTCCATGATTACTCACCAGTGAGTAAACGCAGCTGCAACCAAAACAAAAGACGAAATGAAATGGAAACTCGCGAACGCGTGCTAAGCTAAGCGGAGTCCAGCCAATCAGTGAGCTGGTTGGGATGGCTTAAATTTGTAGGATAGAACGGAATGATGAGCCAGCCCAGCGAGCTAGCAGCTGATGGGCGGGGGACCGAGGGAGCTGCAAGCACCAAAAAAAGCGTGTTTTTTTAAGAACGGCACGGGACGCGGGAAAATTTATGAAAAGGCGTGCCTGTCCCGCCAAATGCAGGACGTCTGGTCACTCTACTATATGGATCCATTAATCTTAGATCCTTTGAAGAAGGAATCCAGAGGAGAAGGAGGCGAACCATCTCAACAGATCTGGCCAATTTAATTACTCAGGGAATTAATGGTTCCAAAGAGTAGATACCATGGCATTTTTATATTTTGCACTGCTAATTTGAAAAGGCTGTATTCTTTTTTTAATAAATTCCCATATTTGTGGGTTTGTGATTAGCATGGTGGAATTCCACCTTTGTTCCGTTCCCCATTGCACGGGTCTGTGCAGCACGACAGGCAGCTAAGCCCCCCTATTCTCCTCCAATGAAAGGGAGCCTGGCCTGGATATGGATGCTTTATTGGGAGAACAGGGCAGGTGAAACTGAGGAGATGCAAATAGTGGAAATCAACTAGAAAGACGAGATAGGCAGCCTAACTAACAGCCAGCAAAGAAGCAGCTGGAACCTCTCCAGTGATGCTCCGTGTGAGGGACGGAGGCCGTCTCCGGATGACCAGGGGTCTCGGTTACAACGACTGCTTCCATCTTCTCCAAAGGCTGACAGAAAATGGAGTTTGGCTTCAGACCACATAGTTAGGGTTATCTGCCCTCAGCCACTAGGTGGGGCTAGAGCAACACCAGCACAAGAGTTACATGTTGTGGCATGACAACCTTTATAAATTTGGAGGAGACCCTGAGACCATCTAGCCCAACCCCTCCTCTCTGCAGGAATCCCAGTTCAAGCTTCTCTGACTGATGGCTGCTCAGTCTTTGCATTCAGACAATCCATGAAGAGGAGACTGAATTTCTCTGTTTTACTAGCTCAGCTCTAAAACAGCTCATCCTTTTATCATTTTCACAAACATGCATATCAAGTTTGGTATCCCACATCTTTCTTCATCGTTAATGTTTTATTATTATTATTATTATTATTTCCATTTTTTTATTTTATCAATTTCATATATACATTCACAATTATATGATCTCATAACTGTTATTAATAATATGTATTTATAACAATTTTTTCCCTACAGTTGACAATATACTTGAAAATTGCTTTCTTACCATCCCATAGATCCATCTTATCTTACAACGGTCCTACTTCTTCTTCCCTCCCTCCC
Organism: Thamnophis sirtalis; assembly: GCF_051295495.1. Lineage (NCBI taxonomy): Eukaryota > Metazoa > Chordata > Lepidosauria > Squamata > Natricidae > Thamnophis > Thamnophis sirtalis. The sequence goes on from NW_028261395.1 coordinate 14,803,006, forward strand.
TCTTTCCTTCCCTCGTTTCTTCTCTCCTACTCTCCTTCCTTCCCTCCTTCCTTCCCTCCCTGCTTCCCCCTTCCCTCCCTCCTTTCTTCTCTCCTTCTCTCCTTCCCTCCTTCCTTCCCTCCTTCCTTCCTTCCTTCTCTCCTTTCTTCTCTCCTCTCCTTCCTTTCCCCCTTCTTTTCCTCCTTCCTTCCCCCTTCCTTCTCTCCTACATTCCCTCCTTCCTTCCCTCCTTCTCTCCTTCCTTCCCTCCTTCCTTCCTTCCCTCCTTCCTTCCCTCCTTGCTTCCCTCCCTCCTTCCCTCCCTCCTTCCTACCCCCCTTTCTTCTCTTTCTTCTCTCCTTCCTTCCTTCCTCCTCTCCTTTCCCTTCTCTCCTTCCCATTCCTCCCCTCTTTCCTACTCTTACATTCCCTTCCATTCTTCCTCTGCCTTTCCCTTTCTCCTATTCCTCTCCTTTCTCCTCTCCTTCCTATCTTTCCTTCTACTCCTCCCTCCATCCACTCTATCCATTGTTGTGTTTACATATTCTCCTCTTCAGGGGATGACCTGGTTCTCTTTTTTTTTCCTTATTTGAAAGTTATATAAAAAAAGGCAAGATTTACAAAATACAAGATACAAAAATAGATAAAGCTCTTTACATATTTTCATCTCCAATAGCTCATCTCACCTTACCTAGTATAAGACTAGGTTGCTAATTCCATGCAGGTAGTTATAACGGATTTCCTATCAGCTTTTCAAGTTTTTCCAACGTTGTAGTCTAATGGTATTACTCGTCGGTGAATTCTCACCTCGAATACATTTCTACTCTCATTTGTCCCTCTGACTTTGTGTATTGTATATTTGAGTTGTTGCTTAGATCATTTTAAATTAGTCAGCTATCTCCTTTTATATCTGAATCCTCACTGTCTCATCAAGCCATTTGTATAATTTCTCCCAGACTTTGTAAAAGTCTGTGTCTTCTTTTTCGTTAATCCGCATTGTCAATCTGTTCATTTCCGCTAATTCTAAGATTTTATTCATCACCATTGTACAAGTGGGGTCATTTTCACTCTTCCAGCACTGCGCGTAAGTGATCCTTGCCACCGTCAAGATGTGGACGAGAAGGTATTGATTGGTTTTACCTATTTTTTGATCTGTTATCCCTAATAGAAACATTTCCGGCTTAAGACTTAATTTAATTGACATGATTTCATTCAGCCATCTTAGCGTTCGCCTCCAATATGTCTTAGCCACCGGACACGTGCACCATATGTGGTAGTACGTGCCCAGTGTTGTTTTGGATTTCCAGCATTTGGCCGATAATTTTGAGGAAATTTTTGCCAGTCTTGTTGGAGGGAGATGCCAGCGGCAGAACATTTTGTATATATTTTCTTTATAGGCCGTTGACTTCGTTAATTTCAGGTTCCACTCCCATACCCTTTCCCAGTCATCCATGTCAATTGTGTTGCCGATATTCTGGGCCCAGGTTACCATGACTTCTTTCACTCTTTCTGCTTCCATTTTTCGGATCAGCAAACAGTTATATATTTTTGAGATTAATTTCTCGTCTGGTCCTATTAAGATTTTATCCAATTCCGGTCCTTGTCCTGAAAGCCAAATTGTGCTAGATCTGATTTGTATTTATTTTGTATTTGAAAGTATGGCCACCAATCAATATTTATTCCCATTTCAGCCAAATCTTCCCTGGAATTTAGTCTATTTTGGTCATCTAACAGCTGTTTGTAAATAACAATTTTGTCAAAATTTATCAGATTTGGGTATATCAGGGCTTCCGTCGGGGATATCCATTTGGGTAGTTGGATATAGAATTTCCTTCTAATTTCCAGCCAATCATTAATCAGTACCCCTCTTAAATGGTGTCTTCTAAAATAATTGTGGACTTTGTTTCCCTCACACCATAAGTAATTGTGCCACCCCCATTTCAAGTCGTGGCCCTCTATCGTTAGGATTCTTTTGTTGGTTAACATTACCCACTCCTTTATCCACATTGTTGTTGCTGCTTGATGATATGCTTTCCATTCCGGTAGGCCCATTCCACCTTGTGCTCTTTTATCTTGAAGATGCTTATATTTTATTCTAGGCTTTTTGCCATTCCACACAAAATTTCGTATCATTTTATCCAAATCGTTATAAATTTTTTCTCCTAATTTGACCGGTGCCGTTTGAAATAAATAGAGTATTTTTGGCAAGACATTCATCTTGATTACTGTGATTCTTCCCATCAACGATATTTGTAGCTTTGACCAATTTTTAAAATTTTTTTGGATGTTTCGTAATAGTTTATCATAGTTATCTCCTTTTATAGAACAGCGTTTCGCAGATAGCCAAATCCCTAAGTATTTGACCTTTTTAGTTATCTTTAATTCCATTGCTTTCTCTAGTTCTTCTATCTGTTTTTTGGGAAAGTTCTTTATAATCATTTTTGTTTTTTCCTTATTTATTTTTAATCTGGCCACACGCCCAAAGTCCTCAATGTCCTTCATTAATTTCGGTCCTGAGATTAGAGGGTCTTCCACAATAAAGGCCATGTTGTCAGCGAAGGCCTGTGTTTTATATTGTTCTTTTTTTATGGTCAAACCCCTAATTTCCTGATTTAATCTTATCTGATTTAGGAGTACCTCTAACGACATAATAAATAGTAATGGGGAGAGCGGACACCCTTGTCTAACACCCTTTCCGATTCGTACCCTCTCTGTTAATTCTCCATTAATTATAATGTTTGCTAATTGCTGTGAATATATAGTTTCTATAATCTTAATAAATTTGTCGCCGAATTTCATCATTTTTAGTTGTGTGATTAAAAAATTCCAATCTAAGTTATCAAATACTTTCTGCGCATCGACAAAAATTAATGCTAATTGTTTCTCAGATCTTGTTTCGTAGAATTCCAGGATGTTAATTATTATTCTTGTATTGTTCCAAATGTGTCTTTTAGGGAGAAAGCCGTTTTGTTCACTAATTTCGTCCGGTTCATATAGTTTCTTATAGTAGTTCTGTACAATCTTTTTCTTTTCCCCTATTTCCTGTTTCAAGTTCCCCTCCTCATCCCTCAGTTGTTTAATAGTTCTTTTTGCATCATCTTTTCTTATTTTGTGAGCCAGCCATCTCCCAGTTTTATTTGCGTGTTCAAAATAGTTCTGCTTCATTCTCTTAATGTTTTGTGCTACTTCCTCTTGATAAATCAGATTTATTTGGTGTTTAATTAACTCTCCTTTTTCCCTGTATTTAATATTGTCTGGCTCTTTCTGAATCAGCAGTTCTATCTCTCTTAATTCTTTGTTCAATGTATTAAGTTTTTCCCTATGCATTTTATTTCTTCTTGCTATATAGGCTATTGATGTTCCCCTCACCACTGCCTTCATCGTATCCCAGACGTTTTGTATTGATGTCTGCTCTTTACCGTTTTCTTTGAAAAAGTATCCCAATTCCTTTTCTATTGATTGTACAAATTGTTTCTCTTGTAATATGTTCTGGTTTAGTGTCCACCTAGGTTTTATCCTTGTCTTTCCTTTCCATTGCCATAAGACTGGATGATGGTCGGCCCACTTGTTTGTTGTTATTTCAATATTTACAGTATCCATAAGTAGTTCCGGGTTTGACCAGACCATATCGATACGGGACCAAGAATTATGTGGTTGAGAGTAGAATGTGTACTGTTGTATCTTGTCATTCATTGTTCGCCAGACATCATAGAGGTCTAGTTCCTTCACCATATTTGCATAGGCGGTCGGTAGTTTCCTTCTAGTACTTTTCTTGTGTATATCCTTGTAATCCATTTTACCGTCTACTACTGCGTTGAAGTCCCCTAGAATACATATATTTTGCCACTTTATTTCATTTATCCTCTTGTGTAAATTTACATAGAATCTTTCTTGTTTTTGGTTTGGGACATAAATTCCAACTAGTAAGATTTTTTCCCACCATTTGTTATCTCCACCATTAATATTCTACCCTCTTTATCTGCATATTTTAATTTTGGGTTCAACCATTCTTTTATATACATCACAATTCCCCTTTTTCTAGTTTGTGCTGACGAACAAAATACTTTACCTAATTTTGGGCATTTCAACAGGTTATTATATTTCTCTTTAATGTGGGTTTCCTGAAGACAGATTACATCTAACTTTTGTTTCAATAAATCCAACAGTACACGTTTTCTTTTTGATGTTATGTTAAGACCATTTATATTTGCTGATAGTATATTCGTTTCCCATTCCTCAACTCCTTTACATGTTGTTTGCTTTGAGGGCACCTTTAGATCTTGTCTCAATTGGTGACCTTGCTCTTGATTCTTCTCTGCCATATCTCTCTCGCTCTCTGACCTCTCTCGTCTCTCGCTCCTCCAGTTGGGATTCAGTTATAATATCTTCCTGTCTTCTACTTGAGGTTCCTTCTTTATTAAACCTCTCTTCGTCTGCAAATAAAAGTTCCTGGAATTCTTGAGCTTTCTCCAAGGTGTCTATCCGGTACTTCTTTTCCCTCCATGTTACTAGCATTCCTTCCGGAAGGAGCCATCAAAACGGGATTCTATGTCTATTTAATTGTGAGGAGATGAAGTTATATTTCCTTCTCTCTAACTCTCCAGGGGATCTGCTTTAAGATAAGAATTTCTTTACCTTTATATGTTAATGAGTCCCCTCTTATTGTGCTTAAAATATCCTCTCTCAATTGTCTTCTTAGAACCCTCACATGGATCTCCCTTGGAAGTCGATGACGTCTCGCAAAGCTTGTGTTAATTCTGTAAACGTCATCCAATTCGTTGATGACCTCATTTTTGGGTCTGTCGAGTACTAGTCCCAGAATTTCTGCAATCAGCTCCCGAAGATTTTCATCTCTCACTTCTTCTACATTTTGTAGTCTCAAATAAAACATTGATCTCTCTAATTCTAGGTGGAGGATGGCCTCCTCCATATTTGTGTTTATGGATTCCAGTCTATCCTTTGTCTTATCTATTCTTTTTTCTGCTATTTCCGTTCTCCCCTTAACTTCTTTTATTTCCTGTTCATTCCTTGACAAAGCTGCTTGGATAGCCCCTACCCACTCTTCAATCCTCCCCATATTATTTTTGACTTCACTCATTTTGTTCTTTACTCCCTCCAGGCCTTTGGTGATGTTTTCATTCATTTTCAGTATTGCTTCCTGTAGAGAGTCCATTGTTTCTTCCTGGCCTTGTGAAGTTGAGGCTGTCTTATCTCCTGTCAGCCTGCCCTCAGGCGACTTTTCCCTCACTGGAGTGGATAGGGAAGTTTGTTTTTTGCTTCCTTTAGTTAAGGTTACTATTCTTGTTGCCATTTAACTTAATTCAGCTCTCCCCCTTTGATCTGTAGTTCCAGTACCTTCTAGCTGCTGTTAGAGTATTTATACAATTCTATTACATTAATCTATAAACTTTTTAAATAATTTATACTTAATTAATTAATTGATTAACCAATGAGTTAGGTATCTAGTCAGTAATGTTAACAATATATCAGTTACCCAAGTCTCAGTGTGTTGTTCAACAACAATCAATCCACTATAATGAACACCCAAAAAAAGAAAGATAGTTAAATTAGAGCAGTACTATACAGTAGAACAGTTCTATAGTATCTAAGAGGCATCCACTAGATAGGGAGAAAACGTTTCAGCGTGGAGAGTCAAGAGACGGGAGAGGTCAGAGCTCACGATAGTCGTTTCAAAGCTCACCCATTAATCACTTCTTGTTGTCAGTGAGGTAAAGAAAGAGGCAGGGAGAGATTTTTTTTCCCCACCGTTCAGTTTTCGCTTTCAAGATGTCGCCCTTCTGTTGTCTCTATCAGTATGCCTCGGCACTGCCTCACCAGAGTTTTAAAGCTGATTCAAACCCACATGACTCGCGGATCTTTTTCCCCTTTTTCCCACGAGGAGGACAGATCCAACCGACAGATCTAACCGACTGTCTTTTTCTTCACCCACTGTTAATCCTCCAAATTTAAATATTCAAAAACTCAGTCCTTCTCTATCCGATCTGCCGCTCAGCTCTCTTAAATCTTTCCCTGTCCGTCTTTACTCGCTGCTTCAGCTCAATGCACCCACTTACATATCCGTGCTCAGAACAATTAGATTATTAATTTCTTCAAATTTAGGTTCTTAAATCAAGGTCTTTCGTTTACCGTCTTTCAATCCGATATGTTCCCTGCAGCTGTCTTTCTCTTCCTTGTTAAAGGCTGGCAGTCACGTCTTCTGGTCGGCCATTAATCAGCCGACCTCCTTTGCACTCGATCTGAGGGAGCCTCTCGCTTCATGGGGGAGATCGCCTTTCTCCCTCCGCTGCTCCGATGCTTCCCCTCTCCACTGGTCCTCGCACCTCGAAAAGACCTTGCCTGCTACAGCCACGCTCATGCAAAAGGCCGGGCGAACCGAGCAGAGGATCTGTCAGCAGCTCGCGTGATGCCAAACCGGAAGTCTGAAACTGAGCAGATGCAAATAGTGGAAATCAACTAGAAAGACGAGATAGGCAGCCTAACTAACAGCCAGCAAAGAAGCAGCTGGAACCTCTCCAGTGATGCTCCGTGTGAGGGATGGAGGCTGTCTCCGGATGACCAGGGGTCTCGGTTACAACGGCTGCTTCCATCTTCTCCAAAGGCTGACAGAAAATGGAGTTTGGCTTCAGACCACATAGTTAGTGTTATCTGCCCCCAGCCACTAGGTGGGGCTAGAGCAACGCCAGCACAAGAGTTACATGTTGTGGCATGACAACCTTTATAAATTTGGAGGAGACCCTGAGACCATCTAGCCCAACCCCTCCTCTCTGCAGGAATCCCAGTTCAAGCTTCTCTGACTGATGGCTGCTCAGTCTTTGCATTCAGACAATCCATGAAGAGGAGACTGAATTTCTCTGTTTTACTAGCTCAGCTCTAAAACAGCTCATCCTTTTATCATTTTCACAAACATGCATATCAAGTTTGGTATCCCACATCTTTCTTCATCGTTAATGTTCTTATATGAGACTCTATTGTTAGTCCTAGTTTAAAGTGACCAGATTTTAAAATGGGTAAAGTGGGACATAACCATCCTGCTTGCCTCCTCGACCGCCGCAGCTTCGCCCTTCATTCTTTCTGCGTGCTGAACATTTTCTCCTTCTGCCGCCCTTGTTGCTATGGAGCCTTTACCATCTCCCTACCCAGCACTGACTCTCCACCGCCTTGGCCTGTGACCATCTGCTTTGGCCTGTAACAACCGTCCTCCCCCGACCGCTGGCTATCCGCTACTGCCCCTGGATAGATAGGTATAGATAGGTATAGATAGGTATTTAGATAGATAGGTATAGGTACTTGGGCAGCGTCCATCTGATGGTCCAGCGATAGGTTAGAGATAGGGTTAAGGTTAGGGTTGGGGTTAGGTTTAGGGTTAGGGTTAGGGTTAGGGTCAGGGTCAGGGTCAGGGTCAGGGTCAGGGTCAGGGTCAGGGTCAGGGTCTGGGTCAGGGTCAGGGTCAGGGTCAGGGTCAGGGTCAGGGTTAGGGTTAGGGTTAGGGTTAGGGTTAGGGTTAGGGTTAGGGTTAGGGTCAGGGTCAGGGTCAGAGTTGGGTTAGGGTCAGGAGTGATAGAGGATGGCAGCCTTAGGGATGAGGACTTGGCATCTTAAAAATCGGTGCTCTCCCTTCCTTCTTCTCGATCTGTTCCAGTCACCCCCAGACTTTGGACTCCCAGACTCTCGGAACCTCAGAAGAAGGGGAAGATAAGACATTCCCCTTTATATGGTCCGTTATAGGTGATTGTGTGAAACTTTATCTTGATTCGGAGGGTGTGAGACAGGGAAGTTGCTGCTTGCTAACATCTGGCGTTTACGCCTTGCCCCCATCCATCTACAACCACCTTGTATACTATCGACTTTTGGACCTTTGGCCTTGGGCGTCTTTCTGGTACTTAGAGGAGGGGAGAGGAGCGGAGCAGCTCTCCCCCCTCCTTCATACCACCACTTCTAAATCGCACTAGCGCAGTGCTCCACAAATTTTATAAATTTTATGAATGTGGTGTGGATGGTGTGCCTGTTTGATGTTTGTACCCACTTTTTAATTTCATTATTGTTGTAGTTTCTGTGTTTTAATCAACTCATGTGGGGACTGTCTGGGTGAGTGATTGTGTACGTATGTTAGGATTGGGATTATAACCTGGTACCTCCTCCACTGAGTGCGATTGCAGAAGTGGTAGGGGGCCCCAGGCATATCTCCCATCCTAGAATGTCTGATTTAAATCGCCTGCTGGAAGGAACAGAGGCCGTGAGAGGGGAAATGGGGTCTACGGTTGCGAGGGTGGGCTGGAGCATTACGGTCACTATGGGGAGGGGCAGGTACGACGGGAACTTCAGGGCTGGTCATTACCTTCTAACAGCATTGCTACATCACAGCAATCCCCCTTTCCGGCCCTGTTAGTTCCACTCCAGGGCCAGATGGCGAGAATTGTCAGGGCCCTGGTCTCAGGCAGGTGTTGCTAAATGCCAGGTCTGTGGTTCATAAAGCTCCCCTCATCCAGGACCTAATAATAAAGGAGGGGGCAGACCTGGCACGTATTACTGAAACCTGGCTGGGCCCGGAGGGAGGAGTCCCCGTCACCGAAATGTGCCCAGAGGGATTTAAGGTGCTCCATCAGCCGCGACCTCAGTGAAGGGGTGGGGGAATGGCTGTCATCGTCCGAAGGTCATTAGTTCCTCATAGGATCCCTGCTCCAGAGCTTGTCAGGTGTGAGTCCATGTTGTTGAAGTTGGACCTTGGGGGTCAAGTGGGCTGTTAACGTACCTACCTTCTAACAGCATTGCAACAGCCCCCCCCTCTCTCCTTGAGTCAGTAGACGAGCTGGCGGTGGAGTTCCCCAGGCTTATGGTGCTGGGGGACTTCAACCTGCCCACACTCGGTGAACGCTCTGATGGGGCGCAGGAGTTCATGGCTTCCATGACAGCCATGGACTTGACCCAAGTAATCCGGGGTTTGATTCACTCAGCAGGTCACACACTTGACCTCGTATTCCTCTCGGAGCAGTGGAGGCATGATCTAGACTTGAGGGTATTAAGATCTTGCCCTTGTCATGGTCTGATCATTTCCTACTGAGGCTTGACTTTTGGAAACCAATCCCCCACTGTAGGGAGGAGGAACCGATTAGGTGATCCATAAGGTCCCATAGGGCCTGATGGACTCTATGGGATTTCAGACGGTGCTTGGAGTGATACCTGACATTCTCGTCCACAGTCTGGTCGAGTCCTTAGTCGCTGCTTGGAATACAGCGGTGACGGGGGCTCTAAACCGGATTGCGCCTTTGCGGCGTCTCCGAGGTAGCGGATCCAGGAGAGCCCCTTGGTTCACCGAGGAACTCCGGGAGATGAAGCGCCAAAAGAGATGCCTAGAGCGCCGCTGGAGGGCCAGTAAATCCGAGTCAGACCGAGCACTGATGAGAGACTATATCAGAGCCTATCTTGTGGCAATACGGGCGGCAAAATATTCGCATTTTGCCGCTCTTATTGCATCCGCGGAATCGTGCCCAGCCGCCTTATTTAGGATAACCCACTCCCTCCTGAAAGGGCGGGATGCGGATGAACCTTTGCAAGGTAGAGCTGAGGAATTAGTCCAGTATTTAACGGATAAAGTTGCTCGGATTCGGACAGACCTGGACTCCAATTGCACGATACCAGCTGAGGTACCAGGGGAAGGTCTTGAGTGAAGTTTATGGAATGAGTTTCAATTTGTCATGCCTGAGGAAGTGGACAAGGCCATGGGGCAGTGAGTGCCTCCACTTGTATATTGGACCCATGCCCTTCCTGGCTGGTTTCGACCAGCAGGGAGGTGACATGTGGCTGGATCCAGATGATATTTAACACCTCTCTCCAGGAGGGATCCTTCCCGCTCCTCCTAAAGGATGTGGTGCTGAGACCCCTCCTGAAGAAACCGTCTCTGGACCCAGCCATCTTGAGTAACTATCGTCTGGTCTCCAACCTCCCCTTTGTGGGGAAGGTTGTCAAGAAAGTGGTGGCCTCTCAACTCCGACGGTCCTTGGATGAAACCGATTATCTGGATTCCTTTCAGTCCGGTTTCAGGCCTGGCTACAGTATGGACACTGCTTTGGTCGTGCTGATCGATGATCTCTGGCGAGCCAGGGATAGGGGTCAGTCCTCTATCCTAGTGCTCCTTGACCTCTCAGCAGCCTTTGATACCATTGACCATGGTATCCTTCTGCGACGGTTGTGAGAGGTGGGAGTGGGAGGCACCGTTTTATGGTGGTTCTCCTCCTACCTCTCGGACAGGTCGCAGTCGGTGTTGGTTGGAGGGCAGAGATCAACCCCTAGGCCCCTCAATTATGGGGTGCCGCAGGGCTTGGTCCTGTCCTCCCTCCTATTTAACATCTACATGAAGCCACTGGGTGAGATCATATGGCGGCATGGGATTAAATACCACCAATATGCGGATGATACACAATTGTATCTGTCCACCCTGTGCCAACTCAGTGAAGCAGTAGAAGTGATGTGCCAATGCCTGGAGGCTGTTAGGGTCTGGATGGGAACGAACAAGCTTGCACTCAATCCCGACAAGACTGAATGGCTATTGATGTTTCCTCCCAAAGACTGGCTAATTACTCCATCTCTCAGTCTGGGGGGTGAAATTATACACCCCTCAGAGAGGGTTCACAATTTGGGAGTCCTCCTGGACCCACAGCTGACTTTAGATCACCATTTGTCGGCTGTGACCAGGGGGGGGCTTTGCCCAGGTTCGCCTGGTGCACCAATTGCGACCCTACCTGGATCGGGAGGCACTTCAGATAGTCACTCATGCCCTCATTACCTCAAGACTGGATTACTGTAATGCGCTCTACATGAGGCTGCCCTTGAAAAGTGTTCGAAGACTTCAGCTAGTCCAGAATGCAGCCGCACGAGCGATTGTGGGTGCACCTAGGTACACCCACGTTACACCTATCCTCCGCGAGCTGCACTGGCTGCCCATTGGTCTCCAGACTCACTTCAAGGTGCTAGTTATTACTTATAAAGCCATGCATGGTATCGGACCTGGGTACCTGAGAGACTACCTCCTGCCAATTACCTCCCAAAGACTGATTCGATCACACAGGCTCGGCCTTGTCCGGGTTCCATCTGCCAGCCAATGTTGGCTGGCGACCCCCTGGGGGAGAGCCTTCTCTGCTCCTCTAGAACGAGCTCCCCATGGAGATCTGGACCCTTACTACCCTCCTGGCCTTCTGTAAAGCTACCAAGTCCTGGCTGTTCCGGCAGGCTGGGGGCTGTTGAAGTATCCAGCCCAGCTTCATTTGTGACTGTTGTGTATTTTAATATTGTTTGTATTGTCTTATTTATCCCCTCCCCCATTTCATTGTGATCCGCCCAGAGTCCTTCGGGAGTGGGCGGCATACAAAACCAATAAACGAAACGAAATGAAATGACACCATTGATGGGGGGCGGGGGCTCGGAGCACCTGAGCTGTAAAAAAAAAAGAGGGCTGTAAAAGCACCATGAAGCATTACCCCTGCTGCCTCCTCCTCCTCCTCCTCCACCGTGCTTTTGAGGAGCCTTTTTTCCTGCTCCCACCCCCACTTTCCTACTGGCTCCCATGGCCTCATGGCTCTTCAAAAGCATGGTGGAGGAGGAGGAGGCGGCGGCAGGGGTAACACTTCATGGTGCTTTTACAGCCCTCTCTGAACAGTTTACAGGATGGAAAGGGGAGGGAGAAGAAGGAAGGAAGGAAGGAAGGAAGGAAGGAAGGAAGGAAGGAAGATCGTAGGGAAGGAGAGAAGGAGGGAGGGAGGAGAAAGGGAGAAGAAGGAAGGAAGAAAGGAAGGAAGGAAAGAAGGAAGGGAAGGTAGATAGGGAAGGAAAGGAGGGAAGGATGAAGGAAGAAAGAAGAAAGGAAGGAAGGGAAGGTAGATAGGGAAGGAATGGAGGAGGGAAGCAGGAAGAGGAGGAGGGAGAAGGAAGGAAAGAGAGAAGGAGGGAAGGAGGAAGGGAGGGAGGAAAGGAAAGAGGGGAGGGAGGCGAAAGGGAGGAAGGGGAAAGGGAGGAAGGGAAGAGAAGGTAGGGATGGAGGAAGAACCCGGCTTTCCCAAGAACGGTCTGCTCCAGGCCGGGAAGGGCGAACCAAGATGTTTAGACGGGACTTCGCTGGCGGTTGCAAAGCAGCCTTCCCCCAATTGCCTTCCTCCAACGCCCCCCAACCCTTTCAAAAGCCACCCCCATCACCAGCCTCTCCCAACCGGATCCCCATCTGCCTCCCCTCGGCTCACCCGGACCAGGTTGCTGACGGCAGCTTGCACAGTGGCCACTGGGGTGGTGAGGTCCAGGATGGACTTGCTGTCTACCTTGCCCTCCTCATGCATGATGACCAGGTGGGAGATCTGTTGGGCCACCAGCTCCAGGATGCTCTTGATTGTGCGGGTGTGGAAGACCGGCATGGCTGCAGGGAGAGCGGCACCCAAGAGAAGCGGGGAAAAAAAAACTTCCGACGGCTAAGCTGCTTGGCCCTGGACCAAACATTGGAAAATCGGGACTTTTCTAACACGCTGCAGGACGCAGGACGAATTTTAAAAAAATCGGGACTGTCCCACCAAAAGCGGGACGTCTGGTCACCTTATCCTAGTTACTAAAAATCAGATATTTTTCTCCTGCTTTTTACTTATGAACCCTTCTCTGTGTGGAAATAATAAATATTGTTTCTGGATACTTGATATTCCTCTTATAAAATTTTATTTTATTTTATTCAAAAAGGCAAAATATAAGTTTTGGAAAATAAAACTGTTACAAAGACAAAACAAAACTAGACAAAACATTTTTTTTTTAAATGTGCATTAAAACAGACAAAAGCATGCAGATTGTCCCCCAGTTTAATACAGTACAGCAATAATAGTTTCTGCCCCTTGCAAAATAGGCCCACAATTATAAACTACACATCTACTTGCAATTACTTGACTTGTCATCTATCTACTGTATATAAAAATTGTAGCTAACAGGCAATCCAACGATAAGGTTAAATTTCAAAATTGTCTGCTATCTGCTATTATATTTAACTCACAGAAAATTTGCAGGAGCTTCTTTTCTACCAAAGACCACCACAATCATTAACTCTGATCCATCCAGAATCTGTCCAGGGTTAAACATCTTTGTTTGATTCTTAATAATAATACATTTCCTTTAAATTTTAACTAGGCTCTTTCCTAACAACTGCTTTCCATTTCCCAAAGTCATAGGACCTCCTGGAAATTGAAACATGACGACTCTTAAGACTTGTTTTCCAGGTAAATATGACAAGTTCATTCCAGGGGTGGTTTTCAATTTTTTTTACTACCGGTTCTGTGGGCGTGGCTAGGTGGGGGAGCATGTGACTGAGTGGGTGTGGCCTACTTGACATCACTCATGCACAGTCATATGCCCCCCACCTAGCCACACCCACAGAACCACCCAAAAATTTTTTGCCAGCTGGGAGGCTGGCAAAGGAGCCTCGGTTTCCCCTGCTGCCACAGCTCTTGGAGGAAGGAGGCAGGGATGTTGGCCAGCACTTGCTTTCCTTACTTCTCACTGCCACTGGTCCCTCACCACTTTCCCAGCTAGTGGCTCAGGTAAGCAAAGCAGGAGGGGCCCAGGCTGCAGCCAGCGAGGGGAGGCAGGCAATGCTCCTTCCCACAAGGGCAGCGGTGGTGAGCGGTAAGGGAAGCAAGCACCAGCCATCATCCCTGCCTCCTTCCTCAGAGAGCCATGGCAGCAGGGAAACAGAGGCTTCTTTGCTAGCCTCTCAGCTTATCTGTCCCATCCAGCCTCCATTATACATACACACCGTTTGCCCCAGCAGGTAGCACATGTGAAAGTGGGGCTGGATGGGACAGATCAGCTGGGAGGCTGGCAAAGAAGCCTCTGTTTCCCTGCTGCTGCGGCTCTTGGATAAAGGAAGCAGGGATGCTGGCTGGTGCTCACCCCCTCGCTGCTTTCTTGGCCAGCCAGCCAGCTAAGCAGGGCAGGCGGGACTGCAGCCGGCGGGGAGGGGTGGTAACGCTCCAACCCGCAGGGGTGGCGGCGGTAAGTGGTAAGGGAAGCAAGCACCAGCTAGCATCCCAGCCTCCTTTAGCTGAGAAAAATCGGGGAGAGAGGGAGGAGAAGGTCATCCCTAGCAGTAGCTTGGTTTCTCCTCCCTCTCTGCCCGATTTCTCCCCATGGCAAGCAAGGCGGCTCTCAAAGAGAACAAAGCACGGGCCAAGGCCTCCGCTCCTCTTCCTCAGCTGTTTATTTCGCTGGTATGGGGCGTGGCCAGACCACCATCGCTACCGGTCTGGTCCTCCAGATTTTCACTACCTCTTCTGGCATACCGTACCATACCATTAGGAACCCACCTTTGGTTCATTCCCCAATCTCCCTCAATCTTCTTGAAAGAATCCATTTCATCAGTCATCCGTTCTGTCCACTTTGAGTCTTCAGGGTCCGTGGCCTCTCCAGCCATCTCCAAGCAGCCTCCCTTCAAACCAGACTCTTTCTTCAGGGATGCCAGCAGCAAGTTAAGCTTTTTTTAAAAGGTATTTAATAAATTTATAGGCCGCCCAATCCTGAAGGACTCTGGGTGGCTTACAGAAATACATTTTTAAAAGAAATAAAGAATTTAAAAAAACAGAGAAAAATAGATTAAAAGATCATTTCATGCACTCAATCTAAGCGGGCTGGACTTCATTCATGAGGTCAACAACCCCAGGCCTGCTGGAATAGCCAGGTTTTGGTAGCCTTTCGAAAGGCTGTGAGAATGGGAAGGATATGGATCTCTGGGGGTAGATCATTCCAGAGGGTCGGAGCAGCTACAGAGAAGGCCCTCCACCGGGGAGCCGCCAGCAGACATTGTCTGGTCGACAGCACCTGGAGAAGGCCCACCCTGTGTGATCTTATCAGCCATTGAGAGGTATGGGGCAGAAGACGGTCTCTCAGATATCCGGGTCCTAGGCCATGTAGGGCTTTAAAGGTAATAACCAGCACCTTGAAATGCATTCGGAAACCGATAGGAAGCCAGTGCAGCTCACGGAAGAGAGGTGTAACATGGGTGTATCTTGGTACACCCAATATCGCTTGTGCGGCTGCATTCTGGACCAATTGTAGTCTCCGAACACTTTTCAGGGGCAGCCCCATGTAGAGCGCATTACAGTAGTCAAGTCTTGAGGTGACGAGAGCGTGAGTGACCGTTTGAAGTGCCTCCCGATCTAAGTAGGGCCACAACTGGTGCACCAGGTGAACCTGGCAAAGGCCCCCCTGGTCACAGCTGACAAGTGGTGTTCTAATGTCAGCTGCGGATCCAGGAGGACACCCAAGTTGCGGATCCTCTCTGAGGGGTGTAAAGTTTAAAAAAAAAACCCAGGCTAAGGGATGGAATATCTGGACTGTCCTTGGGGGGCAACATCCACAGCCACTCGGTCTTGTCAGGATTGAGTGCAAGTTTGTTCACTCCCATCCAGACCCTGACAGCTTCCAGGCACTGGCACATCACTTCCACTGCCACACTGAGTTGGCATGGGGTGGAGAGATACAACTGAGTATCATCCGCGTATTTATGGTATTTAATCCCATGCCAGCGAATGATCTCACCCAGTGGCTTTATGTAGATATTGAATAGGAGGGGGGACAAGACCGAGCTCTGCGGCACCCCGTATTTAAGGGGTCGACCTTTGTCCTCCAACCAACACCGACTGTGACCTGCCGGAGAGTTAAGAGGAGAACCACCATAGAATGGTGCCTCCCACTCCCACCTCTTCCAGCCGTCGCAGAAGGATACCATGGTCGATGGTATCGAAGGCCGCTGAGAGGTCAAGGAGCACCAGGATAGAGGAATGTCCTCTATCCCTGGCCCGCCAGAGATCATCGCTCAGCACAACCAAGGCGGTTTCGGTGCAGTATCCAGGCCTGAAATCAGACTGAAAGGAGTCTAGATAATCTGCTTCATCCAAGGTCCGTCGGAACTGAAGAGCCACCACCTTCTCAACAACCTTCCCCACAAAAGGGAGGTTGGAGACCAGATGATAGTTTTTAAGGATAGCTGGATCCAGAGAAGGCTTTTTAAGGAGGGGTCTTACCACTGCTTCCTTCAAAGGTTGCAGGAAAGATCCCTCCTGCAGAGACGTGTTCGTGATCCTCTGGAGCCAGCCTCGTGTTACCTCCCTGCTGGTCAAGACCAACCAGGAGGGGCACGGGTCCAGTAAACAGGTGGAGGCACTCATCGCTCCCATGGCCTTGTCCACTTCCTCAGGGGTGACAAGCTGGAACTCATTCCAAGAAATCTGATCAAGGCCCTCCCTCAGCATCTCCACTGGTACTCCAAATGGAGTCAAGGTCCATCTGAATCTGAGTGATTTTGTCTGACAGAAACTGAGCAAATTCCTCAGCCCTTCCCTGTAAGGGTTCCCTCGCATCCTCCCCTTTCAGGAGGGAGCGGGTTATCCTAAACAGGGCGGCCGGGCGAGATTCTGCGGACGCAATAAGAGCGGAAAAATGTATACATTTTGCCACCCATATCGCCACTAAATAAGTCCTAACAAAGGCTCTTAGTTGTGTTTGGTCGGATTTGGAGTTGCTAGCCCTCCAACGTCGCTCTAGGCGTCTCTTTTGGCGCTTCATCTCCCAGAGTTCCTTGGTAAACCAAGGTGCCCTCCTGGATCCACTGCCGCGGAGAGGCCGCAAAGGTGCAATCCGATCTAGTGCCTCAGTCACCGCTGTATTCCAGGCGGCGACCAAGGACTCTGTTGGATTGTGGGCAAGGGAGTCAGGTATCTCTCCAAGCTCCTTCTGAAATCCCAATGGGTCCATCAGGTGCCTGGAGCAGAACCATTTAATCAGTTCCACCTCCCTGCAGTGTGGGAGTAGTTTCCAGAAGTCAAGCCTCAGCAGGAAGTGATCTGACCATGACAAGGGCGAGATCTCTATTCCCCTTAGTTCAAGATAACGTCTCTACTGCCCCGAGAGAAATACGAGGTCGAGCGTGTGTCCCACTGTATGAGTCGGACCCTGAATTACCTGGGTCAAGTCCATGGTTGTCATGGAAGCCATGAACTCCTGAGCCCCATCAGAGCGTTTGCCTAGAGAGGGCAGGTTGAAGTCCCCCAGTACTATCAGAGCGCAGGGAGGGCTGTTGTGACGCAGCTGAGAGGTAGGTATGTCAAAAACAAGCCCACTTGACCCCCTAGGTCCAACTTCACGAGAAGAGACTCACACCCGACAGTCTCTGGAGCAGGGATCCTGCGAGGAACTAATGACCCTCGGATAATAACTGCCACTCCCCCACCCCTTCACTGGTGTCATGGTTGGTGGAGCATCTGAAACCCTTCTGGGCACATTTCTGAGAGGGGGACTCCTCCCTCATGGCCCAGCCAGGTTTCAGTAATACATGCCAGGTCTGCCCCCTCGTCTAATATTAAGTCCTGGACGAGGGGAGCTTTATGAATCACAGACCTGGCATTTAGCAACACCTGCCTGAGACCAGGGCCCTGACTTCTCTTGTCACCAGGTCCTTGAGTTGAGCTTACAGGGCCAGAACAAGGGATCACTTTATGTAGCGAATCCTCCTTCCCCAGTAATGGCTAGCCCTGTAGTTCCAGTTCCAGTCCATCCATCCAATCTATCCCATTCAACAATTGTTGCTTGCTTCTTTTTTATTATTTTTTTATTTTTCTCTTTCACAGTCATCAAGTATAATTCATATTAACTCAAGTATTTTAACTCAGATATTTATACATGTTACTCTTATACCTCCATTTTTATTTGACTATAATTGTTTAAATGTCCTTCACCATAAAATATACCAAGATTTAATACATAACCACATATTGGGATTTCATTTAATATTTCTAAAATCCTCCAATAACACTGAATCCTTATGTCCTATTCTAGCTAAGCATCCATAATATTTAATAACAAACTTTTCTAATCCTCCTTTTCCAAATCACTGTTTGCAATTTTCATCCAGTTATCTTATGTTGTACCAATACATTTAGAATTTTTTTTTTAGAATTTTATTAGAATTTGTAGGCCGCCCTTTTCCCTGAGGGGACTCAGGGCGGCTCACACAAAAACTGGGAAGGGGGAATACAGACATTAGGACAAAACATGTAATAAAATAGCAAGCAACATACATTCATCATTCGGGAGGGGTAACTATCCTATCCCCAGGCCTGACGGGCGAGCCAGTTCTTCAAGGCTATGCGGAAGGCTTGGACGGTGGAGAGGGTACGAATCTCCACGGGGAGCTCGTTCCAAAGGGTCGGGGCTACTGCTGAGAAGGCCCTCCTCCTTGTAGTTGCCAGCCGACACTGGCTGGCCGATGGAATACGGAGGAGGCCTAATCTATGGGATCTTATCGGTCGCAGGGATGTAATTGGCAGAAGGCGGTCTCTCAAGTATCCAGATCCACTGCCATGTAGGGCTTTATGGGTGATTAATAGCACCTTGAAGCGCATCCGGAGATCAACAGGTAGCCAGCGCAGCTCGCGGAGGATAGGTGTTATGCGGGTGAATCGGGGTGCACCCGCAATCACTCGCGCGGCTGCATTCTGCACTAGCTGAAGTCGCCGGATGCTCCTCAAGGGCAGCCCCATGTAGAGCACATTGCAGTATTCCAGCCTAGAGGTCACAAGGGCCCGAGTGACTGTTGTGAGAGCCTCCCGATTCAGGTAGGGTCGCAACTGGCGCACCAGGCGAACCTGGGCGAATGCCCCCCTGGTCACAGCCGTTAAGTGGTGGTCAAATGACAGCTGTGGATCCAGGAGGACTCCCAAGTTGCGAACCCTCTCTGAGGGGTATAAAATTTGACCCCCCAGCCTGAGTGGTGGAATAGTAGCCAAATCTTTGGGAGGGAAACACAACAGCCACTCGGTCTTTTCTGGGTTGAGCACAAGCTTGTTAACCCTCATCCAGTCCATAACGGCCTCAAGGCCCCGGCTCATCACGTCTACCGCTTCATTGAGTTGGCACGGGGCGGACAGATACAATTGAGTATCGTCCGCATATTGATGGTATCTAATCCCGTGCCTGCGGATGATCTCTCCCAGCGGTTTCATGTAGATGTTGAATAGTAGGGGGGATAAGACCGAGCCCTGAGGCACCCCATAATTTAGGGGCCTAGGGGACGATCTCTGCCCCCCCACTAACACCGACTGTGACCTGTCCGAGAGGTAGGAGGAGAACCACCGTAGCACGGTGCCTCCCACTCCCACCTCCCGCAGTCGTCGCAGGAGGATACCATGGTCGATGGTATCGAAAGCCGCTGAGAGGTCAAGGAGGACCAGGATGGAGGAACGTCCTTCATCTCTGGCTCTCCAGAGATCATCCATCAATGCGACCAAAGCGGTTTCTGTGCTGTAACCGGGCCTGAAGCCTGACTGGAAGGGGTCTAGGTAGTTTGCTTCCTCCAAGGACCGTTGGAGCTGGAAGGCCACCACCTTCTCAACAACCTTCCCCAGGAAGGGAAGGTTGGAGACTGGACGATAGCTATTAAGAACAGCTGGATCCAAGGATGGTTTCTTCAGGAGGGGTCTCACCACCGCCGCTTTCAGTGTGGCGGGGAAGTTCCCCTCCCGAAGGGAGGCGGTTACAACCGCCTGGATCCAGCCTCGTGTCACCTCACTGCAGTTAGTAACCAGCCATGAGGGACACGGATCCAGGACGCAGGTGGAGGTACTTACAGCTCTCATGGCCTTGTCCACATCCCCGGGGGTAACGTCCTGAAACTCAACCCAGAGCTGTTCTACTTGGTCCCCCTGCGCCTCGGCTGGAACTGCGGGGGTGGAGTCCAAGTCCGACCGAAACCGAGCAATTTTGTCCGCTAAGAATTGGGCATATTCTTCAGCTCTGCCCTGCAAGGGTTCCCCCGCCTCCCTTTTGTTCAATAGGGAGCGGGTTATCCTAAACAGGGCGGCTGGGCGGGACTCAGCGGATGCTACCAGGGTGGCTATGTGCGATCTTTTTGCTGCCCTAAGTGCCCTGGTGTATTCCCTGGTGCAGGTGGTTACCATTGCCCGGTTCGATTCGGACTTATCGGACCTCCAACGGTGCTCTAGGCATCTCCTCCGGCGCTTCATCTCCCGGAGTTCCTCGGTGAACCAAGGGGGTCTCCGGGATCCGCCGCCTCGGAGGAGCCGCAGTGGCGCAATCCGGTCGAGGGCCTCCGACGCTGCCGAGTGCCACGCAGCAGCCAGAGTCTCCACCGGACTGTGGGCGAAAGTGTCAGGAATAACCCCAAGCTCTGTCTGGAACCTTGCCGGCTCCATAAGACGCCTGGGGCGGAACCACCTGGTCGGTTCCTCCTCCCTACAGTGGGGGTTTGGCCTCCGGAAGTCGAGCCTCAGTAGGCAATGGTCTGACCACGACAGGGGTATGATGTCACTCCCCCTCAGACCAAGATCACAAATCCACTGCTCCGAGAGAAATACGAGGTCAAGCATGTGTCCCGCTGCATGGGTTGGGCCCCGAATTACTTGGGTCAAGCCCATGGCTGTCATGGAAGCCATGAACTCCTGCGCCCCATCAGAGTTTTCACCGAGCGACGGCAAATTAAAGTCCCCCAGGACCATCAACCTAGGGAACTCAATTGCCAGCTCGGCTACCGACTCGAGGAGCGAGGGGAGGGCTGCTGCAACGCTGTTGGGAGGCAGGTACGTTAGCAGCAGACCCACTTGACCCTTGAGGTCCAACTTTAACAGCAAAGACTCACACCCGACAATCTCCGGAGCAGGGACCCTACGAGGAACTAACGACTCTCGGATAACAGCGGCCACACCCCCACCCCTTCCCTGGGCTCTCGGCTGATGCAGCACCTGAAATCCTTCTGGGCACAGCTCTACAAGGGGGACTCCTCCCTCTGGGCCCAGCCAGGCTTCAGTAATACATGCCAGGTCTGCCCTCTCGTCTAAAATTAAGTCCCGGACGAGAGGAGCTTTATGTACAACAGACCTGGCATTTAGCGACAACAGCCTGAGACCAGGGTCCTGACTACTTGCGCCATCTGGTCTTGGAGTGGGACTCCTAGGGCCGGAAGGAGGGATCTCTGTAATGTAGCGAACCCTCCTTCCCCGGTAATGGCCTGCCCTAAAGTCCCCGCCGTATCTGCCCCTCCCTGTTACGACCGCAATACCCCGACCCTCTCCCGTGTCTCTGGTCCCCTCAACCACCCCCGTGGCCCCCGCAACTCCCGGCAGGTCCTCCGAATCACGCATACTCATACACTCCCCCAAACAGTCCCCACGTAAGAAGTTAAAAACACAAAATTTACAACAATATGATCATAAAAGTGGGACATTCATTCATCTCAAGCGTACCTCATGCATAGCCCATACAAAGAAAGAAGAGAAAGATGAAAGAAAAGAAAGAAATTATAAATTGCGCAAAAAATTGATTAGTTTAAAGTGCGAATAGTTCTGGGAAGGTCCAAAAAAGTCCAAGATGGTTGAGGCAAGGAGAGGGCCTTCTATGTACTGTAAGTACCCCCGCTCGGCCAGTAGTGGCGCTATCTGTGGCAGCAGGTCCAAGGCGGCATCAGGCAACAGTGGCCGTGGCAGATGAAAGTGCAGATAAAAGAGCAGATGAAGATATACTCCAAAAAGTCCAAAAGCCGCATTCCAAGAGGAGTCTAATCTCACCCAGCAAAAGGCCCTGCGATGGCGACGGCCCAGTGGAGGGGAGAATGCACCAACAGGGGAGGCCAAGCCGAGGGGAGAGGAAGGGGGGTGCAGTAGCAGCGGATGAAGACAGCCTCCCATTCTCTCCCAGTGCTGTTCCAGGCTAACCGCCTTCTCCCTGGGGCGATGAATAGTCCAGTGCAAGTCCACAGCAACCAAAAACACAGACGAGAAAGAAAGTAGCATAAAGGGGGGGGGAGATTCTCTCAGCCAGCAAGTGGAGGAGAGTCAAGGCTCTCTCAGGTCAGCCGGGTCACAACGAACCTCCAACAATAGTTACCCAACGTCTCTAACCGAGTTGGGCCGCGACGCCTTCCAAGCGGCACCCGGGCGGTGTCTTTAAACGCCGCTCTGAATCAGCTGGGCCGCGGCGTCTTCCGGGCGTCCCCGAACGGCGTCAGCGTCTTTCGCAAAAGGCAGCCTCGGAGAGCAAAATCTCTCCAGTCCGCTGCCAGCACCAGACTCTCCGTAAGATCGCTCGTGCCCTGATCTCTCTTCAGCCTCCGAACGGCACCCGGGCGGTGTCTTTGAGCGCCTCACTAATCAGCTGAGCCGCGGCGTCTTCCGGGCACCTCCGAGCGGCGTCGGCGTTTTTCGTAAAAGGCAGCCTTGGAGAGCAAAATCTCTCCAGTCCGCTGCCAGCACCAGACCCTCCGAGAAATCGCTCGTGCCCTGGTCTCTCTCAAGCTCGATTTCTGGGGGCAATTTCTCCTTTTTTTTGGCTATTTTTCCAGTGTGAACGCCGGAGCGAAGAGCCCGGCAGCCATGTTCCTTCGCACATGCGCAATAGATACATACATACATACATACATACATACATACATACATACATACATACATACATACATTGTCATCATTATCCTTCCTTTATTTGACTATATCCTGTATCATAACATTTCCCCCCAATAATCAAAATTAACTGTTTCTAACTTAGTTCTTTTTATTAACCTTTGTATATAATCCAAAAGGATTTCTAATCTTCCTTTCATGGGTACCATTCAATATTCAATTATCACTTATCATAACACTACACATTGTATACATTATTATCATTATCAATTATTTATTTAACTATATCTGTTATCACTAAATTTCACTAAGTTTAACTAGTTTTAAGTTATATTCTTCCATCTATCAACCTGTATCTTTCCAATAACAAAACAATCTCATATCGTCTACCATTTGTGGTACCAATCCTCTAATCATCTTCTTGATCAGCTTTGTATGGACTTGTCTTAGCAACTCCTTGCTTATAAAATCTTTCATATAATCTTGATGGTCTCTTTCTGTTTCCTTATTCAGTTTGTCTTTGATTGTCAGCAGTGTTATCAATGCTTTTGCTAATAGAATTTTTTTCTTTAAGTCCATAGATTCTTTAATTTTATCTTCTTCTATATCTTGACCTTTGGAATAGATTTCCTCTCCATTTAATTCCTCTTTCTGTATTCCATTCTTTCCATTTTCAGGAAGAAACCAATTATCACAGATATCAGCAGGTTTAGTCTCTTTATATTCATTTTCCACTTTGGTTTTTTGAGTTTCAATCACCCCGTTTTGCATTTGATGAACCTTTTCAATTTTTTCATCATCTAGGTATTCCAGTTTTTTCTGTACTATATTTGATAATTTCTATAGTTCTGAAAATATATTTTGCAAAGTTAAGACCTCTATTTTCTCTTGAGGTTGTGTCATTCTAATAAACACAGCTGCTCTAGCTTGGAAGGTTAATAAAATTAAAGCATAGATTCACAAAGAACGTTATTTTCACTTTTCTCTGGTTGAAAATATACTTCAAAGGGACATCTGTGTGTTCTTATCATTCTGTAGCCAAACAGTAAAACCTTGTGGTGCCAAGTCAAAGCAATCCGTGAAAGAAAGAAAAAACATTCCATTTTGAATACACAAAGCTCCGATCAACAAAACCTCCGAGCCTCTGAGCGGAAACACTGTTAAAGAGTTTCTCTTTGTATCTTTTTTGTATTTCAAATTAGAAAAAGAGGTCCAATCTTTAAATGAATTAGAAAAATACCCACAGCAATAAAAGAGGAAAACTTTAGTCTATAAATTACAGAGAGTCACAAAGAGAAGGTAGAAGAAGAAAACTTAATCCATCCATTTCAAAAGGTTTGCATAGATTTGATTTATGAAAATAACATTTAAAAAGTAAGATAACCACTGTCCAAAACCATTCCAAATTTAATTCCGCTGGTTGATTCTTCTATTCTTCAATTTAAATTGATTTTTGAGTTTTTATAGGCAGTCTCTTTTTTAAAACAATAAAAAATCCTCACTAACTGGAAACACTTTCTCTTTCCGTATCCTTCAGCTTTGGAGCTTCCCTGACTTTGTCAGGCTTGGCTGGATTTTTTGTCGCCAGCTTGAATAACTTATCTTGCTTCTTTCAGGGATTTTGCGATATCCCCGAGATCAGCAAGATGTATTCTTCCTGTTTACCATCTCTTTGAGACGGTTTAGGTCTGTTTGGACCACGCAGCAGCAAAAGTGTTGGCTGTGGTCTCAGAGCACTAAGACCACACAACCATATCGTCGCAACATTGGCTCCTACTTCAATTGTTGCTTGCTTCTGATTATCGCCTTTAAGTTGATTTAAAACCATTGTTATTTTATCAAACTTTTAAAATGAACTTTCAAATAAAGCTTGTAAGTTGAAAGACTTTAAATTCTTTAACTCACATCAAATCAGCTTACTGTACGTCTGTATTAATGACAATACAGAAAAAATTGATGACCAATAGCAAATTGTCATTCATCACCTTCAGGTTTCATACGAAAGATTTAAAAAGGGTTAGCAAATTATTTGAGTATCATTTTGAAGACACTTTTTATCCACCGTTATCATACCATCACCCTTTAGGTTTCTAATCCTATCACAAAATTGTTTGTGAGTCCTTTACTGAAATCCAGTTCTATCACCAGAGTTCCCATAATCTATTTAGGAAGTGTGATGATATGTGACAATGGCTTTTGGGATGAGGAGAAGAGAGACTGCCCAGGGAAGGATCAGATAAGAGGGGAGAATCCTGGAGCTGCATAATGGGAGAGAAAGAAACTCAGAAAGGATCCTTGGTAACTTTTCAGGCTAAGAAAAGAGTTGGTGGGAGATTTGTTCTTTCAGATCTGCAAAATTTTGTTAATGTCCCATTACAATCAAGTAGAATTAGCACATCTGGAGGTGTTTTCCATCAGGATGACCAGGGAGATGATTAGCCTGACAAATTTCTTCTCGATCAACAGATGCTTTCTGGGAATCAACCTGTTGTTTTCAAAGATTTTATGGATCATCTGTTTTTTTCACTGTTCATTTTATTTGTCATCTGCTCTAGAATGTTCCCTATAATTGACCAATTGTGTCACTTAAATTTTCTCTATATTTTGTCAGTATATGATTCACAATTTTTTCTCAAACTTTTTCATTCATTTATGAAGATATAAGAAAGATTTGATGTGGGATAAGAAGCAAAGTTTTCAAATTCCTGGATGTTCCCATTCTAGTTTCATCCCTTTCTGGAGAAGAATGAGGTTTTGAATATTTCCCACTTTAAACTGTACTTGGACCAAAATGGAAAGATAGCAGCAGATCTGGGCATCAACATTTTATTGGTTCTCCCCAAGGAGGATGCCAGGAGAGAGACTCTGGCATATTTTGAAAGACAGAGACTTACTATCAAACAAGATGCTCTTTCACAGCTGAAATTGTTCAATAAGGTGGGAGAAATTTTGTTGTCCTTCCTCTGTTACCCAAAGCCTGAGGTCCCATTTCAAGTGGGCAAAGCCTATAGTCTCCAGGGTGGTTGGCCTTTCATGCCAGTTGGGTGGCATCTAATGGAAGTTCTTCAACAAACAGGACCTAAGTGGAGGGGCTTTGCCATGTTTTATGGAAACCTTTCAAGATCTTACTGGTCAGAGGTTTGTTTCTTCATCACAGTTTTATTCCACATTAAAAAAATCTAGTGGAATAAAAGTTTCCTAATTTTTTTACAGTAAACTTTATTCTCAGTTTTAAAATGAATATATCATCATACTTAAATCTTTTTTTTCAATTCCATACTTCCAGACTTTATTAAGTAGAAAAGTACTTTATTGTAATGTTAAATGCCAAAAGCAAAAGGGAGGAACTAAATGAAGAATATGACAGTTGTTATACCTCCTGCATCCATTTAGAAGTAGTCAGAGGTTTCATATTTACTTCAGTGAAGACCAGAGGCTACTTGTTTCCATCCATTTCTCCATCCATTTTCCATAGACGGAGAGTCCTAACATTTTTTCTTTGGCATTCCTTGTTTCTCTGCTTAGTCACTGCCTGAGTCCAAATGTGTGGGAAGTTGTCATCCTGGATTTGTAAAGAGGGCTCGAGAAGGTCAGCTAGTTTGCTGCTATGACTGCATTCCTTGTCCGGAGGGGACCTTCTCTGTTTGAAATATTTTATTTTATTTTCATAACACACACTCACATGTATACTATACATAGCCCATATCATATAGTATTAAATAATAATTACATCAGTTCCGCTTGTCAACAATGCCCCCCAAAATAGAAACCCATTATAGCTCTTCTGCTGTCCATACACCTCTTTCTTCTACCACCCTCCAACTTTCTATCTTCCCTCCATCATCCCCCTCTACTCTACTTCCCCTCCCCCTCTACCACTCCTCTCTCCACTATCCACTCCCCCCATCCTTCTCATCTCCCCCCCCATCCTTCTCATCTCCCCCCTCTCTCCCATCCCTCTCTGCCCATCTTTCTTCTTTCCCACTCATCCTCTCCTTGGTGTATTTCCGCTACATGCCAATATGCTTCGTCTATCCTATTTTTAAAGAAAAAGTAATAATAGTAATAGTAGTAAGAATATAAAGAGAGAAAAACAAAAAAGAAACAGTATACATGTGGTGTCAAATTACATTGAAATCTAACACATCTTATCTAATCTGATATATATCCCTCCCCCCCCCGACCCCCCCGACCCCCCACAACCTACCCCCCCGGCTTCCCAGAACCCGTACACAGTATAGATTTTTAACAGTCTAAGATATATTGGGGGGAAAAAAGGAAAGAGAAATTAATAACATCTTTACATTGAACTTAGCTCCTCCTTGCTAAACTAACTTTAAACAATTTAAATCATTCCTGATCTTAAGCATAGGCTATCTGGAATTTCTTAGTCCCGTATTTATTTTGTATATAATCAATCCATTTTTTCCAGTCTCGTTTATATCTCTCATTTGAGTGGTCTTTAAGATATGCTAATATTTTAGCCATCTCGGCTAAATTTGTGACTTTCAATGTCCATTCTTGGATTGTAGGCAAGTCTTCCTTCTTCCAGTATTGCGCCACCAACAATCTTGCTGCCGTTATTAAGTGCAAAATCAAGTTAATCTCTACCGCTGTACAGTCAGTAATTATACCTAACAAAAATAACTGAGGAGTAAACTTTATCCTTTTTTTAAGAATATTTTGTATAATCCACCATATTTTTATCCAAAATGCCTTAACCTTTTGACAAGTCCACCATATATGGAAATATGTGGCATCGAGAGAACCACATCTCCAACATTTGAGTTGTAAATTCGAATAGATAGAAGCCAACTTTTTAGGATCTAAATGCCATCTATAGAACATCTTGTAAAAATTTTCTCTCAGATTTTGGGCTTGTGTAAATTTCACATTTCTTACCCAGATTCTTTCCCATGTGTCCAACATTATTGGTTCTTCAATATTTTGAGCCCATTTTATCATACAATCTTTAACTAATTCTGTTTTGGAATCCATCTGTACTAATACATAGAGTTCAATCCGTTGACGTTCCATGTTAGAAGCTTAGTTGTCATCTTTGGTTTCCTGAAGCTTTTTTAGAGCCTCCTGGATAACCTGTTTAACCTTTGGCCTGGCTCCTCCCACTGCTTCTAGACTGGTTACTGTAGCTTCTTGACCGATGGCAGGTGGTTGTTGGAGTTGTTGCATTTTGGATTGTTGCTCCATTTGTCTGGTAATCATACGGTTTGGTCTTTGTTCCATAACTCCTTGTGCTTCTAAGAGAGAGAGATGATCCATCTTCACGGATATCTCTTCTTTGAGCCCTTCTTTGAGTTCTTTGAATTTTGCTTCCACCTTAATTGTCTGAGTATTAAATGCCTCAGTCAGTTTATCAGTCAGCTCTTTCAGGAAGAATTCTTTCGTTAGTGGGTCACCTATAGGGGGCGTAGGAGCCGGAGATTGCAGCTTTGTGCCAGGTATGGGCGATGTGAAACTCTGCTGGCCAGTTATGCAGCTGTGGAGCAAGGTGATAAATCACTCCTTTCCCTTGAAGTTTTAAAACTCCGTAGAGAGTTTTTTGAAGGTAGAAGTTCAAAACATAAACATTGTTATGAAGCAGTTCAGCGAGCTCATCGCCATTTTAAGTATCTCTTTAATAGCTAAGTTATCGGAAGAAGGTCTTGTAAAAATGAAGCTAAGATTTAAACAAACAATTAGGGGCTCACGCATACCAGTCCTGCTCGCCTTGGAATCAATAAATCAAGTTTTGTTCTGAGGAAGAGAGAGCTTGCTTCGTGCTGCAAATTGCAGCTGGAATTCCCGGCACGGAGACAGTTCTGCCCTCAGCTGGCCCTCCTCTCCTCGTAGACACAAACTGTGAGGATCAGATGGCACTTTGCTGAACAGAAACGGCTCACCTCATCTCCTTGCCTGAAGAATAAGGTAAACAAACTGCCAGACGTCTGATAGATGATCGTCCGACAGATAAGACGACCAGGAATTTGGGAGCAACTATAATGAGCTGCTTCCATCAGCAGACCCTTCCCGGAAGTCCCAGAAGGGACTTTCTCCATTCAGGAAGGTGGGTCACACTGAGGAAAATAGGAGGCCTTGTGGAACTGGATCCATCCAGAGCATTTTTGTGAAAGTGCAAGTTAAAAGACAGATCGAAGCTCATCTGTCTTATTTTAACCTGCACAATTTCTTATCTAAAGGGAAATAAATCAAACTTTGAAGGAGGGGCTGGGAGGAGATGGGAGGAGGAGGGGGTGGCAGACTGGGCAAGCTTTACTAACAGCAGAGGAAATATCTCTCCAGCTTTTTAGTTTTCTTATGTGCTACTAAGTTTACCTTTCCATGAACACTTGAGTTCTTTGAAACTTTATGTTTTACGTCCACCCTCTGAAAAACGTTGCAATCCACTGTATATTGGCCTCCCCTTGAGGTTCACTGAGAAGGTGTCACTGATCCATAATGTGGTGCTATGGATAGTTATGGGGGGAACTCAATACACAAATATTCTTCCAGTCACGTAGATCAATAAATCAATCAGAAAAGAACTGGAAGGGACCTTGGATGTCTTCTCGTCCAGCCCCCTGCTCAAGCAAGAGAACCTATACCATCCAATCTGTATGTCCAGTCTCTTCTTATAAACCTCCAATGTTGAAGCACCCACAACTTCTGAAGGCCAGCTATTCCACTGGTTAATTGTTTTCATTGTTAGGAAGTTTCTCCTGAATTCCATATACCTTCCAGATTTTACAGGATACTGTAAGTATCTTCCAAGTCCATGTGGCAGGACTCAAGATGTTTGTCTAAAAAGATTATATGATTCATAGAGGTTAATATTCTAATAATGAGGTTCCTATGAAGATTCTACACATTACACCAGTAATAATTAACATCCTAGAACTTCCCTTAACTTCATATACCTATCCATAGATGGTATTTCTTGTAAGATAAAAGAACATAATGTTAAAGAAAATTGCTTTTTGGTTTCTCAGATGCTGAAAAATGCACCAAGTGTCCAGATGACAAATATCCAAATGACAAACAAGTCCAGTGTATCCCCAAAGTTGTAACCTTCATGTCTTATGAAGAACATTTGGGCATCATCCTGGTCTCTTTTGCCCTGCTCTTCTCCTTAACCACAGATCTTGTCTTAGTCATCTTCATTAAATACCGAGAAACTCCCATTGTCAAAGCCAACAACCGAGATCTCTCCTACATGCTCTTGGTTTCACTTCTGCTTTGCTTCTTGTCTCCTCCTCTCTTCATTGGTCAACCAAGGAAAGCCACCTGCCTTCTCCGACAAATGGTTTTCAGCATCATCTTCTCAGTTGCCGTTTCTTCTCTCTTAGCCAAAACTATCACGGTGGTGCTGGCATTCCTGGCCACAAAACCAGGAAATCGAGTGAAGAGATGGTTGGGGAAGAGCTTGGCCAACTACATCATCCTTTCTTGTTCTGCTGTCGGAGTGATCATCTGCTCCATCTGGCTGGGAGTTTCTCCCCCTTCCCTGACTCTGACCTCCACTCCCAGCCTGGAGAGATCATCCTGCAATGCAACAAAGGCTGTTATCATGTTCTACATCACCCTCAGCTACATGGGCTTCATGGCTGCCACCTGCTTCACGGTGGCTTTCCTGGCCAGGAATCTGCCTGGGGCCTTCAACGAAGCCAAGCTGATCACCTTCAGCATGCTGGTCTTCTGCAGTGTCTAGGTGACTTTTGTGCCCACCTACCTGAGCACCAAAGGGAAATACTTGGTGGCTGTGCAGGTCTTCTCCATCCTGGCCTCCAGTGCTGGTGTGCTGGTCTGCATCTTCATCCCCAAGTGCTACATTATCCTTCTGAGGCCAGACCTGAACACAAAGGAGCAGCTTACAAGCAGAAGAAATGTGGAAATGTGAGACAAAGGGATTACAATTCCAAGCTATTCTCCATACATGAGTGGAGCAATGATTTTTATTCAAATAAATAAAGATTGTCTGGAAGATTGTGAGGAAACCAATTTCTTGAAGGAATGAGAATGTGTTAACAAGAGAAATAAAGAATTAATGCATGAGGCAACCTTTATGCCCTCATTTCTCAATAGATTTTATCCAAACTGGTATCTCTTTCTTGAGGATAGTAACAGTGGGTGGCCATGAAAGTACCTTGATTATGAATATCTATGGTTATATTGTCCATTAGATTTGCATATTGATAATTATCATTTTCTCCTTTTTCCCTGAAATGTATAAATTTGAGTGCATCCTTTTGTTTGTGCGAATCTGTCCTGCTATGTTCGGGAGGGAAATTCCTCCAGTGGACACTGAATAAATAACAACTGCAGTGAATTTTGACTGTTGGTTTTTTGGGTCCTCCTGTGTTTGATTCCACAGAAACTGGTGTCAGGAGTGGGATTCACAATCTTTGATCTGCCACCAGGGACAACAAATGCGGCACCCCGATAGGGTGAGGGTTGTGAAATTGATCCCATGTGCCTTCCTGACACCACATAAAGGCACCACTGAGGATTGTGTGTGAGGTCACAATCTGTGTCTGAGTCTTTCTTCTGGCTGTGGATTGTACGTGGTTCTTTCTACCCCAATTCTCAGCCACCCAGGCCCTGAGCAATGGCCAGAGGTGTCCAAGAAATCAGGGGGAATTTGGCTTCGGAGGGTCAGACCTTTCAGTGTTGAAAACCAGAGACTGACCAGAGGCTCTTTTTCCTATTGTCTGAATAGAAGAATTACCTGAGCTGATCCTAGACAGGGAGGGAAGTGGATGATGGGGCTCAGGCAGACTCTGATTGGGGAAGGAATCTTTCCCAAAGAAACAGAGTAACCCACTGTGTCCCAGGGCTGGGAGGGGGTCCGGGGTCCCCACTGGTGCCTCCACAGCCAGAGGAAGAAAGGGAGAGGATGAAATTGGAGAGGATGAAAACTCTTCCTCCTGGGTGGGAAGAGAAACAGCCCCAGATGTGAATCCAAGGACCACAATAATCAGTGCAGGGAAGGAAAAGGGGAGGCTGGCCAGGAAGTCCCTACAACTCCAGAGAGGGACTGAGATCAAACAGATCCTGATCTGTAGAGAATCTCTCAGAATCTCTGGGAGAAAAGCAAGGGGAGATTTCTCCACTCTGGGGGTCTCGCAGGGGGATCCACAGGGGCTCCTGATGGTTTTGGAAACATCAGTGGGGAACTCCGTGTCTGGCTGAATGTCTGAGGCAGTGGGTAGAGTTAGACTCGGCGGTCATCTTGAGCCCAGGGAAATGGACAAAGACACCCGATGCATTTCAGGAGAGGAGAGGAGATCACAAGGGGGGGGGCTCCTATTGGCTTAGGATTGGTCAGTCTGGGTGCAAATGGAGAAGTTAATCCACTCTGCCCTCCAGCCCTTCCCTTGATCTGCTGGGCAGTCCAACGCTTGGGGAGATGAGGGTGGTCTGGCTCTGGCTTTTGGCCTCTAGGAGGGGTCCAGAGGAGACTGGGGGAGTGAGGGACCCCAATCATGCAGGTGCTTCCGACTGTAAACCGAGGACGGGCAAAGACCTTGTTGGAGAAGAAGCTGCATGGAGCTCTGAGGGGGAAGGTCAGGGGGGGAGGGGGAGGGGGGATCAGAGAGGAGGGGGAGTCTCAGATATTTTTTTATTTTTCACGTTTCTGAAGTGCCCAAGTGAGTTACCCACTTTGTGAGAAAATCAACTAGATTGCAGACAACAAAATCACACACACACACAAACACACACACACACACACACACACACACACACACACAATTACCATGGCAGGAACTGAGAATATATTCTAGGCTAATGAAGATAAGGATGGGAAGGAACAGAAGGGGGTTGAGCTCTTCTCCAAAGAACCTGAAGGCAGGAGAAGCAGAACAAGTGGAAACTAATCCAGGAGACTCAATTTAGAATTAAGGAGAAATTTCCTGACAGGGAGAACAATTAACCTGTGGAAGGGCCTCCCTCCAGAAGCTCTGGGGGCTCCATCCCTGGAGGCTTTGAAGAGGAGACCGGACAGCCATTTGATCAATTCTGCTACAATTATTTTATCTTATAAGGCTGAAATCTGAAGCCAGCAAAGCTAAAAAAGAAGCAGATAAATACTATCATGCCATTAAACACCTGAGTAATGATTTCTTTTAATCGATCTGTCTCCCTGTCAATTGGATTCCAAACGAAACATGGGAAGCTTCATCAGAGAAGTAAAGAGGAGGAATTCCTGGGTCTCTGCAGGATTGAGATGGATTTCAGGCAAAGACAGGCAGGGAGCTTTTTCTCTTGCATTCTTCATGTTTAGGCCTTTGCTTGTTTCTCTGAATAAAAGGGTGTCCCAAACGCTGCTGTTCTTTGGCATTTTCGCTAGGATTCCACGCAAGAGGGAACCCCTCAAGTTACAAAACCCCCAATTCCCCTGCCTTGCTCCATGGACATTAAGGAAGTGGGTGGAACTGGGATCGTCCCCTTTCTTTAACTCTCCTCTCTTTTCTCGAGCCAATATTTCTCTTTATTGGCTTTCTTGTCTCGTTTTCTCTCCGGGCTCCTCGTCCGCTCGGCGTCCCTTCTGAACTCCGCTCTGCCTCCCGCCCGTTCTCCCGGCCCTATCCCCCCCCCGGGGGTTGTCCCGGAGCCTCTCCAGGAAACCCGGTGGCAGCGCAGGAGCGAGAGGGGCGCGGAGTTGGGGGCGTCTGTACGGCCTTCCTCCCTGCACAACTGCGGGGATTGTGGGCAGCTTTGCGCTTCTTCCCTCCCGGGCCACGTCGGGGCTCCGTCTCCAGAGGCTGCGGGGACCCCGACGAGTAGCCGGGCACAGAGACCTCCGACGGGCAGGCGAGGGAGAAGCGCCCCAGGCAGGGGAAAGGGGGTCTGGGGGGAGCGAGAGCCGATTCGGGATCCTCCGGCGGGGCGACAGCCTCACTCGGCGCTTCCCCGCAGGACGCAACCAGGCAGGGAGGGAGACGAGGCTACTGAGATGGGGGATGGTGTCGGTGTGTGGAGGCAGAGCAAGGCGGCAAGAAAGTGGTTCTCGGGAGGAGCGGGTCGACTCTCACCAGACTCCAGCTCCGGTCAGCCTCACCTGTTCCTCTCCTTGCGAGGCTGCGCTGCCTCAGGCTGGGGCCAAACGGAGTCCGGCTTGGTGCTTCTATGCCGGAGGTTGGGGAAGGTCCGGAGCAGCTGCGGGTGGGAGGGAAGCGGATTTTCTCCTGCCTCTGGGAAGGGCCCACAGCCCCCTTTTTTACCTGCGTCCAGGTGAGGTTAGAAGAGCGCCGGCATCACTGCGGAACTTTCAATGCAGCTGCAGAGTTGAGCTCTCTACATTCTCCAGCCTCCCATCCGCGAAGGACGCGCCCCGCTCCGACGCCAATCAAGTGATCCCCCGTGCATTTTCTCCCCTCCCCCCATGCTCTTAGTCTAGAGCAGTGATGGCGAACCTTTGACACGCGTGTCAGTGCTGACACGCGTAGCCATTTGGGGTGACACGCACAGGATTTCATGCGATTCATCCTCGGCTCCTGCACGGCCGCCGAGGATGAAAGAATCTATGCTGGAGGAACGGGGGGGGGGCAGGACGTGTGATCTCCCCCGCCCACACTCACTTACTGTATCGCCGCCGCCCCTTTCTGAGCGCAGGGGCTGCTGGTAAGGCATGCGTGCCGTGCGCACACACGTCATCAGCGCAGCGAGGGAGGACCCGCAGGAGAAGAGCGCGGGAACAGTGATTAGAACAGTGCGCGCCTCTCTCCAGTCAGGCCGGCACAGAGAGTCTACTCCTGTACTGGGACTGTCGGTTACGACCGCACCACAGCAGGGAACAGCGGAGTGCCAACGGGAACTGTGAGCGCTATTAGCAGCCCTCGCGTCACTAGGAATATTCATAGAAGGGGCGGGCTGGAGCGGCATGTTGATGAGGACGTGGAGCTGGAAGCAGCCGACTCCACAGCCCTGGTTCACGGCACCCCAAACAAATTCAATAATATCAAGGGCAACATACGAAATCGACTGATGAACAAAGAAGTTACTAAGCAGGTATGTTAAATAATTTGTTTTTGGTTTATTAAATACAATTATATATTGCAATTATACATTTTTGTAGTGTAAACTATAAATTGCGCAAAATTATGTTTTTGGCGAAGTGACACACAACGCGAGTTATGCTCGATTTTTTGCCGATTTTTGACACACCACGCCAAAAAGGTTGCCCATCACTGGTCTAGAGAAACAGGCTTCCTTCTAGTGACCTCATCAAAGCACAAACCCCTCTGAACAGGGCAGGGGTCTCTAAATAACCGGGGAGGGGGGCTGCTGAATCCTGTGGTGGAAAGTGCTTCAGGGTGGAGGGACGGCTGTGTGGAGGGTCTCCAGCTGGCTCTCACCGGAGACAATATTGGGAGGAAGAGGAGGACCTGGAGGTGCCCACCCTCCCTGGCTGTGGAAGAAGGAGGGAGCTTCAGGGGCCTCAGCGCAACAGCCGCTGGGAAAGGCAGAGGCAAAAAGGGGTTTTTTCTCTCCTGGGGAGGGGGGGGAGTTCGGCTGACTCTCCACTGGCTTCTCAGCAGGCAGCTGCCCGGGAGGAGGACCCCCGCCCTAGGAGTGCTGGGTTGCACGAAGAGCGGGCAAGGGATTAATTTTTTGGGGGGGGGAATGTCGGGGCGCCCTTTGAGAAGGGAGGGGGGAGAATAGAGACCTCAAATACACAGCTGATGAAACGCTCCAAGTGATGCTGTTGCTCTTGTAAGCTTACCTGGGCGCAGGTAACAAAAGGAGGGACTTTGACATCTGTACCCCCCCCCAGAGAATCTCTGCTTCCCTCCGAGCGCCCCCTCCCCTTTCAAGAAGTCCCAACTTTGCGCTATTGCTGCCGCTGCTCTTGGCCTCTCCTTCCTCCGGCTGTGTCTCCCCAGCCCAACGGCTGCGATCCCGAAGGGAGAGAAATTCATCCCCGGAGCCCGGCGTTGGCCGATCCGCTCCTCCCAAGAACAGCTTCCCCGCCGCCCTCCTCCGCCGGTGCCTGGCTGCCTCGCCTGCCTGCCTTGCAGACTTCTGCGGGGAGATGCCGAATGCGGACACACACACACCCGCAACCCCTACAGGCCCCGCGTGGGCTCGGACCTCCGGAGGCCGCCCGCCAGTCCACCCAGGATGCCCCTCCCTCTCTCAACTACTCTCAGCCACCCTCTGCCGCTCTCCTCGATGGAGCCCTGAGGAGGCTCAGGAGGGAAGGGGCGCAGGAAGCCCCCTCCCTTCCACCCCTGCGGCAAAGCTGGGAGAAAGCCCAACCGGGCACCCACCTGCTCAGCTCCTGGCTCGCACGGCCAGCCCCAGGGGAGGAAGGCAAGGCCGCGGTCGGGAGATGGCGCTGGCCAAGGTGGGTGCGAGGGAGCGGGGCAGGCGAGGGGTTGGGCGCCACGGCTATGTGTTTCGGCGAGGCGAGAGGGGAGCAAGGGGGAAGCGGCAGAAAGCAGCTTTCCTCTGTAGGAAGTGAGAAGTTGTGCCTGGTGACAATTGTTGTTAGTTGCGAAGTCCTGTCGGACCCATCCTGACCACATGGATCACGTAACTCCAGGCCTTCCTGTCCTGTCCTGTCCTGTCCTGTCCCTCTGGAGTCCATTGAAGCTCATTCTGATTGCTTCCTTGACTCCATCCAGCCGCCTCCTTCTCTGTCTGAACTGCAAGTTCAGTTCTGGGGAAACACCGGTTGCATGTTGGGCAAAGTCTCTTCCTTCTGCTTATGGGAGAATCAGAGGCCTCTCTGTGCTCATTGAGAATCTGAGACTGACCATCAGAGCTTTTCTTACCCCCTAAAAATGGAATTTGCAAAGGGATTCGCTTCACAATTAATAACCATTCTGAAACATAAAAATTGGTTTCTAATTAATCAGCAAACTCTGTGGTTGGAGGTCCCCTTTCTCTGGGCATCTTCTCCAGCCCTTCACAGACAAGACAAGCTTGGAAAAGGAACCGTAAAATGCTTTAGGTACAAGTGATAGAGTGGACAATTAAAGGACCTGAATATAGTCAGATATTGCTCTATTTCTTGAATAAGGAAAAAAAATACAGAACTAGAAAATGACCCCAAAGTGAAATCCCAGACAGCTGTTGTGATCCACACTTTCTCTAGAGTCGGTTTCATCAGGACATCAAGGAGGAACCATTGAATAGGTGTGCAGATATTCCTCCCCAGCGGAAAGCATGTGAAACCCTGCATTTCGCATCATTTTGGGGATTTCATGGGTTCTCACAGAGATTATCAAACAACATGACTGGAGGTTCTTTCCCACAGCTTCCATACTGCTATTTTTCCTCCTCTGGATTTTTTCTCACATACAGACACTTTTTGGCTCTGTCAGTAGGAAAACCTGCTCCAATTATATTTATAAGGCATCAGGTTCATTGGCTGTTGCTGAACATCAAATTCTCCTGAATGACCTTCACAGAGTTCTCTTTATTAAGATTTATTGAGTTGAAAGGGAAGGGGATTAAACAAACATAGACATATATTCTTCTTGGATTACTGCATACTATTTTAGAAAAATAATAATATTTTCTTTCAAATAAAAGAAAACTTAGCAATTCTTCCAATATCATAATGGCGTTATATCTCATGCTTTTACATTTATTCTCGCTGTAAGGTGCTCCTTCGTGTTCAGGTCTGGCCTCAGAAGGATAATGTAGCATTTGAGAATGAAGATGCAGACCAGCAGACCAGCACTGGAGGCCAGGATGGAGAAGACCTGAACAGCCACCATGTATTTCCCTTTGGTGCTCAGGTAGGTGGGCACAAAAGTCACCCAGACACTGCAGAAGATCAGCATGCTGAAGGTGATCAGCTTGGCTTCGTTGAAGGCCCCAGGCAGATTCCTGGCCAGGAAAGCCACCGTGAAGCAGATGGCAGCCAGGAAGCCCATGTAGCTGAAGGTGATGTAGAACATGACAACAGCCCCTTCATTGCACTGCAGGATGATCTCTCCAGGCTGGGAGTGGAGGTCAGAGTCAGGGAAGGGGGGAGAAACTCCCAGCCAGATGGAGCAGATGACAAGTTGAACAGCAGAACAAGACAGGATGATGGAATTGCCCAAGCTCTTCCCCAACCATCTCTTCACTTGGTTTCCTGGTTTTGTGGCCAGGAAAGCCAGCACCACCGTGATGGTTTTGGCCAAGAGAGAAGAAATGGCAACTGAGAAGATGATGCTGAAAACTGTTTGCCGGAGAAGGCAGGTGGCTTTCCTTGGTTGACCAATGAAGAGAGAAGGAGACAAGAAGCAAAGCAGGAGGGAGACCAGGAGGATGTAGGAGAGGTCCCGGTTGTTGGCTTTGACAAGGGGAGTTTCTCGGTATTCAATGAAGATGACTAAGGCAAGGCCTGTGGTTAAGGAGAAGAGCAGGGCAAAAGAGGCCAGGATGATGCCCAGATGTTCTTCATAAGACAGAAATGTTATAACTTTGGGGATACATTGGACTCGTTTGTCATTTGGATATTTATCATCTGAACACTTGGTGCATTTTTCTATATCTGAGGGGGGAAACATATTCCCTTACTATTCTCTCCTTTTACCTTTCAAGAAATACCTTATTTGGACAACAAGTGATACCAGGAGGATTGTCCAGAACCGCCAGTGAGAGAAGATAAGAAATATAAGACTTTAAAAAAGCATTTTTTGTTTAATTGTCTATGAAAATGAGATAACAATTCGGACCCAAATAATTTCCTGTGTGATGTTCAGAACTATCATAGGAATCTTTATTATTTGATGTATTTAATGAATCAGTCCCACTTCCTTTCCTCCAGTGTGACCCACCTTCCTGAATGGAGATGGTCCCCCCTGGACAAGCAACGCAGTCGTAGCAGCAAAATGGTTCTCCTTCTCGAGCCCTCTTGACAAATCCAGGATGACAACTTTCCACACATTTGGACTCAGGCAGGGACTGAGCAGAAAAAAACGGAATGGCAAAGAAAATGCGTTAGACTCACTATCCATGGAAAATGGAGGTAGATGTGGACATTACCCAAGTAGTCTCTAGGATTCAATAGGGAAAATCTGAAATATCTAAGTGATTCAAAATAATTTTAGGAGATGCAATTACAGCATATTCTTCACTTAATTCCTCCCTTTTGCTTGTGGCATATCATATAGCAATAAAGATGCTTCTATTTAATAAAATCTGAGTGGATGGAATTTGAAGAAAGATTGAAACAGTAAGCGAAAGCCAGTACTTCCTCATCATGGACTGTGATGAAGAAATAAACTTCTGACCAGTATGATCTGGTACATTTTCTTCTGGAGTATATAAAGCATTTCAAAGCTCCTCTCCTTTGGAAGTATTCCAACACTGCCTTGAATTTAAAATACAAAGGAAATATTCCTGAGAAATTAGGACTGCCAATTTTAATGGAGATGTTCTTTGTTGATTTGCATATTTAGTTCTTCAATTTTTGTGTTTATCATACTGGAGAAATTAGACCAGAACTGACTCCCTAGTTTCTAGAACTGGAGTGAGATGAGATGGAGGTGAGTTCATGAGAAAGTGTTCCTCAAAATGGATCCTCTTACAAGCCAAAGGCCAAATCTAGCATTTCTTTTCAATTTCTCCCTTGTAACTTCATAGATGAAGAATGGCTTTCCTTTGGATCAAAGTATTGTTTCAGTGCTTCAGTTGTTTGGGCCAGGAGGCATGGTGATTTCATATGAACTGAAAGCCTTGGATCTCCTTCCTAGGAGCATAAGGCGTATTGCTCTATTCTGGTGTGTGTGTGTGTGTGTGTGTGTGTGTGTGAAAGGGAGACATGGATAACACTGACCAGGTCTGGTCTGTGGAAGAACATCCCAGACTATGAACTTGTCCTTTCATGAACAATTTCTCCAAGCACGACATGATGAAACTTCTTCACAATGAAACCCAAAGGACCTCCATCCAATCATGATTTAATTTTACCTGTCCAAACCTAAGTTCAGGCACTGGTCAACTGATTTGCCTTCTTTGCTATTTGTGTACAAGAAGCAAACAAAGCTAAAGCAGTTGGCTACCCATTCCACAGCCCTTCTGGTTTCTGATGGAGATACTTAATTGTAGATGCTACAAAATGGAATAACACTGAAACTTTTCCAAGCAGTCTAAGAAAACTATCAGGTGTCTACTCCCCACATTCAATTCAACCTGAAGGTCAACCACCCTGGGGACAAGACTGAGCTCATTTGAAATGGGACCTCGGGATTTGGAAAACAGGGAAAAGGCACCATAATTTCACCCACCTTGTTGAGCAGCTTAAACTGTGTAAGAGTATTTTGTCTGATAACAAGTCTCTGTCTTTCAATAATCCCCAGAATCTCTTGCCTGGCATCCTCCTTTGGGAGAACCAAGAAGCCCTGAATGGTCAGATCTGCTGCTATTTCTCCATTTTGGTCCAAGTAGAGTTTAAAGTGGGAAAGATTGCAAAACACGTTCTTGTCCAGAAAGGGATGAAACTAGTATTGAAACATCCAAGAATTTGAAATGCAGAAAACTTTGTTTCTTGTCACAGTTTTGAATATTTCTTCTACAATTTTCTATTTTTCAAATATGCTTAGTTAGGAGAACATTATCATTAAAAGCAAAGAAAAAATGTTCAGCAAGATTTGTCAATCATATACTGAGAAGACATATATTGGAAAAATATGATTGATACAATTGGTCAAGTATAGTGAACCTTCTAGAGCAGATGACAAATAAAATGAATAACAGATAAAAAGAGATTATGAATAATCTCAAACTCATTGGAAACAATAGGTTGATTATCAGAAAGGTGGATTAGTCAATAAGAAAGTTGTCAGGGTAATCTTCTCCCTGGTAGACCAGACAGGAAACATCACCAGATGAATTAACTCAACTTTATTGTAATGCTACTTTAACAGAAGTTCATATATCTGAAGCTGCAATTCTCCCAGATTATGGCAATGCTTGTAATATAAATTGATTTCAGTAAAGTACTAATAAACAATTTTGTGCTGTGACTAGAAACTTAGTTAAGTGAAGGATCAATGGTATAATTAAGTGGATAAAACCTTCATAAAAATTGTACTCAAATAATTTTTAATCTTTTTAATGTTTCTTATAACACTGAGTAGATATGAATAATAATTTGTCCTTGGTGATCCATTTTTCTATGCTGTCATTAATACAGAAGAGTTGATAAATCTCTGTAATTCAAGATTTGATGCAATATTTATTACAGTTCTCACATAAAGCTAATTTGATGTGTTTTAAAGAGTATCAAGTTTCTAAGGAATTATTTCTGATTCCCTAGTAGAAAAGAGTGTATGAATAAAAAGCAGTGGAAAAATATCTGATTTTTATGACCTGATAAACTATAGTATCTCATATAAGATTAATGAAGGCAGTGGAAGACAGATGAGGGATACCAAACTTAATAAGTGTGTTTAATAAAACAATATCAAAATACTAGATGATTGCAAACTGAATGTGAGTCAGCAGGAAAGAAGGCAAATACATCCATCAGACTCCCAGGAAATCAGCATCCTGGTTTGGAGAGACCCCAACTCAAATCCCAGGTCCCCTTGGAGGCCCCACACTTGGAGAAGATCTTGCACAAAACCTGGGTCAGGCAAGGAAGCCAAGGAAGAGCTCAAAGGAGCTGCTCTTGGCCTCAAAGAAAGACGAGGAGGAGAAGAGCCATCTTGCTCTACGCAAGTGGAAAGAAAGAAGTCTGGGAGCAGCTTCTCCAACTTACAAAATCTCTCAATGGGAGAAGGGAGGATTCAGTCGAACTGAAAGATGCTCAGACAAAAGCTTGGAATCTTTTCACAGTTATTCCAGAAAGTCAGTCCTGGTAACATGAACTCAGGGACAAGAGAGGAGATTCTGGCTGACAGAGAGGGGGGAAATGCTGAAAGAAGGAGCCCTTTTGGAGCTGAGCCAGTCAAGCAGAGAAGTTCAGTCTCCCCTTCACGGATGGTTAAACTTAGTTTCACTGAGGGCCACATCAGCCTCATGGTTGTCCTCAAAGGGCCAGTAGCAGGAAACACTATGACGACTCATAGTGGCCAGATGGGTATGGCTGGGTAGGTGTGGCTGTATCAATATTACCCATTGGGTGTGGCCAGTGGTGGGTTTCAAAATTGTTTAGGACCTCTTCTGTAGGTGTGGCCTGCTTTATGGGAGTGGCTTGGCAGTCATGTGACCGGGTGGGAGTAGCCAACTTGTAAAATGTGAAACTCACTTAACAACGCTCTTGCTTAGCAACCAAAATGTTGGCTCAGAAACTCTGGCATTTGAAGCACTCAAGTCTTAAAGCTGTCTAGTTACAAGACCCTTGCCACCCCTAACCCTTTAGAAAAAAAAACCAGGGGTGTTCAAACTTGACAGCTTTAAGACTTGTGGATTTCAACTCCCAGAATTCCTCCTTTTGCTCTTCATCTTGATGATGTGCGGACGGGCGGGGGGAGGCTGCTGGAACCGGTTCTAAAAGGCACTGAAGATTTGTGGAAGCTCTTCCATAGAAGAGGTTAGAACTGGCAGGAACCCACCCCTGGGCTGCCGTGGCTGTCTCGGGGCAGCTGGGTCAGGATGGAATACATTGCACCAGCTAACTTGACGTGGGGACAGTTTGGTGCCCCACAAGCTCCTCACCTCCCCAAACTGCTGGCAGCCAAGCACATGCATGCGCATGCACACACACACACATGTGCAGCCTCATGCACATACACCACTTTCCAAGTGTGGGGACTTTTATGCAAAGAGGAAAGAGAGGGCCTTCTCCCCAAGCCAGGCATGATTGTCAGTTTGTAAACTCCGATGTGGATAAAAGTCTCCAAGTTTGGAATGGTGTGTGTGTGTGTGTGCGCGCGCACAGCTCACCCAAAGGAGAGGTTCTTCTCCTCATCCCAGACATCCTTGGCATTTGGGAGGCAAAGGACGATGTTTCTGCACGTGGAAGCACAGAGGAGAAAGTTTCTGCCTGTGGGCTATGGGGCCTGTGAGCAAGCCATAGAAGTGGCAGAACTGCTGGGGTTCTACATTCTGTGGGGAGCATGGCAGCGTGGCAGCTACCTGATGCCAGAGCATGGTCAGCCTGGGGGTCAAGAAAGTGCTCATCACATGTCAACTGCATGCAGATGGAAGCAGGGCAGGGGACGGTTGGGGCTGGTCCCTCACTGTATCTCAGATGGCTCCACAGGCCAGATCTAACCACATTGTGGGCCTTGAGTTTGACATGTCTGTCTTAAGGCAAAGACTGAGCAGCCATCAGTCAGAGAAGCTTCAACTGGGATTCCTACAGAGAGGAGGGGGTTGGGCTAGATGGTCAAAGAGTCTCCTCCAAATTTATAAAGGTAACATTGCATGATGCTGATCACAAAACCATACATACAGGGATTTATTTAAAAATGCATAACAGCCTTGTTGGATATGAAAATTTATCTGCCATGGTGTTTATTCTTTGGAGCATTACGGTATCCCCTCAGCAATTAGATTGGCCAAATCTCTCCAACCTTAGTAGCATCAGTAGGTTGAGTTGATTCCCCTCCTTCTTCTCAGGATTCCTTCTCCAAAAGAACTCAGATCCATATCAGCACCCCCATACCTGCCATGGCTGCAGCCTTGGAGAC
Source organism: Thamnophis sirtalis (assembly GCF_051295495.1). Lineage (NCBI taxonomy): Eukaryota > Metazoa > Chordata > Lepidosauria > Squamata > Natricidae > Thamnophis > Thamnophis sirtalis. The sequence goes on from NW_028261395.1 coordinate 14,846,003, forward strand.
CCCAAGATCTTTTCCCCCTCCTTCCTTCTCCTCCTTGATCTGGAAGAATAGGCAGTATTCAAGGCCTGGGCCAGAGTCTTCATGATACTGTAATTTTCGTAGATACTTGTGAACCTTCTTCTGTTCCTTTTCTCCTGGGTCTCCAGTGGGGCTTTCTGAATGCATCTTCTGCGGCCTTTGACAGAAAAGACAGGCTTTGAAAGAGAACAGTGAAAATAATGGTCTTCAAACTGATCTTCCACAAAGAAATGGGGTTCAAAGGCATCATCTTTTGGGCTTTCTTTTTCAAAAATACCAAAGTTCCAAATACTATGGATGTATTTGAGAAGTCTGTGCTTTTTTATTGAATACAGTTGAAAATTTGTGAGGATCCAGACTTTCCCTTCAATGGGTCCTGGCAAACGCAGAATTGCTAAATGGAAAGGAAGGATTCTGACCTTAATGGAATCAAGTTCCAGGAAGTGAACAAAGACATTGACTTGTCTCCACTTAGAGAGGGAATCCCTGAGGGCTGCTGTATGTCCAGTTGTTGAGAATTGTTGTGATATAACCACACAAATTCCATTCCTGACAAGCATAGGAGTAAAAATCCTCATGAAATTCTCTCCCTTCTCCGTGTCTGAAGCAAAGAGGCCAATCAGCGTCCATCTGAAATGGAGGAGCAGTTGGACAATTGCTGGGTACTGGATCCCTTCTTTGGGGTACATGTGGTGGAAAAAGGGGAATTTCCTTTTATCACTCAGAGCCTCTGAAACAATGTTATCTCTGAACTGGAAAAATACAATGAGGAATGTTGTAATTGGATCAGGCCCAAAAAATTAGCTTTAAATTAATCCAACTTCATTTGGATGCACATATTAGAACAGTTTGTTTAGCCATCATTTAAAATATTAAGAGAATATTAACAAGACTGTATAAAAATGGAATATAAGAAAAAAATAAAGTAAAAAAGAATAACATTAAAAATGCAAATCATATTGTTGTACCACCCCTACATGTTATCACACTTTGACTTACATGTGCAAATCTCAAATGAAGTGTTTTATTCAAATAAAGGGCCATGCTGAATGTTATTTTTGAAGATTGCAACGTTTTTCTCTGCTTCAGTAGCCCAGATTCTTTGTGGAAGCATCTTTTTACCTTCTCCAGCTATACAAGAGACAGGGAGACCACAGCTCAGTGGTGGGTTGCAGGCAGTATGCCCCGGTACGGGCATACCGGAGCCTGGCTGGAGCACCGGGTACAGCTCCAGTACAGTGTTCTGGAAGCCCCCCCCCCCCAGCTCCTTATCTTTATTTGAGCTCTTCAGCACTTCCATGCACACGCACAGAGTGCACAGACCCTGCGTGACACTACGCCGAGCAGCTAGAGTGTCACGGAGGCTTGCAGAGGTGTCACAAGAGGTAAGTACGCATGCGCGTGTGCGCGCATGCTGTGTGCAGGCCCCCATTGCAAACGTACTGGTTGCAGCGGAATCCAGAACTCACCACTACTTCAGCTCCTAATAGAATTTATACCATCCAAGATTGGTCTTTAAGTGAAATTTGTCTGTTCTGATAGATACAATTTTGGGAGTCTGCCAGTTTCCATAGCTTTAATTTTAAACCAATACTAATACAGCCTGATTTTAGTTTAAGCACTAGATTCATTCATGTCCTTCCTCTAAATGAGCTCCTTTGATGATGAGGGATGCAAGATTCAGTCTCAGAGAAAACTTCCCCAAGTAAGCAAAGGTGTTAATTTGCTCTATTGCTCACCATTGAATAGCCATCTGTGGCTATGATGTCATTTTCCAAGACCAAAACTTTGGACTTTGATTTATTAATGATCAGAGAATTATGACAACATGATCAAAGACTCTTTCACAGCCTACACAATCCAACATGTGATAGTAATCTCATGTTATCAGTGTAAGTCAGGGTGTTCCAATATGCATTTAGCACATTAGACATGAAGACTTCAGGATCCTTCCTTAGTGCAGGTGAGTCATTAATATTTAGACTGAATAACAAGGGTTCAAATATGCACCTTTCGCTCCCCCCACCCTGGTAGGTATCCATCTTTCTTTTCAGGGCTCCATTGAGCTCAAATCTCCCTCGCAAACAAGGGCTTGGAGAAAAGGCTGGGATCAGGGCCTACAGGCTGAGCTCCATTTTGAGGGCAATCAATTTCCTCCATAACATTTCACCATTTATTGTGTCAAATGCTGCACTAATATATATAAAGCCAGCAAAAAGTGGTTTATCTGACTGACATATTTTGTAATTATTTCAAGACAATTTTTGTCAATATTAAATTATTAATTTATTATACAAATTTATATAACTCTCCCTAAAATGTTCTTGTTCTTCTGCCCTGTCTTCTTTTTCTACCCACTCTCAAATTTACTTAAGAGAAATGTGACATATATGTGCGCCTAACTGTAATTGCCAATAGAGGGTCCTACAATGAGGGATGTTTTTTGAATAGCGGAATAACTGGTAGAAACTCTTCTCCTGGGACCTTATTGCTCTTCAGGCCTTTTACGATGAATTTGAACATGAATATAATAGGAAAAAAATAGTTAACATACTTGCTAGTATGGAGAAAAACACCTCCTGAATTTCGTGGAGAAGATATTGGACCTCGTCCCCCACCCACCCCACCACTCACTTTACCAGTTAGAGAAAACACACACAAACCCATGGGACTTTGTAGGTGTCTGCTATTGTTGACACCTGGATGGAGATGTCCCTGTCAGCTGCATCAAGAAGAGCCAAGAGGTTGTCCTTCCTTCCACAGCCGTAGTTGGGGACATTGGCTTCTCCAGTGGAGAGAATGTCCAGCAAGGCATCTGAAGTGCGTAAAGGGCTCAAGTGGTTGTCATGGATGTTGTAGCCAAGTGTGAGATTGTGCAGGAGCTGGGAATTCTTGTTCACCACTTGAAAGATGAAAATTAATTGTAAGGTGTATAAAAAATCTAAAGAAAGTATACTGTAGAAAAATGTTCAAATTATTATCAAGAGTAACAAAATATGCTTTTTTTAAAAAATGTAAACCTCTTTCTGATCAATTATAAAAATACTGCAATAGGCTGGTCTGAGGCAACTACAACTGTTGCATATCACTATTTTAAACAAAAGTCAGAATTCAAGTGATGAACTCAGGATTGAAGTGGGAAAGGAAAATAATCTAGAATTCTTTCAGGGTTTTTTCAGCCTCGTCTTTGGATCTGAGTCTCTTCCATGGTAAGAGGAAAGCCATGGAAATTGAAATTATTCAGGAAAATCATGCAAGATAGAAATAAATGAAATAATTGCGTGACAAATTTTGGGTATACTATAGAATTGGCAGAAAGGGGAAAAAACGGGAAACACAGTATAAATTAACGATGGCAACAGCATACAGAGAACACATTTAAGATGTTCTACAGATGGCATCTCCCACTGGCAAGAATTGCAAAAATGTTCCCGGAGTGTGCACCTATATGTTGGAAGTGCAAGCAACAACATGGAATGGTACTATCATACATGATGGACCTGCACATCTGCATAAAAATATTGGAATAAAATAAAAGACTTGCTGGAAGAGATCACCACACCCAAAATTGAGCTAAAACCAGAATTATTTCTGCTAGGAATTATAAAGGGAAATTACGAGAAAAGTATTAGATATTTAATGTTACATATAACCACTGAAACGAGAATTTTATTTGGGCAAAATTGGAAAAATAAATACATACCTAAATACATACATAAATACATTACTACTGCAATGCGCTCTACATGGGGCAGCCCTTGAAGAGTATTCGGAGACTTCAACTTGTCCAGAATGCAGCCGCGCGAGCGATCGTGGGTGCACCTCGGTACACCCACATTACACCTATCCTCCATGAGCTGCACTGGTTACCAATCAGTCTCCGGATACGCTTCAAGGTGCTAGTCGTAACTTATAAAGCCCTTCATGATATTGGATCTGGGTACTTGAGAGACCGCCTGCTGCCAATTACCTCCCACAGACCCATTAGATCTCACAGGGTTTGCCTCCTCCGGGTGCCATCTACCAGCCAATGCCACCTGGCTATTACCAGGGGGAGGGCCTTCTCTGTGGCAGCTCCGGCCCTCTGGAATGAACTCCCCGCAGGGATTCGGACCCTCACCTCTCTCCAGGCCTTCTGAAAAGCCGTCAAAACCTGGCTTTGCCAGCAGGCCTGGGGGTGATGAGTTCCCTCCCCTCTCGACATGTATGGTTGTGCGACTGTTGTCCACTTTTATTATTTGTATTTTGTCTTTTATGTTCCCCCCTTTTTTCCCCCTTTGAATTGTTCGCTGCCCTGAGTCCTCCCGGAGAAGGGCAGCATACAAATAATAAAATACCAATACCAATACCAACAGAAGAATATATAATTAAAAAAATATTGGAATTTGCCGAGATGGATAGGCTTACAAAAGAATTAAAAGACGAAAAAGAATCTGAATATTATTTAGTATGGGACTTATGGTATAATTAGCTAGAGGAAAGAGAGAGAAAAGTAGGAAAGCAAAAAAGAAAAGAAGAAAGATCAACAAATCACAAAATAATTACAAAACCAGAAAATGAATAAAAGATAGAAATATAAAATAGACTGTAGCAAATAAACAAGAAGAAATGGATATAAGATGATTTAAAAGTATATAAAGGTTGTTATATATAGAATGAAGAGAAAAGATATATGAAATAAAATATGTATATATACCGTATTTTTCGCAGTATAAGACGCACCAGAGTATAACACGCACCAAGGTGGGGTTTCCGGTAGTGACGTCGGGACAAGTGTGGGGAAGAAGATCAAGGTTCTGATTTCTTATCTCAATCTACTCATTTGGAGGACCCCTGTGGGGGTACGCTGAGAAATACATGGGGGAGTAGGGAAACCCTAGGAGTAACGAGGCAGAGGGCAACTGCCTGCTACAGCGTGGGGATACTTTTTTAATCCAGCATGCAAGAGTCTGCCTTGTTTCAGTGGTGAACCTGAAGTTTCGACAAACTATCTTAAAGGGGAAAGAAGAATTTAACCAACTTGTTGTGTCATTGAGAGGATTAGTGGATCGGCTTGCAAGTGGAAACAGCAGTGAGCATTGGCAGAAAAGGAAGATCGCAGAGGAGAACGGGCAAAGCAATGAGTCTCTAGAGATTAGGCGAGAGTCCTATAACCAAGCAGCCACTTGTAGGAGCGAGAGTGGCAGCTTTTAGAGGCAAATACCAGCCCAAAAGAACTAATTGGTGTAAGTGAGCGATCGGAAGGGAAACAACAAGAAAGAGCATGAACTGACTCTCATACAGACTCAAGTGGAGGAAAAGAAACTGAGAAAGAAGGAGGACTTGGAGAGCTGTGGTGTGCTTGGGGGCGGCAGCTGACGGATAGCAGTTAGGAAAAAGAAGAGGACAACGAAGTGGAAGGGGAAGAGGCTGATGCAACAGCTGTGCTGAAACTATCTAGAACTGTTTAGAGCAGACAATTTTGCAAACACTGAAAAGAAAAGTAATTCAACCCAGAACTTTAAAAAATGTAAAAGAAAAGGTGTTGAATGAATTGACTGCATTAATAGTTTGGTGAAATACTTATTAAAAGATATACCTAAGAAAAATTTGTAGGTTATGATAAATAGAATTTAAACAATTAAGTTACAATTATATACAATATTTATATATAATATTTACAATACCTATAAACAAGTACTCAAATCTATATTTATATTTATTAACAAGTAAATGGAAAGCTTGTGGATATCTATCTATCTATCTATCTATCTATCTATCTATCATCTCTCTCTCTCTCTCTCTCTCTCTCTCTCTCTCTCTCTCTCTCTCTCTCTCTCTCTCTCTCTCTCTCTCTCTATCTATCTATCTATCTATCTATCTATCTATCTATATATATATATATATATATATATATGTCTGTAGTTATAAATGTCTATTTGAATTAATTGCAGTAATTACATTAAGGATATAATGAAATAATTGCACTTTTAAGATATAGCACTGTTGGTATAAATGGGTATTGAGGCTTCCTCTCTCTGTGTTTCTCTTTCTCTCTTTACTTTTCCCTTCTTATTATTACCGGTTGTTATTGAATAATTTAGAGATATATATAGACATTATTTAAATTTCTTATACTGCTTTAGGACTACTGTTTGTGGATTAATATAGATAGAATAAGCTAAATTAAGGAATTATTTTTAAAAAAACATTCTTTTTTGGAGTAATTAAAAAAACCAGCAAAACAAATATATTATATTATCAGTCATACCTAGTAATACCTAGTGAAACAGTGTATAGCCTATTAGTAGCAAATTTGGGATTGTGATCAAAAGAGAAAAAAAGAATATTGATAGATTTAAAAAAGATAAGTTGAAATAAAAACAACAGTCGAGAAATTGGATGTTACTTTGGGACAACATATATAATATATTAAAAGAACAAGATAAAATTTTAAAAGAGATGTTGGATATCACAACAACATCACTGAAAGCTGGGAAAAAGACAACTGTAAATCCAGCAACAACAGTATTGACTGCTTCTCCAGCATTCCAAAGGTCAACAGAAGGAATGGCTACAATGGAAAAACAAAATACAGCGTCGAATATCCAAAATGTGCAGGTAGCATTGCTAACCATCCAAGAAACTATGACTAAGCTCCAAGAAGCAGTAACTAAAAACCACAGTGAATTGAAAATGGATATGAATGAGTGAAATGAAAAATGAAGTTAAAAATGACACACAGAAATTAGACGATAAAATGGGAATAATACAACAAACGCTGGAAAAAAATGAACAGTCAATAAAAGTGGTAGAAAAAAGAACAGAACAAACAGAAGAAATTAGAGCTAGTTGAACAGCAGATGAAAACATCGAGCAAAAACTTAGAAGACTCCCTCGTCCATCTGGAAATGGATTGTGCAGCATTTTATCTCCGATTCCAGAACATAACAGAGACAAAAGAGGAAGATCTACAAATGATAATGGCGGGATTAATAGCAGAGATGTTACAAAGAGACAAGCATGAAATTCTAAATGATTTGGACAATATATACAGGGTAAGCACCAATTATGCCAGAAGACACCGACTGCCTAGAGAAAAGTGAGAGATATAATTTATAGAATAACAAGAGATGAACCGATGGTGTACAAAGGAAAAGAAATACAAACCCTGAAACAAATTCCATGAAGAGTGAGGGAGCAATGGAGAGACTATCGATTTCTGGTGACACAACTGATTAAATGAGATATACTATTTAGGTGGTTGGTACCTGAAGGATGCTGGTAACTTAGCAGGAGAAAAGGATTAAAGTTGATAATTTGAAGAAGGCACAGGATTTATATGAGCAACTAGTAGGCCCGGAAGAGGAACGGAGGAGTTGGAATCTAGAAGCCAGGAAGAACAACAGAGAATAAAGGAAGAACAAGGAAAAAGTAGGCAGGAGGAGAAAGAGCGACAGAGAGAAGAGGAAGTGAGACCAAAAACAAGGAGTCAAAAAAGAAATTAGAGTTAATTAAAAAAGAAAGACAGGCAGAGAATTAGGGGGATGGAAGAGGAAATTCAATTATTGTCAGTAAATATTAACAGTTTAAATTCACCAACAAAAAGAAAGCGTATCTGGGCAAAATTAACAAAACAAAAGGCAGATATAATATGCTTACAGGAAACACACGTTAAAAAACAAGATATAAAATACCTGGAATATCCTAAATTAGGAAAATTATATATAGCATCAGCAGAAGAAAAGAGAAAGGGGATAGTGATATATGTTAAAGGTGGGATAAAGACAATTTTAATTTATGCAGAACCAAAGGGAAGAATATTAATGATAGAGATATAGATAAACCAAAAATAGGTATTATTGGTAGCAATATATGCACCTAATGAAAATCAGAAGGTCTTTTATAAAAAAATAAACGAAAAAAATAGAGAAATTGGAGTGAGGAATATCTGTATAATAAGAGATGATAATGCCATAGTGGACAGTAAAAAAGACTATGTAAATGACAAAAAAAAACTAAAAATAAAAAGAAAGTATTACCAATAACTTGCTTTGAGATGATGGAGGAGCTAAATTTGATTGATATTTGGAGAAAAATGGAACCAGGAAAAAAAAGCAATTTACCTTTTACTCCAATCCACATCAATCCTGGTCACAGATTGATATGGCATGGATGAATGGGGAAATTGGGGCAGAAATATTACTAAATATGTGGGCAAATCATAACCCTATTAAAATAAGTTGGAAAAGTAAAAAAAAATAGATGAAGATGGATGTTAAATTTGCAAATATTAAAAGAAAAAATATATATTCAAAAATGTAGAAATGATTTGGAGTTATTCCTTAAGGAAAATACAAAAGAACAGACATCTATACAAAATCTATAGGACACCACAAAAGCTTATTCCCTCAGAATTATTATAGCGTATTCAGCAAAAAGAAACAAATATGGGCACAACAGAAAATACTAGAGGAGGAAATTAAAAATTTAGAAATAAAATTACTAAATAAGCCACAGAATGACAAAATTAGGAAGGATTGGATGTTAGCAAAACATAAATTAAATATGTTAGACCAGGAAAAAATGGTAAAGGACCTAAAATTAACAAAACAAAACTCCTTTGAGCAAGCAAATAAACTGAGGAGGTGATTGTCATATACATTGAGAAAAGGGAGAGAAAAGAGATTAATATATCAACTTCAAGAGGAAAATGGTGAATTACAACGTACAATGAAAGGGAAGAAAAAGATTGCCTATAAATATTTTGAGAATCTGTATAAAGAGGATCAAGTAGATGGAAAACAAATAAAGGAATATCTGAATGGAGAAGAAAGCCCATCAATAACAGAGGACATAAAATAAATGTTGTCAAAGGAAATAATAAGATTAGAATTGAAACAGGCGATCCAAAAACAGAAAAATAATAAAACACCAGCCCCAGGCAGATTTCCAACAGAATGGTATAAAACAGTGATGGCGAACCTATGACACGCGTGTCAGTGCTGACACGCGTAGCCATTTGGGGTGACACGCACAGGATTTAATGTGATTCATCCTCGGCTCCTGCACGGCCGTCGAGGATGAAAGAATCTGTGCTGGAGGAACAGGGGGGGCGGGACGTGTGATCTCCCCCGCCCACACTCACTCACTTACTGTATCGCCGCAGCCCCTTTCTGAGCGCAGGGGCTGCTGGTAAGGCGTGTGTGCCGTGCGCACACACGTCATCAGCGCGGCGAGGGAGGACCCGCAGGAGAGGAGCGCGGAAACAGTGCGCGCCTCTCTCCAGTCAGGCCGGCACAGAGAGTCTACTCCTGGGACTGTCGGTTACGACCGCACCACAGCAGGGAACAGCGGAGTGCCAACGGGAACTGTGAGCGCCATTAGCAGCAACTATTGGGGTGCCATGGACTTGTAATTACCCACAATAACTGAGATAAGTGAGGGGGAGGTTGTGTTAGCTTGTTAGGCTAGTTAACCCCTAATTGGCTATCTATAATTCTATCTGCTGTCACTGGCCCACTGATGGAGCACCCAAAAAATAAAAAACAAAGGTTAAGTAAAGGGAGTGGTAGTGGCAGTGGTAGTGGCCAACCCTTTCAAGAGACATGAAGCAAGATGTATGGCATTATAGAAAAAAATGGTAGATCATTTTGCGTTCTATGTACTGAAACGGTAGTAAGCAGAACGTGGAATATAAATAGACATTTTGAAACTAATCATTCCCAGCTCTTGGAAAAAAGTGAGGATGAAAGGAGGGAATACATTTCCAGGAAGCTACACCTTTATAAGAGCCAATCTAACTCCATCCTTAAATTTATGAAAGGCTCCACAGCCGACTCCACAGCCCTGGTTCATGGCACCCCAAACAAGTTCAATAATATCAAGGGCAACATACGAAATCGACTGATGAACAAAGAAGTTACTAAGCAGGTATGTTAAATAATTTGTTTTTGGTTTATTAAATACAATTATATATTGCAATTATACATTTTTGTAGTTTAAACTATAAATTGCGCAAAATTATGTTTTTGTCGAAGTGACACACAACGCAAGTTATGCTCGATTTTTTGCCGATTTTTGACACACCACACCAAAAAGGTTGCCCATCACTGGTATAAAATATTAGATGAACTGAATGACTTGATAGAACCCTTGATGTTGGAGATGTATAAGGTATTGATGAAAGCAAAAATCCCAGATTCATGGAGGGAATTTACATTAATATTTAAAGAAGATGCAGATAAAAAACAAATCCAAAATTATAGGCCAATCTCATGGCTGAATGCCGATTATCAAATATTCACAACAATAATAGCAGAGAGATGGGAAAAAAAAACTACTAAATGACTATATACATCCAGACCAAAACGGATTTCTCCCAACAAGGCAAATTAGGAATAAAACCAGAATAATAGCCAATATCTTAGAGTACTATGAGGTGCATGCACAGAAACAAGTGGCACTTGTTTTTCTGGATGCACAGAAGGCATTCGATAATTTAAATTTGGAATTCATGATACAACAAATTAAGAATATGAAATTGGGGGACAATTTGAAAGACGAATAGAAACGATATACTCTACCAAAGGGCAAATATATTATTAAATGGGGAAAGTACAGACACCTTCAAAATAATGAAAGAAGTAAGGCAAGGCTGCCCACTATAACCTCTGCTCTTTTTCCTGGCGCTTGAAAGTCTGCTAATAAGAATTAGATGAAATTCGGAGATAAGAGGAACTAAAATTAAAAGAGAGTAGTATAAAATTCAGGTCTTTGCAGACGATTAGGGATTCATTATAGAAGATCCGCTAGAAACAGGAAGTAGTTTAATTCAAGAATTAGAAAAATATGGAGACGTAGCAGGGTTAAAGATCAATAGAGAAAAGACTAAAATGATAACTAAAAATTTGAAGAAAGAACAAAATAAAGAATTAAAAAGGGTAATAGGACTGCAAGTGACAAAAAAGTTAAATATCTTGTAATATGGCTAATTGCAAAGTGCTCAACTATAAAAGAAAATAATTATACAAAATTAGTACAACAAATAAAAAAAGATCTAGAATTATGTGGGAAGCTACAATTGTCATTATTAGGCAAAATAGCTGTGATAAAAATGAATGTATTAACAAGACTTCTATATTTATTTCAAACAATACCGATAAAATGAGAGAAAAAGTTTTTTTATTGAATTGAATAAGATTATATTAAAATGTATATGGCAAGGGAAGAAAGCCAAGATAAAATTGGAAGCTTTACAGGATGACAGAAGCAGAGGTGGTATGGGACTCCCTGACTGGGAGCTTTATTATAAAGCAGCCGTGTTAACGTGGATCAGGGATTGGATAAATTTAAAATAAAATAAAAGAATATTAACACTAGAGGGCCACGATCTGCCAAAGGGATGGCATTTCTTCTTATGGGAAGAGGGAAAAAAGAAACAAAAATATTTTCATATATTACAGGTTTGGAATAAAATTAGAGAAAAACACTACATGAAAATGCCAACATGGCTTTCCACTATGGAAGCCATGACACATCCCAATACACTAGATCTATCGAAAATGGTTAGAAACAGTGAAATTTTAGACATTCAGAGGAATTTGAAAACAAATCAGGAATTAAAGGAGCAAAATATAAAAATAGATTGGTACAATCGAGATACAATAAAGATGCAAAAGAATATGAAATATTTCCTGACAGTTAGAACAATTTCCTGACAGAAATTTCCTGACAGTCAGAACAATTAATCAGTGGAACAGCTTGCCTCCAGATGTTATGAATGCCCCAACACTGGAAGTCTTTAAGAAGATGTTGGATAGCCATTTGTCTGGAACGGTTTAGGGTTTCCTGCCTAGGCAGGGGGTTGGACTAGAAGACCTCCAAGGTCCCTTCCAATTCTGTTATTGTATTGTATTGTATATATGGTGGACATGCCCGGAAACTCAAAAATATTGGATGAAAATTTGGAAAGGCGTACAACAAATTACAGAGGAACAAATAGAATACAAACCCGAACTCTTTCTGCTGGGAATAACCAAGAGGAAATATAGAAAATTAAATACATACTAATACATGTTCTGACTGCAGCTAGAATAACGTTTGCCCAATGTTGGAAACAAAGTAATATTCAACCAGACGAATTAGTGATTCATAAAATCTTGGATTGTGCAGAAATGGACAAGTTAACACTAAAATTAAAAACAAAGAAGTCTGAATATTATGAAATGTGGGATAATTGGTGCAAATGATTGCAAAACAGGAATAAAATTAATTCAGCCAAGAAACAATAGATAAATGTATATAAATACAGAAGCAAAATAAGATTGATATGTACAGGTATGATGATATAACAATGTTGATGTGATGATTGTAAGATGTTATGGAAAAGAAAAAAACAATAAAAATCTGCTGGGGAAAAAAAAGATGCACCAAGGTTTTGAATTTAAAAAAAAGTTTTTGAACTCTGCAAGCCTCCCAAAAATGGCCCATTTTTCACAAAAATGTGCCCTTTTTTTAAAAAAAAAGAGAGGCATGAATAGCCTTTAAGAAGCTTATAAAGTGCTCCTGGGGACTGCGGGGGGCAAAATTGAGCAAAGAAATGGCCCCTTTTTTGCTCATTTCTGCCCTCCCAAGCCCCCAGGAGCTCTCTGAAAGCCTCCTACAAGCTATGCACAGCCATTTTGGTGAAGTGGGCGGAGTTTCGGGAGACAGTTTCGGTGTATAAGACGCCTCTTTTTTGAGGAAAAAGGTGCATCTTATATTCTGAAAAATACTGTATATATATAAGTACAGTTATATAAGAATTACATGTACAGATAAAAGAAACACAACAGTTATGTAAAAGGTGAAATGTGTTGTAAGGATGTTATGTTTGCATAAACAAAATAAAAAGTTTAACAAAAAAAGGAATAAATGAAATAAGAAGGAAAAGAAGGAGAGAGTTAGAACTGCAAATGGAGGGGTTGCAGATCCATCACCCTGAATGACTTACGGATCAGACTGAATAGTAGGAACACTGTTGAAAGGCAACATTATAGGCGATGTTGTTTTTTCAGTTGTGACTATACCAATGAGATGGTCTCCTGGCTTGTAATAGGTCCATGGATTCTGCCCATCCTGGTGCTCCAAATTGATAGCACATTTCATTCTAAGCTTCCCAGAGACTGGCTGAGACATCAGCAGCATCAGAAGCAGGAGCAGGAGGTCCATAATTCATGGGCTGAATCAATCCCCTGACCGCTTCTAACCATGAAGAAGAGTTGGAAGAATTTAAAGCATTCTCAGAAGGTGGAAATGCCAGAGGCTTTTCTGATCCAGAGACAATCAAAGCTTCACCTGGAAAGGAGAGAAAGATAGGTTCAAGAGCACAGACCCCACCTCTCCTAAAACTTCTTCCCACATAGCTTGACCTAAGCAATTTATCCTTTTCTGATGCAAAATCCCTTCCATGTTGTTTCAATATGACATTTGCATCAAAGGTGTATAGAAATCTCAAAGGCCCAGAGGATCATAATTACAGTGAGAAGCAACTTCTCCTCTTGGGGACCTGAACTTCTTCTGGGCTCCATGTGCAGAGGAGAGGCTGGAGAAAAGCAAGTTAATGATATACCCCTGGGGTCACTGTTCTATTGTGAATTTGTGGTCCTTCCTGTCAGGATATGTCCAGAAATGATGATGCAGGAAGAGAAATCAATAAACAAAGAGGTTTGCAGCTAAGCTTGTAGAGGTGCCGACAGCATTATGGCTGGAGCAACTTGGTTTCTTGCCATGCCACCCCCCCCCCCAGAAGATGGCTTGGGGGCATGTGGTCTCCCTTTCTCTGGTGGTGTGGAGGCACTTGGGGAGGGGGACCTTTTTGACATTCCCAGTTTTTCCAAACCAAAAACCCTCCAAGTGCTTTGAAGGTGTAGCTGGGAGTGTGTTCCTGTTTTATCTGGATCCGTTGTGGTGAGACTAGTGGGTGGCCATATACATTTTCTTAAATACAATTAATAAGCATGTCCACCTTTTTTTGTTTTTTTATACATTCTAACTTCTTTAATGCAGTCCAATCCAATAATTATTTTCTGCTTTGAAATCACTCTGTGAACTCTCTATTTATTTGCACAAAACTTATCATCTAACTGAAAATGTTAAACCTATGGAGGTCTTTATGCATCAACCAACCAAGAGTGCCCTCTTACCTTCTTTTAAAGTTTAAGCTTATTTCTTCCACCCTCAACTTTCTTTCCCTTTGCATAACTATATTATCCTGTAGACTTAAAAACAATCACCTAGGCAAGGTTTTAATTATGACATCTAAAAAATAATAATTCTATCCTAACATGACTGCTGCTTTAAGAGCTATCTGTCCAATTGCCCTGGAAGGCATCTTAGTAGTAAATCACTACAACAGGTCATAAATCATAAATGTAATAATAATAATAACCATAATTATAAGAAAGAGAGAGGGGGGAGGGAGGGAGGGATGGAGGGAGAGAGGGAGGGAGGGAGAGAGGGAGGGAGGGAGAGAGAGAGAGAGACAGGAAACAATGGCCGAGTATTGAGGATCAGAAAAACAAGCCAACCACACAACTGAGGTGTCCTACACAAGGTCCTCCGGGAAGCCACTGCTATGCCCTCTCAGTGCATGTCCACCTAGAAGGTAAGCTGGGGAGTCTGAATGAGAGAGAAGAGCTGGGTCCATATCCCTGGCCCACCACTTGAATGTTCTCCCACGGAATGTCCCTCAGCTTCTACTCTCCTTGCCTAGAGACCAGATCCTGGGTGGCTCTGGGTTCAGGCTGAGGTTTCTGACCTCAGTTTTAAGATAGATCCCCTCTTGGACCTTCTTTCCAACCAGGGGTTTCCTCTGTCCAGAGGGTGGACTTTGCTCTCTCTGAAGACAGCAACATGGTCCTTTCCCCTGTTCCAAGGAGCCCCCCCCCCATTTGCCCTCTGATTCAGGTGACCCTGAGGGAACATAACTATGCTCTCTCTCAAATACAGAGCAATCCTCACACCTTTTGTGCTGCTAATAAGGGGACAAATGGGCAATTAAGCAAACAGAGAAGGGCAAAGATAACAAAAGAAAAAGCCTCCCAGGAAGGATGTAAATCTAAGTTAGGATATATGACTTGAGTTTTACAATGTTGTTAGATTATACGACTAGAGTAATTTAGAATAATTAGAATGCGGAGAACAAAGACTTTTGGCTATAAGAAAGGACACAGTATCATCGAGTGTTTGTGGAACTTTCCTCCCATGTCTCTTGTGCATGGGTTTGGGACTTCTTACCCAGAACTTTAACTTTGATCAGAGAATAGAGTCTGTTTTCTCTGTTTTTCAAGCCCCCGTTTAAGTCTTCATTTTGATTCATTTTTGGCTTAAGCATATTGTCAAACCTTACATCTTCCTCTGCATGGATCCCCCCCTCCATTGGAAACGAGGCAGCTGTCAACGAGAAGGGAGCGCACGCCACGTGGGCTTGTTCAATAGCCAAAAAAAGAAAGAAAGAAAGTGGGAGAAAGTGACATAAGAAAGAAAGAAGGAAGGAAGAAAAAGGAAGGAAGGAAGGAAGAAAAGAAAGAAAAAAGAGAAAGAGAACTTATGATCAAAATTGAGCCCAACGTTTTGGTTGCTAAGCAAGTGTTGTTAAGTGAGCTTCACAATATTTTCAAATGTGACCATGCCCATCTGGTCACATGACCACCAAGCCACTCCCACTGGGTCACATGATTGCCAAGCCAATCCCACAAAACAGGCCACACCTACAGAATAGGTTCAAAATTTTTTGAAACCCACCACTGGTGTGGGGTTGGGTGGGAAGAGCAACCCAACTGCGTGAACAGGTGTGTGATGGAGGGAGAGCAGTAGCCCCACAGCAGGATCAGGTGTTCAGTGGGGGGAAAGCAGAACAACTGCAGAATCAGGTTTTGGATAGTGGGTAATCCTTTTTGTCCCCTCTTACACTCACTAGTCTTGGCCTGCACCTGCTCGAATTGGAACAATGCTCCACCCGACGCCACACTGGATCATGAAGTTTGGCTGCCGCTCCATCCCACCACATGTACGATCCTACAGTTGGGCTCCTGCTTCCTTCCCTCCACACCACATATAATACTGCACTTAGGGAGAAACCTGGGAGAAACTGCATTTGTCTTTGCTGGGTAGGATTGCGGCAGTGAAAATGAACATTTTACCAAAATTTTTATTTCTTTTCCAAATGTTACCAATACTCAAAAGAGATGCGAATCTTTTAGAATGGCAGAAGGGTATCAACAAATTTGTATGAGCAGGAAAGAAGCCGAGGGTAAAGATGAAAATAATGCAAGATGCACGTGAAAGAGGAGGATTGAAATTACCTAACTTAAAATTATACTATGATGCAGTGGTATTATCTGCAATTAGTGATTGGAGTCATTTAACCAATGATAGAATATTGAATATCGAGGGACATGATTTGGTATATGGTTGGCATGCTTACTTGTTATTTAACAAAAAACTGGATAAGAATTTTAAAAATCATATTTTAAGAAATGCTTTATTGCGGGTCTGGAAAAAATACCAACATAAACTAAATGATAAATTGCCCATGTGGGCAATTCCTAGACATGCAATTGAAAATATGAATATAGAACAAAAACACGATAGAACCACTTACAGACAACTTCTTATTTTAGAAAGAGGGGTGTTGCAATTAAAATCTTTAGAGGTACTTAAAGAAGAGAAGGTAATTCAAACATGGTTTCAGTATGGTCAACTACAGGCCAGTTGGAAAATAGATAAAAAAATTGGCTTTGTAAAAGTTGAGGATAATTTGTTTAAACAAATAAGAGATCAAAACTTAATGCATATAAAGAGGATATATAATGTATTAATACAGATGGATTCTGAAACGGAACTGATTAAGGACTGTATGATAAAATGGGCTCAGAATATTGAGGAACCAATAATGCTGGACACATGGGAAAGAATTTGGGTAAGAAATGTGAAATTTACAGAAGCACAAAATCTGAGAGAAAATTTTTATAAGATGTTTTATAGATGGCATTTAGATCCCAAAAAGCTTGCTTCTATGTGTCCGAATGTTCAGCCTAAATGCTGGAGATGTGGTTCTCTTGATGCTACATATTTTCATATATGGTGGACATGTCGTAATGTTAAGGCATTTTGGATAAAAATATGGTGGATTCTGCAAAATATCTTTAAAAGAAGGATAAAATTCACCCCCCAGCTGTTTTTACTAGGTATATGTACTGACGTTACAGCAGCAGAGATTAATTTGGTTCTGTACTTAATAACGGCAGCAAGACTCTTGGTGGCGCAATACTGGAAGAAGAAAGACTTGCCTACAATTCAAGAATAGACTTTGAAAGTTATAAACTTAGCCGAAATGGCAAAAATTTCAGCATATCTCAAAGAACATTCAAACGAGAGATATAAACGAGACTGGAAAAAATGGATTGATTATACACAAAGTAAATATGGGACTAAGAAACTCCAGGTAGCTTATGCTTAACATCAGTAATAACTTAGACTGTTTAAAATTTGGGTAACAGTAAGAAGCTGAGCTCAATGTAGAGATATTTTAGACTGTGATTGTTAAAAAGTTATACCGTGTATGGGCTCTGGGAAGTCGGGGGGAGGGAAGGGAGGTGGGGTTCTAGGGGGAGGGGGGAGGGGGGAAATATAATATGTGTTAAATTCTAAAGTACATGATTACACTTGTATACTGTGGCTTTTTAATGTTAGTGTTAAAATAGAACAAGCTGAATATATTGGAGGCAATAGAAGTACACCGAAGGGAGGAGTTGAGTGAAAGAAGAAGGAGGGTGGAGAGGGAGAGGGAGGAGGAGGAGAAGGAAGGGAGGGAATGGATTAAGAGAGGGTGTGATAGAGGGGGAGGGGAAGTAGGTAGTAGAGGGGTATGTAAGAAGGAAGAATGAAAGTTGGAGGGGGTTGAAAGAGGGTGTATGGTGGGCCAAGGTGGTATATTGGGTTTGTATTGTAGGGGGCATTTTTTATATAAGTGAGGGCTGTGTTTATTACTCAATGTTACATCCCCCGGTTATGCACAGTAAACATGTGATTGTATAGAATGAAATGGAAATAAAATATTATGCTATAAAAAATAAATAAAAAAAATACTGCACTTAGGCTGCTGCTGTCGAAACCTCCCATATCATCCCTCAGTTGTGTTCCTATTGCACCTCACCCTATACTTGATTCTGTAGTTGGGCTGTTGTCTCTCCCCCCTCCCACCAATACATAATACAGGAATTTGGCTGCTGTTCCCTTCACCCCACAGTTGATCCTATCTCTGGGTTGCTGCTCCCTCCCAACCTACAGCTGATTGTAAGTTCAACTACTGCCCTTCCCGCAACCCCAAACCTGATCATGTAGTTGGGCTGCTGTACCATCCCGTCCCACATGTGATCCTTCAGTTGGGGGTCAGTATTGTGTGTCGGGTGGGGTAGACCACGAGCGTTACTGAGGAATCAAGTTTGGGGTAGAAGAGGAAGTAGCCCAACTGAGGGATCATATGTAGGGTGGGATGGTTCAGCAGCACAACTACATGATCAGGTGTGGGGTTGGGGAAGAGCAATAGTCCAACTTACAATCAAGTGTGGGCTGGGGGGGGAGCAGCAACCCAACAGCAGGATCAACTGTGGGGTGAAGGGAACAGCAGCCCAAGTCCAGTATTATGTGTGTGTTGGGTGGAGGAACCACAAACCAACTACAGAATCAGGCATAGGTGAGGTGCAGCAGGAGTACAACTGAGGGATGATGTGGGAGGTTTGGGGAGCAGCAGCAGTATTATTTGTGGTGTGGTGGAAACAGGCAGAATGGGACTGTTCTCCCCCTACCCTTCACCACCCCTTTTTCGTAC
This sequence comes from Thamnophis sirtalis, assembly GCF_051295495.1. Taxonomy (NCBI): domain Eukaryota; kingdom Metazoa; phylum Chordata; class Lepidosauria; order Squamata; family Natricidae; genus Thamnophis; species Thamnophis sirtalis. The sequence goes on from NW_028261395.1 coordinate 14,864,874, forward strand.
CCAGGTTTCCGCCCCAGCCATTAACCTCTACACTCTTGTCTCCTCTGTTAGGACCCTAGTTGTTTGTGTCGGCCAAAGGTACCCTGCCTCTTAGTCCCAGGCCCTTCCTCATGGGCTCTGGGGAGAAACACTGTTCACCCTGGGCTTTTGGGCTCAGGTTCACCACCAGCCAATCAGAGGAAGGGAAGGGAGAAAGAGAGAGAGAGGGAGGAAGTATTCCCTATGGATTTTCCTCTCAAAGGTTTGTTTTTCAGCGGAGTTGCCTTGGGTTCGAGTTAGAAAATCCTTTGCATCCCCCCTCCCAAAATGCACAATGGCCACAGGAAATTTAAAATCATGACTTTCTTCTTTTCACAATTCCTCAGATTCCTTCTCTTACTTTTACGCCAAAGCTCTTAATATTATAATTACTTTAGTCATATAATCTAACTACATTTTAAAACTCAGTCATATACCCTACATAGAAAGATTTCTTTCTGGCAGTGTTTATCTTTTGATTGGCCTATTAACAGCACAACAGGTGTGAGGATTGCTCTGCTAGTTTTAGTTAGTTACCAATTCCTGGAAGGAATGGGGATGGCATTTAAAAGGACCCATGAAGGATCCTGTGGCCATTGTGTATTTTGAGAGAGGGGGATGCAAAGGATTTTCTAGCTCGGACTGTGCGGAGAAACAAACCCCTAGTGGACAACTATTTAAACATGAGCCAGCAGTGTACAGCAGCTGCCAAAAAAGTCAACACAGTTCTAGGCTGCATAAGCAGAGGGATGGAATCAAGATCACGTGAAGTTTATAATGCCTTGGTAAGGCCACACTTGGAATACTGCATCCAGTTTTGGTCACCATGATGTAAAAAAGATGTGGAGATTCTATAAAGAGTGCAGAGAAGAGCAACAAAGATGATTAGGGGCCTGCGGGTTAAAACATATGAAGTACGGTTGCAGGAATTGGGTTTGTCTAGTTTAATGAAAAGAATGACTAGAGGTGACATGATAGCAGTGTTGCAATATCTCAGGGGTTGCCACAAAGAAGAGGGAGTCAAACTATTCTCCAAATAGTTTGGAGATTTGGAGGGCAAGGCAGGAAGCAACGGGTGGAAACTAATCAAGGAGAGAAGCAACTTAGAACTAAGAAGAAATTTCCTGACAGTTAGAACAATGACTCAATGGAACAACTTGCCTCCAGAAGTTGTGAATGCTCCAACACTGGAAGTTTTTCAGATGCTGTTGGATATCCATTTGTCTGAAGTGGTGTAGGGTTTCCTTCCTAAGCAGGGGGTTGGACTAGAAAACCTTCAAGGTCTCTTCCAACTCTGTTATTTTATTCTATACTTCCTTGCCATCTTGTCCCATTACTGGATTGTTTGTTCTCTTGATTTTTTTCTTGCTTTTTATATGTTAAAAGAACCTTTTAAAAAAACTATTTTTGACATTTGTTGCAAGTCTTACTTCCTTTTGAGCTTTGGCTTCCCTGACTATATCTTTGCATCTTTCTAGCTATTCTGCTAGTATCCCACCTTAGTTATGTGTCCCTCTTTCTATATTTTTTTGTAATTATTCTTTTTGTCTTTCAATTTATTCCAATTAAATTAGAAAAAAGGTTTTTTTTAAGGATTTGAATCAATTGGTTTCGAAATTTATTTGGCAGGGAAGAAAACCAAGAATAAAACTCAAAGCTATGCAAGATACTAAGGAAAAAGGAGGATTTGGCATATCAGATTGGGAACTTTATTATACTGCGGCCACCCTAACATGGTTAAAAGAATGGATAATGTTGAGAAATAAAAGATTAGTCAAATTGGAAGGTCATGACCTCCAAGCAGGATGGCATACCTTCCTGGTATGAAAAAGGATTTGCACATAAATATTTCAATAGACACTATATCAGACAGTCCCTGTTAATAATATGGAACAGAATTAAACACGACCACTATACTGAAACACCCATTTGGCTATCTACGATGAAAGCATATATACACCCAAATTTAATTAATATAGAAAATATTGTTACATATAAAGAGTTATTGAATAGACAGGGGGAAATTAAAACTAGATTAGAATTGACATCAGAAGGGGTACAAGTAGAATGGTGGTTTTATTTACAGATACAATCAAGGTTTACACAGGATAGGAAGAAGAAAGGTATTGCCAAAGATTATACAATACTAGATAAACTTTTGATAGAGACAGAAAACAAGTTGATCAAAGTGCTGAATAGATTCTTGTTGGAATATAAACTCGAGGAAGAACATGTCAAAGAAACTATGGGTGAAAATTTTTGGTTATAATGTGGAATTGGCTAAATGGGAAAAACTTTGAATATTTAATCGGATATTTAATGGCTACAACATATAAAGAAAATCTTTATAAGATGTTCTACAGATGGCATCTCCCCCCAGCACAGCTTTCCAAAATGTTTAAAAATCTGGCCCCAAATTGTTGGAAGTGTAAAAAAACACCAGGCACTTTTTATAATTTGTGGTGGACATGCAATGAGGCCAAAAGTTATTGGAAAATGATTCAATCATAGTTGGAACAAATGGTGGGAGACTAAATTTTGTTTAAACCAGTTTTTCTCCTAGCCATAATGCCAGAGAGTTTTAAGAAAAATGTACTCTATCCAATTATACATGTACTAACTGCGGCCCGCATAACTTTTGCGCAGTATTTGAGAAAAGAAAACACACCATCAGAGCTAGATATAATCAGAAAAGTGTTGGCCTGTGAGGAAGCAGATAGGCTCACTCTTGAACTTAAAAATAAAGGGGAATCAGAATATTTTGAATTCTGGAACAAACTTTATATATTGTGATTGGACAGAAGGATGGACGATGTACTAAGTAGGCTAATAGTTAATGGTTGAGACAAATTGTGTATAATGTGGAATGTATGGTCACTTTGACTTTGTGGTACTGCATTGCTTTAAATGTAAAAATAATAAAAATATATTCTCAGAAAAAACAATAACAAGGTCATTATTTCATTCAACCGATTTAGTACCTGCTCTTCACGCCCATCACAGGCCAAACGTCTCACACTTTCAACCATCTCATCCAGAGAAGCCGCTCCCTGAAGAAGACTACCTGTCAGAAGGAATGAAAGCCCACAATGAACAAGAATCGTTCATCTAAAGGGTCACTTGTAGATGTCAAATTAAGCCTGACTCAGAAACTCTTACAATGAAATTACATTCTATATATCTCAAGGTGTACTCCGTGTACTCTTATGGAAGGCAAACGATGAGATGATTATTATCAAGTCACAATAAAAAAACTAGTTTTAGATCATAAATATTAGTAGTGACAGATCATAAATTAATTGCTGCTATCTCTACCCGAGTAAAATTTGGTTCAGAATACTGACACTATCAAAAGTATAATGCTATAAAATAGGCTTATTGGGCCAAAATGAGTTAAAAGGCAGGTTTCTGGGTGGCAAAGTTAATCGTTCTTTACCCAGGAAATTTAGTATTGTATATTCTGAATATATGTTTTAGAAGTATGTGGAAGAAATGTAGTATTTGAGATAAGTGGCTATATAAATCCAAACAAAAAATGAATAATATTGGGCTGCTTTTTATACTGAAAATTCTCTTACATGATTTTCATGTTTTTTTAAACTTTCTAATAGTTTGATCTGTTTTTATATTGTTTTTGATTGCTGTAAGCTGCCCAAAGTCACATATTTGAGGCAGCTAGGAATGAAGGTGTAAGGGAGTGTAGAAAGTTATCACCCAGCCCTCTCCCAGAAAAATGAAATATCCTAGGAAATATTGAAAAGGCAGAATATTTCTCTGGATGTGAAAATAAAGAAACATGTTTTAAAAGACAGATTAACTGCCTGTAGCTTCCTGCCCATCCCCACTTTTGTCAATGGGCTATTAAGAAGGCCAAGCTAGTCCACTTTACATAATAAAGGCTTCTCCACTGCAGCTGCAGGGGTGGGTGGGATTAAAAGCATGATAATATTGGCTCTTTACTCAACTGACCACACCGCATCTGAGAACTCATCCATACCTCGATTCAAAACACAGCCTAGAGAGTTGCCCCTGCATGGCCCCATGGGAGTCTGACAACCAATCAGAATACATTTCTTACACAGGAACAGGAAACAGAGAGGTGGGACTGAACAGGTTATAAAAAGCCTAGCAAGCCCCTCCCTCAGCCCTTCTCTTCTTCTCCACCAACGTTGAAGCATGTGATCACCTTTTCTGTTCAGGGCTCAAGCCATGTGGTCCTGTCCACCAATAAACCATCTTTCCAAGCAGCCTCCATGTCTCCAGTATCTTTTTCCCCACTTGGAGCCGAACCCAGAAGAACATTTCTTTCATCAGGAGTAAAAATAATTAAGATTTTTAAACTAATTTTTCACACCTACCTTCCCTGGACAACTGGAAGATGGTAGAATTCAATAAGTTACCCATGGTAACTTATAATCTTCTGCCTGGAGAAAGAAAGAAAAGAGTGTAGAAGGCCTGCATGCTCTTCAAAAGAAAAAGGCAGTTGGACTCCACCCACCCCTCCTGTGTTCTGTGACATCAGGCTGACATCATCAGCTGGATGACATCACAACATTCTCTCATACAGCCAAGTCTCTCCTGGTCCCCAGTATCAGTGTCTGAAACAAAGTCCTTCTCAAGGACCTCCATGTAGTTATACCCTCTTTAGTTGGGCTTGGTGGCCAGAATACATCTCAGAATGTATCTCCTTCTGAGTCCTTCTACTGGAGAAAAGGAGCTCTTTTCTTCAGCTGCTTTTAGGCTACTTCTGGCTGCTTTATTTCCAGAAAACACATCCTTTCTTCTCTTCTACACACCAACACCCCCTCCTCCATCCCTCCTACACACCAACACCACCTTCCCTAGCTGTTTTGTCCCTTTTTAGAGCCAATGGTGCTTTGCTGGTTGAGGAAAGGGCTTAGAGAGGCAGAACAAGCACTGCACAGGTAGAGGCTGTTTTCTAGGCAACCTGACTTCTGACATGGATGAAATAGATCAAAGTTGCCCTCAAACCAGCTTAGCTCCTCCTAACTTACTGAGCTCAAACAGAGTCAGTGACTGGATTTAAAGTTTTAAAATGCCCTGGGAACCTTTGCAAGATCAACTAGATGAGCTGCCAGTGACTAAGGAGCACATCAAACTATTAATGCAATTATTTAAATGTTAGCTTCTGGTTTACTGCCCTGTGGAGACAGCTCAGCTGTTTTGGGAGAATCTTGGCCTTGCTGCAAACTATTACAGGCTTAAAATAAACATATCATAAAAGCAACAACAAAAGAAAAAGAGAGAGAAACGTTCTTCTCTTCTCAATTTTTAAACGTTCACTTAAAAAAAAAAAGCACTTCCCAAAGAAGTGGCACCTGCTTCTTAACTTGTGTTTTAAATGATATGTTTTAAATTCAGTGTTAAATTTGCAAATAGGGAATGAAGCCCAGGGAAGGCTTCACTAAGTTCTGGAATTAAATGGCACATTAGCATAACTGCCGCTCATTGGTCCATTCAAGCAGCAGGAAAAATAAAGCACTGTCATTGGCCGGACTGCCTGTCAGTGCCCTTTAAAAAGAAAGCGCTGTCAGCAGCCACCCGAGAAGTTTTTCCAAGTGAACAAGAAAGAGCTGAAATCACTTGAGGAGTTCTGCCTCTTCATTCACCCCCAACGTAACCCTCCAGCTTAACATTCATTGGCATTTGTTTAAATCTGAGTTTATTGTTTCTATGGATTCACCTGAAATCCTCTGAACAGCAGGCAGGCAAGAAATAGCTTCAATCAATCAATCAAAGGTGCTTTTTGATGTGCACTTTTCCTTCCACAGACAATCCTGGTTCCCAACTCGGACGTGACATGAAACTGGTTGGTTGAACATTTTCCCTCTTTTCCTTTGCCAACTTGCTAGAAGAAAAGAAACGAAAGAAGGAATGACTCATCAGGGAGAGATTTGTCAGGATCCCTGCCACCTTTTGCTCAAAGCCTACCAGAGGTTGAAGGCGCTGTTGGCAGAGTGTTGATTGAATCTAGTGGATCTCAGATCTTCATGACCCTTCCTCAGGAAGATCCCTCCCCAACCTGACCCTTTTTGGTTGTCCAAGGCTGCACCCTCCACTGTTGTCACTGAGTCCATCCACCTTGCTGAGGCTCCTCCTCTGCCCTTCCGCCTGTCCCAGCGTTTGAGCTGTGTTCCAGAGGCAGAGAAGGCACCCACTGAAATCAGCCCCATCGGATTCGTGACTTTGAGGGCTCCGATTCCGGAGGTGACCTCGGTATGCAGGAATGGATCTGGGAAGCCTCCTTTTGTCCCCCCTTTACCAGATGATGGCTTAGAGCAAAGTGGGAACTAGCCCAAGATGATGGGGGCTGTTTTGCTTAGCCTTTGTCTCACGGTTACAGAGTTTTTGCCTTGTGCTCACCTCGCTCTTATGGCAGAGCTGTGCATAGTACAGTGATGTGCCGGGAAGACTGGTTGGGGCCGGGAAGACTGACTGGGCCAAGGTCCTCCAGCTTCTGTCACTAAAAGAGGACCAGGACCTGGCTCTTCCGACTGCCCATTCAGCACTTTAGCCTTAACATCATGAGTGGCTGTCAGTTATAACAATGAAATCGCACTCGAGCGACTAACAAAACACTAGTAATCCTGGAAAATATAGACAGTAAATAGAAATTCCAACTTTCTCAAGGTATCTTAGGTTAATAGTTTCCTACTTGGAATTGGTTTCTGTTTCTTTCTCTTTCCAAATTTCATTAAGTTTCCTGGTGACTTCCCCTTCAATGAAGAACTCCACTTAGAATCACTCTAAATGTGTTTGGTGTTACCATTTTAATGACAGAAATATTAACGCTTTAATTAATAATATAAATATCCTAACATTAAACTCTTGGTAGAATTAAACATGCTTCTTGGGGAGACAGCAATATTTTCTAGTTGTGACTTGCACTGTAAGATTCATATAGTTCCGTAAGCACAACATCATTATTAGGTGATTTTAAAAGGAATTAAATTTTCTCCAAATATCCAAATATGATACCTGGGAGATTGAATGTTGTGAGATTTTGCTCCTTTTGTAATTCATTTTTTTAAAAAGGATTGTTTTGGAGAAAACGTGATTTCTCTGGATCCTCTACAGTATTATAGGAATGACCTAAACTCCCAGCTTTGTTAAACAGAGATGTACATTATGGAAACCATTCCTTTTTAAATCCCTGAATGTCTCCTACCTAACAGTAGTAAGTGAGTAGATCAACAGAGCAAACAAAGGCCCAGTAAGCAACAGTGAACAGTTCTTGCAGTGGGAACCAATACTTCTTTATTTCTATTGTGCACTGGACTTAAAGCATTCTGAATTTTATTTTCAAATCCTGCTATATTAATTCCTTTCAGATCTCTAGGTTTGCATCACACTTGTATCTTTTTTTCTCTGGGTATCTGTACCTGCCACAAGCCACACTTCAAAATGGAGAGGGAAGTGAGACAATGATAAATCAATAAGTAAATATTGAATTAAGAGCTGCTAAATAAAAACAGTTATTTACCTACTTCTCTCTCTCTCAATCTGTCATCTACCTATCATCTTTCTATTTCCTGCCCCCTCGCCCTCGATAATTTGAAGCTGAATGCTGGGCACAATGAAGTCAATCTCAAACTCACTAATCTCAATCTTTAATGAGAGAGGTGTATTTTTTGTATATTGTTTGTTTATTATAACAACACTGGGGAAGCTATGTCAAAGTTATAAGGGTGAAAGGAGAGAAAAATTAAAATCTGCTTTGGAGATTCGTGGAAACCACTGGGTGGCTGAATGAATGCTAATCCTTCAGAGAAATCCGTTAAGAAGACCACCAACAAAGGAGAATGTTTATAGCTGAGGGTGGACATGAGGGGTCCTTGGTGCTCTCCGAGGTTGCTTGTTTTCCTGCAGACGTTTCATTACCCAAACATCATCACTGCTAGAAGGCAGAGAGGTTTATACTTTCAGTTTATATTGTGGGGGCTTCTCTGAGTGTCGATGGGGATGATGGTCTTGGAAGTCCTTTGGTTGGGCTGTTTTCTGATGGCTTCTTTGGCAGTTCTTTGATTGGGGCGTTCTTGACTTGATTGTTGGGCAGCTGTGAATCCAATCCAATCATCACTCAGATCAGCAGAGATCAACTCCAAGGTTAACATCAGACCAGCCATCAAGTCAGCAAAACCCTCAATCGAGGAACCGCCAAAGGAGCCAACAGCCCAACCAAAGACCACCAAGACCATCATCCCCGCACAAACCCTGGCCAGGAAAGAGCCCCGAAGAGAAGCAGAGAGCAAATCCTCCTCCTTCCCAACATTGATGAGGTTACCTAGTCAGGCAGTGAGATGTCTGCCAGGAAATCAGCCTGCTGCCCTCTGCTTCCTCTGCGCTTCCCTCCAGGTGGTTCCTGAACAATCATGCATCGTCCTTGAGCATCTGCGCCTGACCACTAGTGGCAGATGCTGGAACTATGTGCTGGGCTGCGCTGCAGGGAGAGGCCTGAAAAGGGAGCCGCCCGGATGGTTGTAAGCCGGGTTTGCTTGTTGGCCGCTTCTTCAGCAACTTGGCTGGCCTGCAAAAGCTCCATTCCACAGGAAGCTGGCGGGAGTTGGGGGCTTAGTCTTGGAAGACACACCATCCCCTTCCCCAAACACCACCCCACTCGCGGCCAATGACCCTGGGTGGCATCTGGAGGGGAAAGGCTCCATTTGCAAGAGAAGAAGGGAGGAGGGCTGGCAAAGGCCAGCTCCAAATCCTGGTTTGTCTTCTGAGATGGACAAGGGTTGGTTCAAGGTTGGCCTGATAGCTGGTCCAGGTCCTGGTTTGATAGCTGATCTTACTTTGATAGTGGGTCCAGATCTTGGTTTGTTATAACTGGTCCAGATCCTGGTTTGTTTCATGATCTGGCCTGTTTCATGATCTGGCCTGACCTGTATGCCTGTATCTTTGAAAGTTTTAAGAATAGCAAAAGAAAGTGTTTACTAGACTTATAAGCCACTCCATGTGGACAATGAGATGCGCAGCATATCAATTTAACAAAGAAATAAGTAAAATACAAACAAAAGTCAAGACAAGGGAATATTTTTGGGGGGGAGGGGAAGAGAAGGGTCTGCAGAAAAGAAGGGAGGGGGGAGGTTCATTACAGAAATAAATGTCCTCTCCATCCCCTAGACACCATCGCAGGAATGCCGAGTGATCTTCGTTGGCATTTTTGGCAACTTCAAATTCCATCTAATAAATGCTCTGTCTTACATATTGGCAACAAAGATCAGAACACCAACTACAAGCTGGGCGGTTTCAACCTCCTAGATGACCCTCACTCTGTCAAGGACCTAGCAGTACTCATCTCCAATGATCTAAGCCCCAGAGTTCTCTGTAACAGCATTGCCAAAAAGGCATTAAGAATCGTTAACCTAATTTTGCCAAGCTTTTTCTCTGGTAATACTGTACTGCTAACTAGGTAGGGCATACAAAATCTTTGCCAGGCCATTCCTCAAATACCACTCTTCTGCCTGGAATCCATGTTGCAGATCGGACATTAATACAATCGAGCGATCCCAGAGGTATTTCATGAGAAGAATCCTCCACTCCTCTACTCACAACAGAATCCCTCATGCCACCAGGCTTGAAATTTTGGCCTTGGACAATCTGGAACTGCACCTTCTGTGGTCCAATCTAAGCATAGTACAGAAAATTGTCTGCTACAATGTCTTGCCTGTCAACAACTTCTTCAGCTTCAAGCGCAATAATACACGGGCAAACAATCAGTACAAACTGAAGGTAAACCGCTTCAAACTCGATTGCGGAAAATACAACTTCAGCCACAGAGTGGTCAACGCCTGGAATGCTCTCCCCGACTTCGTTGTTATATCCTCAAACCCTCAAACAGCTTCAACCTCAAACTGTCTACCGTGGATCTTTTTCCTCTGCCTCCAATGATGTCTGGGATTGGGAGAAGAACGTTCACACACACACACACACACACACACACACACACACACACACCATTCCAAGCTTGGAGACATTTATCCACATCAGAGTTTGCAAACTGCCAATCATGCCTGTGCTTCGGGAGAAGGCCTTCTCTTTCCCCTTTGCCTACAAATCCCCAAACTTGGAATGTGGTGTGTGTGTGTGTGTGTGTGTGTGTGTGTGTGTGTGTGTGTGTATGTGTGTGTGTCTTTGGCTGCCGGCAGTTTGGGAAGGTGAGGAGCTTTTGGGGCACCAAATTGTTCCCATGTTGACAGCTGGTGCAACTTATTCCACCCCGACCCAGCTCCCTCGAGACAGCCGAAGCCAGTGGGCAGCATCTCCCCTTGCCCCCTCCTCTCCTGCTGGGTCGCCCATATTATTGCTGAGGATGCTTTGCTTACCAAGCCTGGTCTCCTTGCACGGAGAGAGAGGGGGCCTCCCTCTGACTCCCCCCCACACTTTGCTTTCTCCTGCCACAGGTCCCTTGAGATCTCTCAAGGCAGAAGTTGGACTCAATGGCTTCCTGCAAACTTTCTCCTCTGTGCTTCGACATGCAGCAGCCTCGTCCTCTGCCTCCCGTATGCCAAAGATACGTGGGATGGGGAGAAGAACCTCTCCTTTGGGTGAGCTGTGTGCGCATACACACACACACACACACACACACACAAATACCATTCCAAACTTGATACTTTTATCCACTCAGCTCTCAAAGGGCTCCTCCTTTCAGTATTTCCCCTCTCTCCTTCAGCCACAATCTCCTCTCTTGTCCCCGAGTTCATGTTACCAGGACTGACTCTCTGGAATAACCTTGAGAAGATCCCAAGCTTTTGTCTGAGCATCTTTCAGTTACACCAGTGATGGCGAACCTTTTTTGGCTCGCATGCCAAAAGCGGGGGGAGCGCAGGGGGTTCTTGTGTGGGCGTCTCACACCTATAATGCTATATGCATGACCACAGCAAACATGGGCGCATGACCAATGCTCCCCCCCCCCATTTTGGGGGTAGGGCAGCCCTTCAAGCAAACCAGAAGTCTGTTCCTGAACTTCCGGTTTGCCTATAGGGTCAGTTTTTCGCACTCTGGAGGGCAAAAAATGGCCTCAAAAGAAGGCCAAAGTGAGCTGGCCAATGCACACATGTGTGTTGGTCAGCTGACAGGGCAAACCTTGCGTGCCCTGAAAAATGGCTCCACATGCCACCTATGGAATGTGTGCCATAGGTTCACCATCACGGAGTTAGGCTGTATCCTCCCTTCTCCCACTGAGAGATTTTGTAAGTTGGAGAAGCTGCTCCCAGACTTCTTTCTTCCCACTTCCGTAGAGCAAGGTGGCTCTTCTCCTCCTTGTCTTTCTTTGAGGCCAAGAGCAGCTCCTTTAAGCTCTTCCTTGGCTTCCTTGCCTGACCCAGGTTTTCTGCAAGGTCTTTTCCAAGTGTGGGGGCTCCAAGGGGACCTGAGACTTGAGTTGGGGTCTCTCCAAACCAGGATGCTGACTTTCTGGGAGTCTGATGGATGCATTTGCCTTCTTTCCTGCTGACTCACATTCAGTTTGCAATCATCTAGTATTTTGATATTATTTTCATAAACACACTTATTAAGTTTGGTATTCCTCAACTGATTTCCACTGCCTTCATTAATCTTATATGAGATACTATAGTTTATCAAGTCATAAAAATCAGATATTTCTCCACTGCTTTTTACTCAAACACTCCTTTCTATTAGGGAATCAGAAATAATTCCTTAGAAGATAATCTTTAAAAGACATCAGATTAGCTTTATGTGAGAATTGTTATAAACATTGCATCAAATCTTGAATTACAGAGATTTATCAACTCTTCTGTACTGACATCATAGAAAAAGTGATCACCCAGGAGAAGTGATTATTCATAATTACCATATTTTTCGGAGTATAAGACACATATTCAGCGGTGGGTTTCTAAATTTTTTAGAAACTCTTCTGTTGCTGTGGCCTGCTTTGTGGGAGTGGCTTGCCGGCCTTGTGACTGGGTGGGAGTAGCTTGCTAGCTATGTGACCGAGTGGGAGTGGCTTGGTAGTCATGTGACTGAGTGGGGCTGGCCAACTTGTAAAATGTGGTGAAACTCACTTAACAACGCTCTTGCTTCGCAACCAAAATGTTGCCTCAGAAACTCTGGCATTTGAAGCACGCAAGTCTTAAAGTTGTCAAGTTACAAGACCCTTGCACCCCTAACCTCTAGTGAAAAAAACCCCAGGGCTGTTCCAACTTGACAGCTTTAAGACTTCTGGACTTCAACTCCCAGAATTCCTCCTCTTACTCTTCATCTTGATGATGTGTGGATGGGCGGGGGGAGGCAGCTGGAACCGGTTCTAAACAGCATTGTAGATTTGTGGAACTTCTTCTATAGAAGAGGTTAGAACTGGCAGGAACCCACCCCTGGTTCTGCCCTATTTTTTAGATATGATAACTGCAACCTCAGTGTGATGGTGAATTCCTTGATGACACATGAATCTTTATCTGAGGAAAGTATTCACTACATGGGGAACATTCAAGTCTGTCATATGTCTTTTTAAGTCCCCTTCTTACTAAATTGAATTGCATCAAATAAAATCAAGTTTATTACAATCAAAGACCAAAACAAATAAAAACAGTCAAGGAATATCCAGTTAAAAATTCTAGAATGAAATAATAAAGAACAGATAAAATCTGTATTAAAATCACAATCGCACATCCAATCTGTCAGTTACACATGGCCTAATGATACTATAATATCAGTCCTTAACCTGTGAGGCCCAAAGTCATTAAATACTAAAAGGCAAAGGAGTAGCAATTGTATTGTATTGTATTGTATTTATTTGTCTTGTATGCCGCCCACTCCCGAAGGACTCCAGGCAGCTCACAATAGACAAGGGAAGGGGGAAGACTAGACAAAGACAACACTTTAAAAACAAAACCACAACATTCACAATTTCCGTGGGACTGGATGTTTCACAGGCCCCCCAGCCTGCTGGAGCAGCCAGGACTTGGTGGCTTTGCGGAAAGCCGGAAGGGTCGTAAGGGTCCGGATCTCGACAGGGAGATCATTCCAGAGGGCTGGAATGCAGAGCAATGCAAAAGGGCTTCCTACATCAGTTGTTTAAAAGAGCTATGGTGGATTAATCCAGTGTTTCCCATGGATCCCCACTGCTGCTCCGGAGAATCAAGCCACCTTTGCTATAACCACAGTCTGTTCTGCCTTAAGCAGCCACTGGAGCTAAGCAGTGTCGGAATGGCCAGGATGCCTATCGGTTATTGGGAGGATATGTTTCTTTCCAATATCTCCATAGAAAGAGCATCAAAGGAGTCTGTGTCCAACTGTCTATCCAGGAGAGGAGGGAGGATTGTGGGGAGAGGGAGGTGTGTGTGTGGGGGGGTACTTGCTACCTTGTGTGCCAGGTGAGTTTGGCCACAGCCAGTTGTGGGAGCCGGAACTGAGCAGCCAAATGGACTGTGTAGTCAGGGGCCAACCAGCCCGTAGGACATGAGGGGTGGGAGAATGGCCAGAAGTTGAAGGGGAGCCCAGGGGTCCCCAGGAGAGGCCTTGGGGGAGCAGAGAGCCCTGAGGCAGCAAGATTGGGGGGGCAGAACCAGAGGACAGGGCTGGGTGGAGGGTCTCGGGGGCAGGCAGAAACTCCTGCTGCTCCAGAGCCTCCCAGGGGGAAGGAAGAGGAGGAGGAGGCAATGCCTAACATCTTGCAGCAGCCCTCCCCTCGCTCCTCGAGTCAGTAGCTGAGCTGGCAATTGAGTTCCCCAGGCTTATGGTTTCAATCTGCCTTCGCTCGGTGAACACTCTGACGGAGCACAGGAGTTCATGGCTTCCATGACAGCCATGGGCTTGACCCAAGTAATCCGGGGCCTGACTCACTCGGCGGGTCACATGCTCGACCTCGTATTCCTCTCGGAGCAGTGGAGTTGTGATCTTGGTTTGAGGGGTAGTGAGACCTTACCCGTCATGGTCAAACCACTACCTACTGAGGCTTGACTTTCGGAGACCAAACCCCCACTGTAGGGAGGAGGAACCGATTAGGTGGTTCCACCCCAGGCGACTTATGGACCCTTTGGGCTTTCAGACCGAGCTTGGGATTGTTCCTGATACCCTCGCCCGCAGTCCGGCAGAGACTCTGGTTGCTGCTTGGAATTCAGCAGCGGCAGGGGCTCTTAACCAGATTGCGCCTTTACGGCCGATCCGAGGCAGTGGATCCAGGAGGGCCCCTTGGTTTACTGAGGAACTCCGGGAGATGAAGTGCCGAAAGAGACGCCTAGAGCAACGATGGAGATCCAGTAAGTCCGAGTCAGACCGAGCGCTTTTAACATCCAGCATCAGAGCCTATCTTCGGGCAATTAGGACGACTAAAAGAAGACACATTGCCTCTCTGATTGCTTCCGCTGAGTCGCACCCAGCCGCCCTGTTCAGGATAACCCATTCCCTCCTAAATAGGAGGGATATGAGCGATCCTTTGCAGGGCAGAGCTGAGGATTACGTCCAATTTCTCGCGGATAAAGTAGCTCGGCTTCGGATGGACCTGGACTGCAATTGTGCAGAGCCAGCCGAGGCACCAGGGGAGAATCTGGAAGGACATCACTGGATTGATTTTCAAGCTGTTACCCCTGAGGACGTGGACAAGGCCATGGGAGCTGTAAGTGCCTCCACATGTGTACTGGACCCGTGCCCCTCCTGGCTGGTCGCTAACAGCAGGGAGGTGACACGGGGCTGGATCCAGGCAGTTGTTACCGCCTCCCTTTGGGAGGGGCTCTTTCCCCCCGCTCTAAAGGCGGCGGTGGTGAGACCCCTTCTGAAGAAGCCATCTTTGGATCCAGCCGTGTTAAACAATTATCGTCCAGTCTCCAACCTCCCCTTTGTGGGGAAGGTTGTTGAGAAAGTGGTGGCCTTTCAGCTCCGGCGGTCCTTGGAGGAAACCGATTATCTAGATCCCTTCCAGTCGGGATTTAGGCCTGGTTACAGCACAGAAACTGCTTTGGTCGCATTGATCGATGATCTCTGGAGAGCCAGGGATGAAGGTTATGCCTCCGTCCTAGTGCTCCTTGACCTCTCAGCGGCCTTCGATACCATCGACCATGGTATCCTTCTGCGACGACAGCGGGAGGTGGGGGTGGGAGGCACTTTCCTACGGTGGTTCTCCTCTTACCTCTCGGACAGGTCGCAGTCGGTGTTGGTCGGAGGGCAGAGATCGACCCCTAGGCCCCTCAATTATGGGGTGCCGCAGGGTTCGGTCCTGTCCCCCCTCCTGTTTAACATCTACATGAAGCCGCTGGGTGAGATCATTCGACGGCACGGGATAAAATACCATCAGTATGCGGACGATACACAGCTGTATCTGTCCGCCCCGTGCCAACTCAATGAAGCAGTTGACGTGATGTGCCAGTGCCTTGAGGCTGTTAGGGACTGGATGGGGGTTAACAAGCTTGTTCTCAATCCGGATAAGACCGAGTGGCTGGTGTGTTTCCCTCCTACTAATTGGCCAAGTTTTCCATCTCTCAGGCTGGGGGGTCAAACAGTACGCCTCTCAGACAGGGTTCGCAATTTGGGAGTCCTCCTGGACCCACAGCTGACTTTTGAACACCACTTGTCGGCTGTGACCAGGGGGCCATTTGCCCAGGTTCGCCTGGTACGCCAGTTGCGACCCTACCTGAACCGGGAGGCCCTCACAACAGTCACTCGTGCCCTTGTGACCTCTAGACTGGACTACTGCAACATGCTCTACATGGGGCAGCCCTTGAAGAGCATTCGGAGACTTCAACTTGTCCAGAATGCAGCCGCGCGAGCGATCGTGGGTGCACCTCGGTTCACCCATGCAACACCTATCCTCCGTGAGCTGCACTGGCTGCCTATTGGTCTCCGGATACACTTCAAGGCGCTAGTCGTCACTTATAAAGCCCTTCATGGTATTGGACCTGGGTACTTGAGAGACCACCTGCTGCCAATCACCTCCGCTAGACCAATTAGATCCCACAGATTGGGCCTCCTCCGAATTCCATCCGCCGGCCAGTGTCGACTCGCGACTACCTGGAGGAGAGCCTTCTCTGTGGCTGCTCCGACCCTTTGGAACGAACTCCCCGTGGAGATTCGAACCCTCACCACCCTCCAGGCCTCCGCAAAGCCGTTAAAACCTGGCTGTTCCGACAGGCCTGGGGCTAAAGAGCTGTTGCCCCCGTCTTGAATGGTATGACTGTTGTGTGTTTTTAAATTATGTATTGTTATGTATCGTTTTTTTTTTTTTTTGTCTGTACCCCCCCCTTCCCTAATTTGATTTGTTAGCCGCCCTGAGTCCCCTTCGGGGGAAAAGGGCAGCATATAAATATAATAAATGAAATGAAATGAAATGAAATCTACCTGTACTTTCACTCCCCCCCCCCCCGCCCTCATGCACCCACCCCAGAGATGGCTTCTCCCATCGGTCAGACAAGCCCATCCACACCACACCAGACTTGACTCTCACCCCATAAAGAAACTGGCAAACATCCCATTCAACCACTCTGGCTGTAAGCCTATGGGGAGCCCCCCAAACATTCTTCATTAAGCACAGAGAATTTCACCAACCGTAACAGTCTAAGAGAGTTGGAAGGGACCTTGGAGGTCTTCTAATCCAAGCACTGCTCAAGCAGGCTAACAGTGGAGTCTTTAAGAGAGTTCAACAAGCTAAAAGAGATCTAACAGAATGAAATTCAAAGTAGAGAAAAGTAAAGTTTTACACTTGGGTAAGAAAAGCCAAAAGTACATATATAGATTGGGTAAAACCAGGCTTAATAGCAGTAACTATGAGAGGGATCCTGGAGTCTTAGTGGACAACCAATTAAATATGAGCCAACAGTACGCGGTTGCAGCAAAAAAAAGCCAATGCAATCCTAAATTGCATTAAGAGAGGGATACAATCAAGATCAAGAGAGGCACTAATACCACTCTGTAAAGCCCTAGTAAGACTACACCTAGAGTACTGCATAGAGTTTTGGTCATCACACTATAAAAAAGATGTTGAGACTCTAGAAAGAGTGCAGAGAAGAGCAAGCAAGATGATAATGAGCCGAGGTGGCACAGTGGTTAGAGTGCAGAACTGCAGGCTACTTCAGCTGAAGTTCGGCAGTTCAAATCCCACCAGGTTCAAAGTTGACTCAGCCTTCCATCCTTCTGAGTTGGGTAAAATGAGGACCCAGGCTGTTTGAGGCAAAGGCTGACTCTGTAAAACGCTTAGAGAGGGTTGTAAAAGCACTATTAAGCGATATCTAAGTCTAAATGCTATTGGTATTAAGGGACTGGAGACTAAAACATATGAAGAATGGTTACAGGAATTGGGCATGGCTAGTCTAGTGAAGAGAAGGACCAGGGGAGACATGAGAGCAGTCTTCCAATATTTGAGGGGCTGCTACAGAAAGGAAGGGATCAAGATATTTTCCAAGGCACCTGAAGGCAGGACAAAGAATAATGGATGGAAACTAAAGAAGGAGAGATTCAAGAACTAAGGAGAAATTTCCTGACAGTGAGACCAATCAACCAATGGAACAGAAGTTGCCTTCAGAAGATGTGAGAGCTTCATCCCTGGAAGTTTTCAAGAAGAGACTGGACTGCCATCTGTCAGAAATGGTGTAGGGTCTCCTGCTTGGGTGGGGGTGTTGGACCAGATGACCTACAAGCTCCCTTCCAACTCTGTTAATCTATTCTAGTTTTTAGAGAGACTGGGAAGGATTCTACACATGGATATCTGAAACTGTGAATGCAGAAATGTTTAATTCCTTCTTTGGATCTCTTTTTAGGCACAAAGGGAGAAAAAAAACAAAATATGAAAAGAAGGAGAGAGATAGAATCAGTATACAATTCCAAATAGGCACAAAATTCATAGAGTGGATGACCAATTGCACCCAGTGAGTAGTCCTTCGTGGAGCTACATATACATGGAGCAAAATATTCAGAGGGGACCTCAAGTTTCTGCCTTGGGCCCTGGACTCGTCCATATTTTCCTAAATGATCTATGTGAGGGGGCAGAGAGGGAACTCGTCAGGTTTGCAGATGGAACCAAGCTTGTGGGACTTACTAGAATATAAGCTCAATATCCAGAAGACATAAACATTTCACGCTACTCAACAAGATGCAGTTCACTAGTGAGAAAAGCCAGGATCTGCACTTAGGAGACCCCAATGCCCAGGTACAGAACAGGGGGTACCTGGCTCAGCAGTGGCACCTGTGGAAGGATCTCCTGGCAAAGCACTTAAGGATCAGCCAGAACTCTGCTGCAGATGACAAAATAGGCCCAGGCAGTCTTAGGCAGCAATAAAAGAGGGAAAGATTCAAGAGGGAGAGAAGTGCTGGTACTGCTTTCTGTCTCACTGGTCAGACCGTCCTTAGGATATTTTGTCCAGTTCGGGTCACCCGGAAAAGAAAAATTTGTGGAGATTCTGGACAGTGTGAAGAGAAGAGGAACAAAGTTGATTTAAGGTCTAGAGGCCAAATCATTTGATGAACAATTGAGGGAGTTTGCTATGTCTAGCCAAGACAAGATGGGAAGGATTGGGCACCCATGATAGAATCTTCTGGCACTTTTAGGGGCTCCCACAGAGAAGAGGGGAGTGACTTCGTCTCCAGAGCCCTGGAGGGAAGGAGAAGAGGAAATGGGTGGGGGTTTGTTAAAGAGAGACCTGATCTAGAAGTCAGGAGAAGTTTTCAGACAGTAGGAAAAATTAAATCATGGAATGAGTTGCCTCCCAAAGTAGTGAGTGCTCCATCTCTGGAAGTTTTCAAAGTGGACAAGAGAACCATTTGACTGGGGTGGTATAAAGTTCCTGCCTTGAGCAGAGGGTTAGACTAGAAGACCTGCAAAGTCCCCGCCAGCCCTATAAATCTACCTCCCATATTCTACCATCCCTAAGACTACTTCATCACCCACACCTACAACCCACCGACCAGCTCCAGTCAGTGACGTGCAGTCAGGGAAGGCAGTGCAGTCAGGGGAGGCAGGGGAGTCACAGCCTCACTACTGTCAATCATGTAAAGAAAAAAAATGTAAACGGGACAAGGCAAGTGCTGAGGTTAGGCTAGCTAGCTGCTGCCACACTGTGAATGACTGCCTGTTTAAAAAAAGCATCTGAAAAAGTGCCTTCTACTATGAGGCAGGAGGACTGCATGCCTCATCTAGTCTGACTTTTTAGGCGCTCGAGCAGAGTTAAACGAGGGTTAAAAGCCCCCCAAATCCCGATGTTCTCCTGCCTCATAGTAGAGGGTGCATTTTTTAGAGGCTTCAGCTCTGTCATTCTGTTTAAAGCTGCAGCGTCGTGCTCATTCCTCCTCCTCTCTTTCTCCATTTCTGATGCCCCCCACCCCACGCTCACTCTTTTCCTTCAAATTTCCTTTTTTCTTTAATAAATGCTCAGGCATTCTCTCCTCTCCCGTGACACACCACTGACTAAAGCACTTTCTTTCGCCCACTTGTGCTCATGGCAGCCCGCCAGCACAGGTAGGCGAAAAAGACTTTCTTTCGCCCACCTGTACTCATGGCAGAGCTCAGGCGGGCTGCCGTGAGCTCAGGCGGGTGAAAGAAAGTGCTTTAGTCAGTGGGGTGTCGGGGGAGAGGACTGCCTCACCAGCCATAAACCTCACCGCACATCACTGGCTCCAATTGACCTTGGTGGTCGCTGGCTTCCTCCTACTGTTGCTTCTCTCTTGCAGCCTCTGGAGCAGCAGGAGTTTCTCCCTGCCCCCGAGACTCTCAACCCAACCCTGTCTTCCAGCTCTGCCACAGGCTCCATCAGACATGAAGCCTCCAGGGGTCTCTGCTGTCTCGAGGCATCTCCTACAGACCCCTCGGCTCCCAGTTTGGCTTCTAGCTATTCTCCTCTCTTCTCCTCTCCTGTGGGCTGCCCAGATCCCAGCTGCTTGGCTTGTTTGGCTGCTCGGTTCTGGCTCCCAGATCCAGCTTTGGCCAGACTTGCTGCCCTCCACAGCAGAGCCCCCACCCTCCTCACTGCTCCCCCTTGGCTTCAGATGGCACTCCGAGGCTTGGAGCTGAGCCTGGGGAGTCACCCCTACCAACTTCGCCACTGCCATGACCATCACCTCCACCCTCCTTCTTGGCTCGGAGCCCTGGGATTCCTCAGTGCTCTCAGGCCCTGATGTTCGGTGGCTGGGAGGCTTTTAGCTCAGCTGACAGTCCTGCAGTGACTGGTAAGGTGGGGGTAAGGAAGGGGCTTCAGCTGGTAAGGGTGGGGCTCTCTTGACTCTCCTGGCACACTGGCTGGAAAGTCAAGAGAAGGGAGGGGAAGAATCTCTTTTCTCTTTCAAATGGGTAAAAGGCTGCCATTCCTCCATTTCATCTATGGGGAGAGAGTGTATCAGCAAAGTTGTCTCATGTGCTGGTCACTCAGGAGTGCCAACATCATTTCTGAAGAAGGCCACTTGGCTGGTGACCTCCCTGTGGAGATCGTCCCTGTCTTTCTCCAAACACCTGTTCTGCAGCTCTAATTCTTGGATCGGCATTCTGACATGGGTCAATCCTTCTCTGTTGTCCTCCAGAGTTTTCTGCAGGTCTTCCATTCTGGCCTGGTAAACACAGGTCTGCTGCTGCTGCAGATGGTTGAGGTGCTTCTTCTCATTTTCCCTCATATTCTGAACAATGGAGACTTTCTGCTTCAGTTGGCTGGAGTGGCTTTTCTCCACAAAGTGGAACTTTGGTCCATCTCAGCCAGTTCATGCTGCAGACTCTAGAGGTGCTTCTTGAGTTCTTAAGAAGGTTCCAGGCCGCTTTGAGGAAGTTCTCAAAGATTGTAAAGTAGCCTTCTCAAGGTTGAGGAAGGCCATTTGGCTAGGAACCTCAGACATTTCTTTCTAGAGTTCTTCAGTGTGTTTCACCAAAGATTCTTTCTCTGGCTCTAACTGGTGGATCATCGTGTTGGCTTGGTCCAAGCTTCTTTTGTTGTCCAGCAGAGTTTTCCACAGGTCTTCTGTTGTGGTCTGAAGTTGATCCACTGTCTGCTTGAGACAACTGTGCTTCTCTTTCATCTGTTGTTTGTCTTTCATGGATTCCTGGATCTGAAAGTCAACGGAATCTGGTTAAACTGGAGATCATGGAGGCCATCACTGCTCATTCAGATATTCCCTAAAGGACCTTTTCTTCCCTGCTGCTGACCTGTTTGGAAAATGGAGAGACAGAGTCACATCCTCTCTCAGTTCAGGGGACATTTTTCTAACTGCCTAAAGTCCACAGATGCCTTCAAGTGGCCCAGTTTGAGAAACTCTGACTTAATCCATAACAACTGATCTCCCTTCAAACTATTTTGACTTCCCATTTGATTGGGATTCCAATTCAAGGCTTCTCTTTTCTCAAGACTCTCCAAAGGAGTCAGAATCTGCAATCAGCCAATTTGGCCACCTCTAGCACTGCTAGGAGGTTTCACATGAGAGGGAAAGCGGGGATTAGGAAACAGCTCCCCCCGCTCCAAGTACTTACCAGTCCCATCCAAGGCAAGAAATCCTGGTGGGTCCCCTTGAGCCAGTCCCTCTCTCTCAGCCACAGCCTACCTCACAAGAATGTTGTTGTGAGGATGCAGGAGTCTTCAGTATGTTCACTACCTTGAGCTATTTAGAGAAAGAATAAAGGTGGATAAAACTCTGAGTAAGAAAAAAAACCCCATATAAATGAGTCAACCATCAGGATGAGTTTGTTTGGGAAATAACTACATGTGGCCAATGGAATCCCTTTTTAGGTTAATTTCTCCAGGTCAGTTTCTACCTTTGGGGTCTCAATGCCTCTCCAACTGGAACATTCTGAAGTCATTTTTTCCCCTCTAGATCACATTGTAGACCCCCAGCTGGCTGCTCCTAGCCCCTTTCCAGAAACAGGAACTTTTGACCTGTTGGATGAGGAGTTTGGTGACAGATATGGAGGCTGCAGACACAGCAGGTATCAGCACATCTGTCATGTTGGTTGAAGCCCCCATTTCTAACCTCTCCCCCTTAATTCTGCCTTAAAGGGAGGGGTCTCTCCCACCTGAGGAGCCCAGGCAAGGGAGACCCTGCGATGCCCCCAGTGCCATGCATCCAATCCAGCCACTTTCCAGGGATGTTGAGCAGAGCCTCCATTATGTGGTCCAGACTCCCAAGGATGCTGGAGGTTGCCATGGCAAGCTCCAGCCAATGAGCTCAGGAGGAGCCTCTGACGTCACAAGCCAAGGCTTTGATTGGCCTGAGAACTGAATAATCACAAACCAGCTGCCTTCCCCTGGGGGCGTGGCTTATCCATTGATGAGCCAATCCTGAAGAGGCTTCGAGCCCCGAATTCTCTTCAGCCAGAGTGGCTCCATCTGAAGGGGGAATCCTCGGTCGTCTGGAGAAGTTGGGGAGCCCCAGATTCCGCCCCTTCTCTGGGGGTGGAATCCAGATTGGGAATCTTGTCCCTTGGATCTGGAATCTGGTATTAGAGATCCAGAGAATCCAGGTTTCTCTCTCCAGGACCAGATGAAGGGGAGCTGAGAGGGAAATATATGCATAAAAGTTTAAATATTATTAATATTCAAAAGGCATTGAGAGAAGGTGCCTGAAGAAACAATGGATCCAATTTGTTTCAGTCCCAAACCAAGTACCCTACTGGAAGTCCTCGATTTATATCCATTCATTTAGTGACAGTTCCAAGTTCCACAGTCATTAAAAAATGATGTATGATCAGTCCTCACACTTATGACTATTGCAGCATCCCCATGGTCACATAATAACAATTTGTGTGCCTAGCAATCAGCGTGGATTTCAATGGGTGAAATGGTATTTGCTTAATGACTCCAGGATCCACTCAACAACCCCAGTGATTCACTTAACAACTGTGGCAATAAATATTGTGAAACTTAGCACAGCTCACTTAATGACCGCCTAGCTTAGTAATGACATTTCTGGTCCCAATTCTGGTCATAAGTCATGGACTACCTGTAGGATGCAGCAGCAGGCTGGTTTGGAGAAGCTTAAGCAGGGCTGGATTTAAGCAGGGATGAGAGACTACCAGGAAATGCCAGGGTTAGGTTGAGAAGAAGGCAGTGGACACCCTATCTTGCTATGAAGAAAATTAGGTGGGGCCCCTTAGTGACTTTGTGCCAATCAGTAAGTGACTCTGAGTTCTAGTCCCACCTTAGCCATCAAAGGCAGCTAAGAATGCTCTGATTTGAATTCCCAGGGCCTAGCTAGGACTTCAGGGCCAGATTCTATGCTGCCCCCTACAGGCAGTGAATTGAAGCTGAACCCTGGCAAGAGGGAGGGGCTGTGACTGGGGGAGGGAGGGGCTCTCTGTGTCCAGGAGTTTCTCTCCTTTGGTCTTGGATGTGGCTGCTCTAACTCAGAAGGACTCAGGGGAAAACCTGGGGTCCTGCTGGACTCCTGGCTACTGCTGGAAGACAAGGTGGCAGTGGTGACCAGCAGGGCCTCTGCCCAAAATCCACCCTGCCTTAACATTGACAATGGTCAAGGCAGCAGGCTAGGAAGCAGGAGATCCTGAGTTCAAGTCCTGCCTTAGCCCTGAAAGCCTGTTTGCTGACCTCAGGACAGACCCTCTCTTTCAGACAAGCCCACCTCACAGGATGATTGTTGTGGGGAAAAGAGGAGGAAGAGGAAGACGAGTTGGACATCTTCACCTCCTTTAGTTAGTTGAATCTAATGAAAATAAAAACTGTCCTGCTTCTCTTTGCATGGAATCTGTCCTGGCCTTGTGCAGATCCAGGAATTTCTCTTATCACCAGAGATTTTTTTTTATCATCCCTTCCATTTTCTCTCCCTCCCTTTTTTCATTTTCTTGAGGAGGTACCAATGAGGACCCCAGACCCCCTCCCAGCCTTGGGACACAGCGGATCTCTCTGTTTCTTTGGGAAAGGTTCCTTCCCCAAGCAGAGCCTGCCTGAGCCCCATTATCCACTTCCCTCCCTGCCTAGGATCAGCTGAATTCCTCCCTTCAGACAATAGGAAAAAGGGAGTTTGGACAGAATCTCTGGGTGAGTCTCCGTTCTTCCCCACAGAGGGTCACACTCATTCCACAAAGTCAAATTCCCCCACGGTTCCTGGACGCCTCCGGCCATTGCTCAGCTGCGCTCACAGCAGGGCCAGAGTGGCTGCGAATTGGGATGGAAGGGACCACAAACCCTCTTCAAGCTTTCCCAGCCACAATTGACTCTCAGACACAGACTGTGGCCTCACATAAGCTCCTAAATGGGGCCATTATGGGGCAAAGGGAAGGGATATGGGATCAATCTCACCACAGTCTCCCTATAGGGGTTTCCCATCTGCTGTCCCTGGTGGCAGATCTAAGACTGTGAATTCCACTGCTGACACCAGTTTCTGTGGAATCAAACGCAGGACCCAAAAACCCAATAATCCAGGCTCAATGGATTTATTATTTATTTAGTATCCATTGGAGGAATTTGCCTCCAGAAAATAGTGGGAGGAAATTTTAGATGCACACAATTTATACATTCCAAAAAGGAGGAGAAAATGCCAATCATACATGTGCATAATTTATTTAATCGATGATGTAAGCATGAATATTCATAATTAGCAAAGCTCAAGTTACTTCCCCACCCTTGTATTGTTGCTACTCAAGAAAGAGTTATTGTGTAAATAAAAGCAGTTTGGATGAAGTACTGAGGAATGAGGACATCCTTCTATATTTCTGTCTTGCCAACATGCCCCCATTTCTCAAAAAAAAAAAAAAAGTTTCCTCACAATCTTCCACACACTCTTTATTTATTTCAAGAAAAAGAGTTGGCCTGCAGTGGTGAAGCTCCCACAACTTCCGAAGGCAACTTCTGTTCCATTGGTTGATTGCTCTCACTGTCAGAATAATTCTCTTTATTTCTAGGTTGAATCTCTCCTTGTTCAGTTTCCATCCATTGTTCCTTGTCTGGCCTTCAGGTGCTTTGGAAAATAGTTTGACCCCATCTTCTTTGGGGCAGCCCCTCAAATATTGGAAAACTGCTATCATGTCTCTCCTGGTCCTTATCTTCACTAGACTAGCTGTGCCCAGGTCCTGCAACCATTCATTGTATGTCCAGTCCCCTAATCATCTTGGTTGCTGTTTTCTTGCTCTCTTTCTAGAGTCTCAACCTCTTTTTTATAGTGTGGTGACCAAAACTGGATGCAGTACTCTAGGTGTGGTCTTACTAAGGCTTTATAGAATGGTATTAGTACATCTCTTGATCTTGACTGTATCCCTCTGTTAATGCAACTTAGGATTGCATTGGCTTATTTTGGCTACCGCTGCACACTCTTGACTGATATTTAATTGGTTGTCCAGTAAGACTCCAGGATCCCTCTCACAGTTAGTGCTATTAAGCCTGGTTTCACCCAGTCTACATGGGTACTTTTCCTTTCTTTTCTCCTAAGTGTAAGACTTTACTTTTCTCTACATTGACACAGTCGCATACACACTCAACACGGGATCAGCCTGCCTTAGAGTGAGCTGGGAAGCAGACTCAGGGCATCCCCTGCTGCAACAAGAGATGTCTTGAACTTCAGGATTTGAATTCATTGCAATCTTCTCTTTATACCCAGTTTGTTTACTTTGAATCCATGTGCATCTTTCCCTGGTCACATCAGGAACTTCACGTTCTTACTCCCTGTTTCATGACTCCAGGAAAAAAAATGCAACCCACTGCATTCCTTGTGCCCACTAATGTTCCACCTGGTATCAGCAATAATTCACTCATAGCTACATCCAAGATTTTCTGATACTCACATTCCAGCAATATGAGTTTCTTAGAGGGTTCAGGAAAAAGCTAGATATGGTTTTACTATAGACTAAAATTTTTGATCTTCCTAAGTTAAGGACCAACTTGTGCTGTCTGCAATAGCCAAGTGTTGCCCCAATTGCTCCCTTCAGTCCTACAGGAATTTGTGAAATAATAGCAGCAGCAGCATCGGCATATAGGAGAAGTTCTGTGCACTCAACTTCCTGAATATCACTGTCCAAAACTAAGATAGTTGTTTGAGGGAAGAGGCAGACTAGGGGTAATTGGAACCTCAGTAATTACTGTATATAGATCAAGGGAAGTCTTATTTATACCTGGGACTTGTTTGTAGCAAAACATCTTCCTGGCTCCCCCATTTGAAGAGGAGTTTTTTAAAGGCTAAGGCAGCTCCCCATCCATAGCTACTGGGTTCTCTAATTCCTATTCTAAAGCAATATAATAGCAAAACAATTCCAATGATTTGGAACAAATCAGATTGAGACTATCAGCACCACAATATCAACACTTGAAGCCTCTCTCCCCAGTTTGGTGGAGATACCAGATAGCAGAGGGGATTGAAAATGGCCTGATCTGTTTCCTAAATGTCACTTTGCATCCCATATTGCTTTCAACAGCAAAATGAACAGTTCCCCCATTTGAAGAGGAGTTTTTTAAAGGCTAAGGCAGCTCTCCATCCATAGCTATTGGGTTCTCTAATTCCTATCCTAAAGCAATATAATAGCAAAACAATTCCAATGATTTGGAACAAATCAGATTGAGACTATCAGCACCACAATATCAACACTTGAAACCTCTCTCCCCAGTTTGGTGGAGATACCAGATAGCAGAGGGGATTGAAAATGACCTGATCTGTTTCCTAAATGTCACTTTGCATCCCATATTGCTTTCAACAGCAAAATGAACAGCATGTTAAACAAACAAACATACAAATTAATAACCTTAAATACTACTGAATTATCTAAAAAATTGTTTCATATTATAGCATCTGAAGGACACCTTGGTCTATTGAAGTACTGAAGTCCCCCAAGCAGTCTAAGAAACTATACAAATTCTAATCCACACATTTAATTATCAGTGGAAGTCATCCACCTTGGGGACTAAGCTTAGTCCATTTGAAATGGATCCTAAGGTTATAGCAAACATTGAACCTCTCCAGCTCCCAATTTCTCCCACCTTGTTGAGCAACTTTAGCTGTGAAAGAGCATCTTGATTGATAATAAGTCTCTGTCTTTCAAAACTTCCCAGTTGCTCTTCAATGGGATCCTCTGCAGGGAGAAACACCCAGCTTGTGATGTCCAGATCTGCTGCTATGTCTCCATTTTGGTCCAAGTACAGTTTAAACTGGGAAATGTTGCAAAACTCATTCCTCTCCAGAAAGGGGTGGAACTAGAATAGAAACATGCAGGGATTTTAAAAGTAGAAACCTTGCTGTTTTTATCCTACATGGTCCTTTCACATTTGAACCTTTCTTCCAGGGTTGTCTAACTTGCAAATATTGAGAGTTGGCAGGGATAAAAAAAAGGGTTATCACTATCTTCAAATGTGAAAAAGGCTCAGCAAACTTTGTCAATCAAATATTGAAAAAATATTTATTGACAAAATACAATTAACCAACAGACAAGCCAAATTGGTGCTAGATAAGATTCCATGGAATTCACGAGGGGCTGAAACCTGGGTCTCTTGTGAAGATGCGAAGACTCCAAACTCATGACCCATTTAACCCTGCCCTCTGGCTCAGGCTGCTCTTCTCCTACAATTTTAGTGCAATGACCAAGGAGTCATCAGTCAGGAAATCTTTAACTGGGATTCCTGCACAGAGGAGGGGTTGAGCTGGATGGTCTCAGGGTATCCTTTAAAGCTAAAAATGTAAAATTCCATGATGCTAGTTCCAAACCTCTATCAGCAGCAAAACAAAAATATATACACATACTTTTTAAATTAAAGATAAAAGGTAGAGCTTCCCCTTGCACATATGTGCTAGTCATTCCCAACTCTAGGAGGCGGTGCTCATCTCCATTTCAAAGCCAAAGAGCCAGCGCTGTTTGAAGGCGTCTCCATGGTCATGTGGCCAGCATGACTAAATGCCCGAAGGGGCATGGAACGCTGTTCCCTTCCCACCAAAGGTGGTCCCTATTTTTCTACTTGCATTTTTTTGCATGCTTTTGAACTGCTAGGTTGGCAGAAGATGGAACAAATCACGGGAGCTCCCTCCATTGTGTAACACTAGGGATTTGAACCGATGAACTGCTGACCTTTCTGATCAACAAGCTCAGCATCTTAGTCACTGAGCCACTGTGACTCTTGTTTTTAAATTAGCCATGTTTAATCCTGAAATAAATACGTCATGGTGCCCTTTCTTTGGAGTATTGTGTCCCGAGTGATTGAGATTGGCCAAATATGTTCACATTTTGTAGCACAAGAAGATTGAGAAGGTTCTCCTCCTTCTCTGGATTCCTTCTCCAAAGGAATGCAAATTAATGGATCTATATAGGGACCCCCCCCATACCTGCCACAGCTGCAGCCTTGGAGACCCCAGCATCTTTTCACCCTTCTTCCTTGTCCTCCTGGATCGGGAGATATATGCAGCATTCAAAACATCGGCCAGCATCTTTATGACATTATAAAAAGTCTCATCAGTTCTGATCCTGACGCCTTTAGATTTTCCTTCGGTCAGGGGTGGCACTTTCTGGATGCATCTTCTCCGGCCTTTGACAGAAAAGTCATGCTTTAAAAAAGAACAGAGAAAATACTCATCTTGAAAATCGGGCTCCACAAAAAATCGGGTTCAAAGGTATCATCCATTGGCCTTATTTTCACCTGAGGATTAAAGCTCCACAAACTATGGACATATTTCAAAAGTCTGTGCTTTTCCATTGGAGATTTCCCCAAATCTGTATAGATCCAGACTTTCCCTTCAGTGGGTCCTGCAAGACGCATAAGTGTTAAATGGAAAGGAAGAATTCGGTTCCAGATGGAAACATATTCCAGGGAGTGAACAAAAATGTTGACTTGTCTCCACTTAGAGAGGGCCTTTCTGAGGGCTGCTGTATATCCAGTTGTTGAGAAATGTTATGATATAACAACACAAATTCCATTTCTGACAAATATAGGAGTGAAAGTCTTTATGAAATCATCTCCGTTTTCTGTGTCTGAAGCAAAGAGGCCAATCAGGGTCCATTTGAAATGGAGGAACAGCTGGACTATTGCTGGGTACTGGACTCCTTCTTTGGGCCATCCAGTAGAAAAAGGGGAATTGACTTTTATCACTCAGAGCCTCTGAAGAAATTCTACAAGTGATCTAAAAAGCAATGAAGAATGCTGTATTATATTTGAGGGGAAGTCAAGGGATAAATATTAGCTTTTAATAAATCCAGCTTGATTCTCATGAATGTAATAATTTATTCATTGGCCATTTGGCCATATCTAAATGCATAATGTAGAATACAGAACATTAATAAATCTGAGTATAAACACTGGGTGTAAGAAAAAAGTTAAGTAGGAAAGAACTTGGCAATTGGAAAATTGGCATTTTGTAGCAGTTCATCCATTTCAAAGTACCAACCTCATGAGGATGGTTATTATCTTTCTCTGCTTGGATATCCTGCATTTTTTGTGCAGCAATTTTGTTGTTCTTTTTCTCCAAATATACAAAATAGAGGGGAAACACAGCTCCTAATATAGTTTGTCAGAGTATAGTTTGTCAAAGTGGTCTTGAATTAATAAAATTCTTTATAATGTTTTATTTCTTCTAACAGAACAAATTTGGGGATTATCTTAGTTTCCAGAGCTTTAAATTTAGATCAATGATAATATGGCTTGATTTTAGAGAGAAGAAATGTATAAATTCCCAAATCAGTTCTGAGGGCAGAAGATTAAGATTAAGATTAAATTTATTTGTATGCCGCCCTTCTCCGGGAGGGACTCAGGGCAGTGAACAACTCAAAAGGGAAAAGGGGATACAAACACAATACACATAATTAAAATACACAAGAGTCATATAGCCATACAAGTCGAGAGGGGAGGGGAACTCATCAACCCCAGGCCTGCCGGCACAGCCAGGTTTTGACGGCTTTCCGGAAGGCCTGGAGAGGGGTGAGGGTCCGAATCTCCGCGTGGAGTTCATTCCAAAGGGCCAGAGCTGCAACAGAGAAGGCCCTCCCCCGGGTGGTAGCCAGATGGCATTGGCTAGTAGACGGAACCCGGAGGAGGCCGACCCTGTGCGATCTAACGGGTCTGTGTGAGGTAATTGGCAGCAGGCGGTCTCTCAAGTACCCAGATCCAATACCATGAAGGGCAAAGTCTTTTTATCAGTCCCCCAGAGTACTTCTCAGATGCTGTGATTGGGTTATTTTAATGGTGATGATTTTTAACTACCAAACTTCAGTTTGATATATGAGCTTGAAGGTGATGTTGGCAATATAGAGTTTAATTTATAGGTCTAAAAAGATGGATACTTATGTTTTTTTTAAATTTAACCAGTAAATTTCTTAGGACTTTGCTGTAAATGAGCTTCATTGATAAGGAGGGAGCTAACATGCAGTTTGAGAGAAAGGTATTCCAGAGTAAGGAAAGATGATTTTTAAAGAAAAGACTGGACATTCACTTGTCCGAGCTGGTATAGGTTCTCCTGCTTAAGTAGAGGGCTGGACGAAAAGACTTCCAAGGTCCCTTCCAGCTTTATTCTATTCTATTCTATTCTATTCTATTCTATTCCATTTCACTCCACTCCACTCCACTCCACTCCACACCACTCCACTCCACTCCACTCCACTCCACTCTACTCTACTCTGTATTAATTTGCTCTATTGGCTCACCATCAAATATCCATCTAAGGCTGATATTATTTTCTAAAGACCATAACTTTTGACTTTGATTTATTAATAATCAGAGAATTATTATGAGAGTATGAAGCACCTCTTTTCAAGAAACTATGCAGCTCAACTTGAGACTATAATGGTAATATCATGTTGTTAACATAAAATAGGCATTTAACTCCTTGGGCATGTTTACTTCAGGATCCTCCATTAGTCCTGGTAAACTATTAATGTCTAGGGTGAATGACACTGGTTCATGCAGGCACTCTTGTTTTATCACTTCACATGTGTGCAGCAGAAGCCCCCAAAGCAATGGGGATCCCCAGCCATGATATCTACAAGGGCCATGGTGAAAAGCAGCTCTTGAATTCCATAGTGAAGATATTGTTGGATCCATCACTCAGCTGTCACCACCCCACTCAGTCTGCCAGATAAACAAACACACACACACACACAAACCTGTGGGACTTTGTAGATGCCTGCTAATCTTGATATCGGGATGGAAATGTCCCATCAGCTCCATCAATAAGAGTCAGAGTATTGTCTTGCCTTCCACAACTATAGTTGGGAACATTGGCTTCTCCAAAAGAGAGCATGTCCAGCAAGGCATCTAAAGTACCAAGTGTGTTCACATAGTTGTCATGGATGTTGTAGCCCAATGTCAGATTGTGCAAGAGTTGGGGATTCTTGTTGACCAATTGAATGACAAAAATATACAGTAACATTTTAATATGACCAACAGTGATGCTCCTGCAAAATAAATGTCCATGTTATTATCAACATCATGAACAGAAACAACAAATACTTTTTTCAATTTAATTCTCTTTATCTCAACCAGCTGGCTGAGTCTTAAGCCAATAAAGATCCAGAACCAGAGGCAAATGATGGTCATCCATCACTGTAACTTTCATGAGGTCTGAGAAGATGGGATGGAGATAATCCTCCACCAGGGTTAAGAATCACAAATAGACCATTATTTGAAGAAGTCCTTATTTTTATCTACATACTAAACAGGATTAAAAAATAATTCAATCATTATATTGGAACCAGCATAAAAGAAAGAGGATTTTTAATAAGTGAAAAACATCGGACCTGGGTACCTGAGAGACCGCCTCCTGCCGATTACCTCTCTCAGGCCAATTAGATCGCACAGGTTGGGTCTCCTCCGGATTCTACCTGCCAGCCAATGTCAGCTGGCGACTCCCCGGGGGAGAGCCTTCTCTGTTGCAGCTCCGGCCCTCTGGAATGAGCTCCCTGTTGAGATCCGGATCCTTACTACCCTCCCGGCCTTCCGCAAAGCAACCAAGTCCTGGCTGTTCCAGCAGGCTGGGGGGAGCTGAGAAGCATCTACCTCCACAGAAATTGTGAATGTTGGTTTTGTTTTTAATATGTTGTCTTTGTCTCATTCCCCCCTTTCCCTTGTCTTTTGCGAGCCGTCCGGAGTCCTCCGGGAGTGGGCGGCATACAAGACAAATAAATAAATAAATAAATAATAAATAAATAAATAAATAAATAAATAAATAAATAAATAAATAAATAAATAAATAAATAAATAAATAAATAAATTTAGCAATTCTGAAAATAAGTCATTTGTTTCTATAAAGATCAGGAATTGTTTATCAATGAAAAGGAATGAAAATATGGAACTGTGGTAGGCAGGGGCAACTACAACTGTCTTTATCAGAACTTTAAACCAAAGTTAGCATACAAGGGATGAAGTCAGGTTTGGATGGAAAGAGGAAACTAATTTGGAGTTTTTACAACTTTTATTCTGCCTCATCTTTGGATTTCAGTTACTTCCATAAAATAAGGCAAAAGAGAGAAGCTTTGGAAATCCAGACAATTCCTTCATTATAAGAGAAAGTGAAATAAGAGGAAAAGGAAAAGAGTGTTAGAACCGCAAATGGAGGGAATGCAACTCCATCACCCTGAACGACTTACAAGTCAAATTGACTGGAAGGAGCCCTATTGAAAGGCAACGGTGAATGCAATAATGCTGTTGCAGAGATGATTATAGTAATGAGATGGTTTCCTGGGCTGTAATAGCTCCATGGTCTTTCTCCATCCTGGTGTTCGAAATGCAGCGGGCATTTTATTCCAAGCTTCCCAGAAATTGGCTGGGACATCAGCAGCATCAGAACCAGAAGCAGCAGATCCATCATTCATGGGTGAATCAATCCCCTTCCCCTTTCTAAACATGAACAAGATTTAAAAGTCTCCAAGGCACTCTCACAAGATGGAAATGTTAGTGATTTTTTGATTCAGAGAGAGAGGGAAACTGAGATTCACCTGAAAAGGAGAGAAAGGTACATTCAAGAGCACCCACCCTGCCCGCCCCAAAACTTGTGTATATAGAGTGTGACATGAAGCATCTATCCTTTTCTTATCCAAGATCTTTTGCTTAGGGCTTCAATGTCATGTCTACATGACAGGCAGTCACTTCTTCTGGGCTCCATGTGCAGAGGAGAGGGTGCAGAAAAGCTTGTTTGTGAAAAGCTACAACTACACTCTTGGGCCTCTGTCCTCTGTTCTACAATGAAGTAGGTGTCCTGGAGGGCCAAGGGCACCAGAGGGGCTGCAGAACACCCGCATCCCTTCCTGGCAATGGGAGGGAGAGACAGCTGCTGAAGGAGAGGAAGGAGAGGGAAGTCTCCCACCTGATCTGAACCGGGCAACTCAGGTATCATTGGAAAGCTCTCCTCTGAGGGAGGAGCCCTCCTGTGTATGACTAAGTAGCAGAGGGTCTCTGACATCACGGGGGGGGGGAGCATGCTCCAACATGAGGTCTAGGTATTTGTGGGTTCAGATGGATCTGCTGGGGCTCAGAGGGGAGGGGAGGTCAGCCTGGGCCACAGCTGCACATTTCCCCATGGGGCCTCCTTCCTTCTGCCCTAGGAAGAGGGTCCCCTGGCCTTGCAGGGCAGTGGTGGGGAGTTGACCCAGGGGCCCCAGGACAGAGATTCTGGAAGTGGGGTGGGGGGGAGTTCCAGGCTGCATCTGTTGCCAGAACCCAAGTCCATGGCTAGCTTGCATGAGACCCGGGGGATGGGTGTGGTTCAGCTTGATGTCAGTGTCAGGTGAAGCCCACTTGGCCCTGGCCAGAATAATGGGCAGATGCAGAAGAAGAGTTTCTGGTGCCCCTCCTGGAGGCTTAGTTGGGTTTCAAGGGCACTGGGGAGGATCAGGATGGGATCTGGCCAGCCACATCCAAGCCCAGCACTGCTGAGAGCCTCTTAGCCCCCTTTGCAGGACTCCACAGCAGAGCCCTTCTAGGATGTTGTGTGAATGCCCCCACCCCCCGGTGGTTGATGCTTCTGGGTGACCTGCAGATTTGAGCCAAACTCCATTAACCATCATGGAAGTGTGTGGTCTCCTTAACCTGGATTGTGGAGGAACCCTCTTTCCTGTGTGAAATCTTCAACTGACTTAATGGGCCAAGTTCAGAGCTCATTTTAAGGGCATCCATGTTTTTTTTCAGGTACCTGTTTTCACACACTGGGTACATCTCAGCCTGGCATTGCCCACAGTTGGTCCTAAGTATTTCCTGGGGGTGCAGAAGAGTTGGGCTTAAAAAGCGATCAGTTTCAAAGCGGCTCCTTTTTCCCTTCCTCCCACAAGGACACTCAAAGGACCAGGAGTCTCGTCCTTGGTCAACCATGAAGTCCCTGAAAATATTGGCTGAAATTTTGAAACATGTTTACCCATTTCATACATCCCAGTAGGTGGGAATCTTTCCCCGTATTGTGTTAATGTGTGAAGCAGGTCATCCCACTAAGCCAGCATCTGGTTTATGCAGTTTGGGAAGGCACATTAGGTCAATGTGGCAGTTCTCTTTCATTCACCTGGATTAAGGGTGTTGTGTTTCCCCACCCAGATTTACCACCAATCAGCCCTGTGCTGGCCTGTTTGCACACAAGATTAAACACTTTTTGCAGCTTTTGGTTTCGAGGTGCATAGTGACATTCACAAGACAAGATTTTGTGGCTTGTGGCTCCTCCAGCAACCGAATCAGAGGAAGAGGAGGTGTGGGTGTCAGGGCCAGCATCAAGGCGACCTGAGAGTTCCGGGGGGAAGAGGTAGTGGAGCTGGCAGAGAGAGACACACACAGAAAGGTGGACCTTCGGCTATCCATCAGCCATCAGATGGAGAGTCAACAGCCCCCAAGTCTGGCTGATGAGGAAGAGGAGGAACATATGGGTCTAGTGCCTGACATGCGGATGCGTAGAAGGCAGAAGAGAGGAGAGCAGTGGAAATCTATGGGCTGATCTTTGGGAAGGAAGAGCCACCGCTGCTAGTGAAGCCCCACCCTAGCTCTGGGGATAAAAGGCAGGAGGTGGAGATGAATAGGAGTGGCAGACAACTATTCCTCTCCCTGCTGGACAGACTTGTTAGCCTGCGTTGAGAGAGAAACTTTTTTGCCGGAGCTGCTGGTGCGCCTAATAAAGAAATCTTTGAGTTAACTTCAGAGGGTTTGTCATATTTGGGGAGCTGGGTCAGAACACAAGAGCTATTCAGAATAACACAGAGCAGGAGAACCTTCACTGGGTTGAAGGAGGATCTCTCCAGGTTGGGAGTTCATATCAGATTCAGGGAGAGGAGGAGAAGCTCCTATGCAGATGACACAGATGAGAACTTGGACTCCAGAGCAAGAAAGGGTGGCAGAATTGACCAGGCTTTTCTTCAGCCACCTCCTCAAGTGGTTTCCTATTTAGTCTAGACTCTTCTTAGAACTCTCCAGATATGAAGAACCCACAACTTTCTTCACAGGGAGACCATTCCATGCTTGAACAGCTTTCCATGTCCTGAAGGAAGCAGACTGACTGTTTATCTTGGAGAAAACTGGAAAACTGGAGTCATGCCAAGTTATTCAAGAAGGGAAGAGCTCATTGCTAGACCAGCCACCAGGAACTGCTTGTCAATCCTGAAGCTGACCTGACCGAAGCTTTCTTGGAGCTTCAATGTTGCCACACTGGAGCAGGGGGATAGGGAGGGGGATTAGAGATAGCTGGGATTCTGTAGCCAAAATAAAATACTTTCTCTTGGGAACCAAGGACCTTCCCACAGGTGGCCAGAGAGAGGGGGGGAGGAGTGAAGTTACCAGGCAACCAGACAGCGTCTTGTCACTGATTGTTTGGGGTTGAGGGAAAACTTTTACTTTTAATTAGGTGAAAACCATGGGAACCTTCAGAGTCGGTTTTCACCAGATCTGTGCCAATACAATGTTTCCAATAAAGCTATGCTTTGAAGAATCCATCTGCCTCGGAGTTTTGCTTGTTATGGGTCTATTACTTGGAACCCTGACACTGCTATTAAGATAGTGTTATCAAGGATATTCCAATCAATTCATTTTCTTGAGATGAATGGATGGATGCTTTGTGTGTAATAAACATTAAATGGAGGAACACCAATATTTTATTAGCCAATATGGGATGAAGGACAATATGCTCTAGTGGTTATCAACTGGATCATAAACTGTTGGATCTGGTGACAATAACCATCAATCGGAATGGAATTGGAAGAGACTTTCATGAATGGCTTTGATGAAAAGAGAGAGGGAATGTGTTGTGTACTCGAGTTACAACCAGCTGGTGTCAATCAAGTCAGGAGGTCATTGCCATTGGATCAGGCACATAGGCATTCCGGCGGGAGAATGGCAAGGTTCTAATTGGTTGACAGTTTGACAGCTATCTTATAAATAGCTGTCAAACCAGCATTGCTTGTTCTGTTGTGTTAATGTTCTGACTGATTAAACACTATTGAATGCAGAATTGCCTCAGTCGTTTCTCACCACCACAGAGAATTTAATACTGGCGATGAGGAGTAGGAACAAATTCACCGAGTTCCTCAGCTTTATTTACTAGTTCTACGATCGCTACAATGTCTGCTATTCCCAGTTTCACTCCCTTCAGCGCAGATAAAGGATCATGGGAAGCATTCTTAGTGAGATTCGAATGTTTCTTGCTTGCTTGATTTCACTGACGTAAATAATGATCAGCAAAGAGGGTTCTTTTTAAGCGCATGTGGACCTGAAATGTTTAGTATGGCTCCGGCACTTACAGCCCCTATGCCTGTTAATTCTGTTCCATGGGACGTACTACTGATTAAATTAAAGAATGATTACTCTCCAGCACCCTTGAAGATTGCACATAGACACGCATTTAGGCAATGGACGCAGAGATACGGTGAATCTGTCAGGTGCTGCTTCATTTAATAATCAGGAAAGAAACCACTCAACTCCATTCTTAGAATTAAGTGTACTTTTACTAATTACAAACGATGAGTAGCAAAGCAAAGCTGAGTCTGAGTAAATTGGCGCGAAAGCAATGGATATCATGTATAATTCAATCCCCTCCCCGTGGCACCCCATTTCATAGTCCAATAATAATTCACCCAATGAAGATATTGCTCCAGCACAGAATTAGTTCTCTCTCAGGCCCCATTCGTCTGAGGATGGTGGGAGGAGCTTAAGCCCTGGGCGGAGCCAATCAGTTTCAGGAATTCTTTCCAAAACAGGGAGGTGAACTGAACACCTCTACCTGAAATGATGCGGTCCGGCACCCCATGCAAGTGATATATATGTGAGATGAACATCTTAGCCAGAGATTTGGCGGATGGGATCTTGGAGCAAGGAATGAAATGAACTTGCTTGGAGAATAAGTCAATAACAACCAGATTACTGTATTTCCTTGACTCTCCGGAAGTTCAACAATGAAATCCATCAAGATCTCCTTCCACGGGGCTTCCGGGTGAGCTACCACCTGGAGCAATCCTTGGGGTTTTCCTGGAGGCTGTTTCGCAGCGGCACAAATGGGACAACTAGCCACATAAGATTCAATGTCTTTTTTCAAAATTGTCTCTTAACGAGGTGCAAGGTTTTGATGAATCCAAAGTGACCAGCCATGCGAGAGTCATGAGCCCGTTGGAGGTTGATGGTTCTAATGCATGCAGGGATGTATAATTTTGCACCAATCCAAGCCAACCCATCCTTTATGGTGCATTCATTCACGTGTTGCTGGAACCAATCATTCTTTGTAAGGGCCCCCTTTAGTTCAGAGATAAAGTCTTTTGTGACCTCTAACTTAGAAGTTGTCTGACTTCTAGTGACAACAGGAGCAGCCAAACTTCTTGTGGGAATGACAGGTTGGACTACACTGAGCTTTGAACTGTTGTACTGCGGGAGCCTGGACAAAGCATCAGCCATAAAATTCTTCCCTCCCGGAATGTATTTCAAAGTAAAATTGAACCTATTGAAATGTTGAGCCCAGCACATCTGTTTGGGAGACAGCTTCCTGGAGGTTTTCAACGCCTCCAAGTTCTTATGGTCAGTCCACACCTCAAAGGGGTGTTTAACGCCCTCTAGAAAGTGACGCCAGGTCGTCAAAGCCCAACGAACAACAAAAGCCTCCTTTTCCCAAATAGCCCAGCATCTCTCAGTGTCGGTCAGCTTGCGAGAGGTTAGGTGCAGGGATGTAATTTACCTTGGGTGTTTGCTTGAAGCAGTACTGCCCCCACCGCCACATCACTGGCATCAACCTGTACCACAAAAGGCACGTCCATGTCTGGATGTTTCAGGACCGGTTCCTCAGCAAACAGGCGTTTCAACTTTTCGAAAGCAGCCTGACATTTCATAGTCCAGTTAACGGTTTGCTAAGCTTGGGCTTTGCTCCTCCTTTCGATTTAAGGAGGTTAGTGATAGGGAGAGCTATCTTAGCGAAGGAGGGAATAAATTGACGATAGAAGTTAGCAAACCCCAAAAATCTCTGTAATTGCTTATGTGTGCGTGGGGCCTCCCATTCGGTGACAGCCTTAACCTTGCTGGGTCCATTTCTATTTCCTTGTGGAAGATCCGATAGCCCAGGTAATCAACCCTCTCCTCATGAAATTCGCACTTGGACAATTTGGCATAAAGTTCTGCAGCACGGAGTTTCTTCAGAACAGTGCGAACAAGCTTCACATGTTCTTCACGTGTTTCCGTGTAAATAAGGATACCGTCTAAATAGACCATCATGCCTTTGTAAAGATGGTCATGCAAAACTTCATTAATCAGTTGCATGAAGACCTCTGGCGCCCCCTGGAGGCCAAATGGCATTACTCGAAATTGGAAATAACCAAGGGGGGCAGTTGAAAGCAGTATTCCATTCATCCCCCGCCTTAATTCTGACCCGATAGTATGCTTCCCGAAGATCCCATTTAGTGAAAATTCTCCCCTTCCCTAGTTGGGCTAGCATGTCCTTCATTAGTGGTAAAGGGTAGAGGTTTTGGGCAGAAATGCAGTTCAAGTTTTTGAAATTCACACATAAATGGAAGGAGCCATCTTTCTTTTCCCTGAACAACACTGGGGCAGCTACCTTGGGTCTCGCTGGTTCAATGAAGCCCCTTTCCAAGTTTTTATCAATGAATTTCCTCATTTCATCCATCTCCCTAGGGGTCATTGAATATATTTGGGGTTTGGGGAGCTTCACCCCAGGTAAAATATCAATGGTGCAATCTGTGGCCCTATGAGGGGGCAACTTATCCAAAGATTTTTCACTGAAAACATCTTTCAGGTCCCAATATTCTTTCGGAATTCTTTCCTCCCCCTCAATTATTTCCTGCCCTCTGGCTGCTAGTTTGGGAACAGTTTCATTAGACTCCAAATCCTCCATCCTCCCCTCAGGAGGTGTGGCAGACTGAATCCACAACCACCCATCTCTCCAGTTAATGCGTGGGTTCCATCTATGGAGCCAGGGGAGTCCTAAAATAAGGCGCCGGTCCATCCCTGGGGCCACAATAAAAGTTATCATTTCTTGATGGGTTCCCAGCCACATCTCGACAGGTTCAGTAGAAAAATGAGCAGGACCGCCCCCTGCAATAGAGCCATCTAATTGGCAAAATGCAATTGGAATTTTTAAAGCTCTCAGTTTCAAGCCCATTTTCTCAACTATCTCTGGGCTTATAATGCAACGTGAGCCAGAATTTTCTCCTTTGTGTCAGAAGAGGGCACGCTAAGCTCAACTGGAAT
Source organism: Thamnophis sirtalis (assembly GCF_051295495.1). NCBI lineage: Eukaryota > Metazoa > Chordata > Lepidosauria > Squamata > Natricidae > Thamnophis > Thamnophis sirtalis. The sequence goes on from NW_028261395.1 coordinate 14,904,386, forward strand.
AAGCATGGGCCCCGAGCGGGAACTTACCCAGTGGTCTGTGTCCTCATAGTCACTGTTGTCAGACGAACTGGGGCTTCTGCTCTCCCCTCCCTCTGGCTCGAAGCGTCGAGAAATCTCCCCCCCCCCTCAAAGCAGGTTCTTTTTTTTTGCTGGGAGGCTTCTCAGGTTTTTTCTCTCTCCGGGAGGGCGGAGCGGTGTGGGTCATCTTGACTCGGCAATTCACAGCATAGTGCCCCTCCTTCCCACAACGGAAGCAGGCAAAGGCTTGGGCTTGCCTGTGAATCCTCCCCATCCCCCTTTCTGCACCTTTGGAAGGGGATATTTAATGGGGGGAGGGGAATCCTCAGCTTCTCCCTCTTCCTTGTAATGAAGTCTAGCCAAATCAACTTCAATATCTGCAGCATGTTCGTACCAGGTTCTAAGCGGCGGGGAATTCTTCTGTTTACACACTGCTGGTAAACGTCTTTGTTCAAGCCATCTGCGAACTGATCTAACAAGGCCTCTTCAGACCATCCCCTCATATAAGCTGATAATTCTTGGAACTCCTGTACATATTCAGGCACAGTCTTTTTTCCTGTCTGAGGGTCGTAAATTTTAGTCTAGCCCTGTGCTCAGTGAAAGGGTCATCAAAGCCTCCCTTCATTGCTGCCATAAACCCATCAAAATTCTTCAGGAGAGGGGAGTCACTATTATGCAATCTGACCATCCAGTCAGCAGCTTTCTTCTCTAGGGCCATTAACACTATTCTCACTTTAGCTTCATCAGAGTCCAGATCAGGCCCATATATTTGGATATAATTCCAGACCTGAATTATAAACAATCCCAGGCCACTGGGTTCTCCATTATACTTTATGCTTAAGGGTGGAACCTTAGCCATCCAGTGTCGCCTGCCCCCCTTGCTCTCGGAATGTCTCTAGCTGCAGGGGGAGAGGTCGGTGCTGGATTTTCTTGTGCACATTCCCCTCCCCCCCCCAGTCTCCCTTAAGCTAAGCAATGGGTACCTTCTCTCTAGTTCCTCTGCCGGTCCCCTTTCCACAGCACTCTCTCGAGTCCGGCATTTGCCCCACGTCTCTTTGAGGAGTTTCATGGCTTGGGACATCTTGTAGTCTTCATCCTTAGAGCCACGCCAGTCAGCAGCTGGTTTCCTGGGCCTCCTCCTCGTGACTTCAGTTAGTGGTTCATCAGGTTCCTCTTTCTGTCCCACTCCCCAAGTCCACCTGGGTCGAACAGTAGGTTCCTCCACTCTCAGATCGCCCAGCATTTCTGTTAATGATGGTGTTGCCGTTGCTCCCATTTCTTCTTCCTGGTCACTGTTGTGTAAAGACATCTTGCTAAATTCCCTCAGGAGGCAAACATCTCCACTCTAATTGCCATTTTAAAACTGCAATATGCAGACATTGTGGATGGAAGGGACATTTGGCAAGTGTCTGCTGCAAGGTGTTTCCTGAAGTTAACCGTCAATCTGGCCATTTCACTGCCAAGAAGACAGTCAGATCACTGGCTGGCTCCTGGTCTCAATGCTCTGCGATGGACAACAAACTCTATCAAGACTCCTGGGATATCCAAACTGCAGACGAGCAAGCGTCAAAGTTGTCAAAAAATTTCCTCACTATGAGGATTGAAGGCACTCCATGCAAAATGGAGATTGACACTGGGTCTGCAAAATCTATCATCTCATGGGCATCACTTAAGACACTAGCGCCCTCTCTTTGAAAAGACTCCCTTTCCCGATGCAGCTGTAGTTTAAGGGACTACCAGGGAAACCTGATACCAGTTGTCAGAATGGCTTCAGTACTAGTCAAGCACAAAGACTTCAAGGGTCATCTGCCTCTCATCATGGTTGCCAAGCCTCTGGCCACTCTGCTGGCACTGACTGGTTCGAGCCCCTGGGACTCACCATAGATGGCATCTACTCCTCCACCATGACTGACGATTTTGCTGATTTGGCCAAAGAGTTTTCTGGTGTGTTTGATAGTTCATTGGATAATTATAAGGGAACCCCAATCACACTAAATTTGGACCCCAAGGTAGTCTCAATTTGATTGAAAGCTAGAAGAGTTCCATTCACCTTAAAGGCCAAGGTAGAGGCTGAATTGGATAGGTTAATCGGTCAAGGGATTCTGGAACCCATCGATCATTTACAGTGGGAGACTCCCATCGTCATCCCTGTGAGGACCAACAAGTCTATTAGAATCTGGGCCAATTACAAATCGACAATAAATAAAGCTTTACAAGCTAACCCATACCCAGTTCTGGTAGTGCAACATCTGTTGCACTCATTGGGGTACGGCTGAATTTTTGCCAAATTGGACATGGCACAAGTGTATCAACAATTGCCAGTACTCAAACTATCATGACTCACAAAGGAGCTTTTTGCTGCAAGAGACTTCAATTCAGGGCTTGTGTGACTCCTGGTCTGTTCCAGAGCCTTATGGAATGGCTGCTCCAAGGGCTTGATGGTGTGGTTCCGTATATTGATGATATTTTGATTGATGCCAAATGCATATCTGATTTTATCGTCAAATTACAGGCCATGCTGCTTCATTTTAGGGAAGGAAGTTTAAGGCTTAAGAGGAGCAAGTGATCATCTGGGGGTACCATCCGTGGAATTCCTGGGATTCTTAATAGATGGCCAGGGAATCCACCCCATACCAGCTAAGGTAAAGGCCATCCATAAAGTGCCCACCCCTACTTCTAAAGGTGAGTTGCAGGCTTTTCTCGGTCTGCTGTACTTCTACGCGGTTTTCTTGCCGCATAAGGCCACTGTAGTGGAGCCCCTGCACAGACTTCTTGACAGTTCAGCTGCCTAGCATTGGGGAGCCAGGGAGGCACAGGCCTTCGACGCTCTTAAGAGTCTACTGACATCATCGGCGGTCCTTGTGCAGTATGATGAGCGGCTGCCCTTGACCCTCACCTGTGATGCCTCCCCATATGGTATAGGGGCTGTTCTGGCTCACTTGTTGTGCTTGGGTCAGGAAACCCCTATCGCGTGTTTCTCGCGCACCTTATCGACGACTGAAAGGAATTACAGTCAGGTCGATAAGGAAGCGCTGGCGACCATGGCAGGAATCAAAAGATTCCACAACTACCTGTATGGCCACCACTTCCTCCTGGTCACCGATCACAAGCCCCTTCTAGGAATTCTCGCAGGTGATTGCCAGACACCGCCAATACTATCCCCCCACATGTTTAGGTGGTCTGAATTCCTAGCTGTCTATTCCTACCATTTGGAACATTGGCCTGGGAAACATGTGGGGCATGCAGATGTGTTAAACTGCTGCCCGATATCCGTGCATGTTCAATACCCGGCACCAACTTCCCTTGTCCTAGCGGGGGAGGACCTGGATTTGCTGCTCACTGCCACAGATATTGCACCCCACATGCGCTGGGATAAGTTACTCTCCTGAGTCTTGGAATGGGTACTTAGGGGGTGGCTGGTGGGGGTGCTAACTGAGGATTTCGTGCCCTATAGCTGGCAGAGAATGGAGTTATCTGCTCTCCTGGGGTGTTTGCTTTGGGGCAGGTGAGTTGTGATCTCTACAGGACTCCATTATCATATACTGCAGCAGTTGCATGAGGGTCATCCTGGCATTTGCCACGTGAAACCCCTCGGCCAAAGCTGTGTATGGTGGCCAGGGTTGGATGAGGCCATCAAACAGTGGGTGGGACAGTGTGGATCTTGTCAATGTTCTAGGCCGGCCCCACCCACAGTGATACCTAGGGAATGGGAGAAACCATTGGCTCCTTGGTTGAGGTTACATCTCGATTTTGCAGGTCTTATGCAAGGGACTTACATTATGGTAGTGGTGGATGCTTTTTCTAAATGGGTTGAAATTATACCCATGGCAACCACCACTGCTGAAGCCTCCATAAGGGTCCTGCAGCGATTATTCGCACGCCATGGTTTGCCAGATGTCGTAGTCTCGGACAACGGCCCTCAGTGGACAGTGGTCATTTTCCAAACATTCCTTGCCACTCTGGGTGTCTGCCAGGCCCTAACTGCTGAAACACCTAAGTGGATTCCAGGCACAATAACTGAAATAACAGGACCCTGTTCTTACTGGGTCCTTCTGAATGATGGTCATCCTTGGTGGTGACATATTGAACATCTGTGCCACTGTGAGACATCAGGGGATCTGGACAATGATGAGGACCAGCCCGACAAGGAAAGAACCTATGCCACCTGCCAGCCAAGCCATCCTCCAAAGCCTAACCCCCACTAGTTACTGCCCATCGAGCCCTCACCGGCTGACCTACCTGTGGAACCACGTCAGCAGTCCAGGGCGGAGTCTCCAAGGCCACCCGATGACCGGCATTCTATTGCCGGGTAGGAGGGTACAGTTCTTCCTCGTCTGTCTCCGTCGGTGCTGGTGCAGGAACTGTGGCATTCAAGGAGGATTAGGCACCGACCCGCCTATCTCTCTGACTATGCCTGTGCGAACTTGGGGGAAAGAGGTGTTGTGTACTCGCGTTATGACCGGCCGATGTCAATCAACCCAGGATGTCGTTGCCATTGGTTCAGATACATAGGTGGAAGAATGGCAAAGTTCTAATTGGTTCATGGTTTGACAGCTACCTTATAAATAGCTGTTAAACCAGTGTTGCTTGTTCTGTTGAATGGAGAATTCCCTCAGTCCTTTCTCACCACCACAGAGAACTTAATAGAATGTATCTTAGAATTTAAGAGGGACTTTTAATACCAGAGAACACCAAAGGGGCCATTGAGGCCTTGTATTTTTGGTGTGTCCATGAGGCGGCCTGAGTCAAAATACATTAAAATAAGATTTATTTTAAATTGTCCATTTGTAAATGGACTGAAATGAATCTTGCAGGACAGATGTGTCACATTTTGAAATAAACATCTCAAGGGGGGGGGGGGAATGGCCTGAGAGCAGGAAGGCCAGAGCCTGAAATTATGCAGGGAAAATCAAGGCCTAAATCTTAGGCCAAGCCACAAATTCTCTATATTTGAGGCTTTCTGGCTCAGGACAGGATATGATTCTGTATTATTCCTTGTATTTTTCCATTCACAGGACCAGTTTCTAAGGTGACAGTTGGAAAACCTCCCTGGAGAGCCAAGAGCACTGCTATTTCTCCAGTGACTTCCTTTGTAAACATCAGGCTGTAGCAACATAGAAGGGATCTTGCATCCGAAAAGGATAAATGCCTCAGATCATGTTCTGTGGGAAGAGGTTTTGTGACAGGCAGGGTCTGTGCTCTTGAATGTACCTTTCTCTCCAGCTGAAGCTCAGTTTGTCTCTCTCTGAATCAGGAAATCCACTGGCTCTTCCATTTTGTGAGAGTGCTTTGAATTCTTCTATTTCTTCTTTAGAAATGGGAAGGGGATTGATTGATTTTCTCCATAATTTATGGGGCCTCCTGCTTCTGCTTCTGATACTGCTGGTGTCCCATCCAGTCTCTGGGAAGCTGGAAATGAAATGCCCTCTGAGTTTGGAGCACCAGGATGGAAACAATCCATGGAGCTTTTACAGCCCAGGAGATCATGTCATTCATATATTCACAACTGAAAGAATAACATCACCTATTTATTTGCCTTTCAACACAGCTCCTCCTAGTCAATCTCATTCGTAAGTCATTTGGAATTGCTTTCCTCGCATTTGCAGTTCTAACACTCTCCTTCTTTTCTTCTTATTTTATTTACTTCTATACTGCAGAACCTGTCTAATCTCCTGAAAGGTTTTCATTTCCATGGCTTGCCCCTTTTGTCTGATTTAGTGGAAAAAATCCAAAGAAGGGGTTGAAAAAAACTGAAGAAACTCCAGATTATTTTCCTCTCCCAGTTCAATCATGAGTTCATCACTTGAATATTGAACTTTGTTTAAACTAGTGATTGAAATACTTGTTTTCCCTCAGTCTAGTTCATTTTAATATTTGTATAAGTGGCCGTTGGTTTTGGATCAATAGACTCTTCCTAAGACTTAGTAGGTTTGTTAAAACTAGGAGGACTGATTTTTTTTTTAAAAAAATTCTTGTTGCGCTTGATGATGATGATGATGATAATAACGATATGAACATTTTTTTTACAGGAAAGTTTTTGCTGGTTTTTCAAGCACCTTAATATTCGTGTTAATCTTTCAATTGGTCAACAAGAATTCCCATCTCTTCCACAATCTCACACTGGGCTACAACCTCCATGAAAGCTCTTTGAGCACTTTACACATTTCAGATGCCGTCCTTGACATGTTCTCCACTGGAGAAGCCAATGTCCCCAACTACGGCTGTGGAAGGAAGGACAATCTTCTGGCTCTTCTTAATGGAGCTGGCAAGGAAATCTCCATCCAGTTGTCACCATTACTAGGCATCTATAAAGTCCCACAGGTTTGTGTGTAAAGCAGAATAGAGCTGGAAGGAACCTTGGAGGTCTTCTACTCCTTGCTCAAGCAGGAGAACCTTTACAATTTTAGACAAGTGGCTGTCCAGTCTCTTCTTAAAAACCTCCAGTGATGAAGCACCCATAACTTCTGACTGCAAGTTGTTCCATTGGTTAATTGTTCTCACTGTTAGGAAGTTTCTCCTTATTTCCAGTTAGCTTCTCTCCTTGATTAGTTTCCATCCATTGTTTCTTGTCCTGCTCTCTGGTCTTTAATCATCTTAGTTGCTCTTCTTTGCATTTTTTCCAAAGTCTCAACATCTTTTTTGTAATGTAGTGACCAAAACTGGATGCAGTATTCCAGGTGAGGTCTTACTAAGGATTTGTAAAGCAATAGTAATACCTCACGTGATTTTGATTCTATGCCTCTAGAGATTAACGTCTTTCCTGCACTAATGAAGGATCCTGAAGTACACATTTATTTGATGGTGAGCCAGTAGAGCAAGTAACACTTTTCCTTACCTGTGGTAGTTTTCTCAAAAACTATATATTGCTTCCCACATCATCAAAGGAACTCATTTAGTGAAAAGGCTCAAGTGAATTTGGTGCTTAAACACTAAAAAAACTAATCACAGCAATCCTTCTTTCTCCCCATTTATATAACTTTGGTATATAATGCCAAATTTACCCTCAAGCCCTTATATGATGTTGAAGTTTGGGGCATTAAATTTGGAGCGTTATATCACTAGTAGAACCAACTCCTATCAAAGAATTTGAGGGGTATTGTTGGGATGGGTGAGGGTGAGGATAAAAGGACTTTAGCTGCTACCCTCAGAAGTGAGGTGGGATTTTTTTTCAATTTATCCTTTGTCTAAAATCATTGTATTTATTAATGTATAATGAAAGCTATGGAATCTAATCGTTTCCTCAAATTCCCTCATTAGAACTAATAAAATATCAATTAAAGACCTCTTGGATTGTACAACTGGCAGTTTCTGTTAAGAGCTGTGTGCTCTTCTACAACAGAAGAAACAAAAAAGATTGCAATAAAAAAATCTGGAATATAGAAGCAAAGAAAGAGGTAGCCATCCTCAATAGGCACATTGTAGTGGATGAGATGCTACAAATATACTTTCCAAATTGCCAAGTATTGAAATGTAGAAATGCCAAAAGATCCTAGGGCAGAATTTATTTGAGCAAGATTTCACCAGCAGGACACAAGAGTTAGATTGATGAATTAACCACATCCCTTGAAATCAACCTACTTTTATTTGTGGAGATGCAAAGATGAAAGCTGTAAGACATCTATTATTGTGAATGTCAATTATCTTAGAAAGAGAGAGATCAGTTTCTTGGACAGCACATTAGATGAATGATCTGTTCAGATCTACACATGAAAATAAAATATTTTCTGCGCAGTCAGAATTCAAACATTACATATAATACTGTTTCTTATTAGAGTAAAATAATAACTGACCTCAGAATGTACGAGTCTGATTGTGGTAAATTGTAGAGGTGATACCGAAATGATTTACATTCTTAATCCTTCTTACTTACTTGTTTTCTTGCATTCTATTTTTATATGTGAACTTATTAATGTTCTGTATTCTACATTATGCATTTTGAAATGGCTTAAAGGCTAATTAACAATAAATTATTCTAAGGTATTTATAAGAACCAAGTTGGATTTATTAAAAGGTGACATTATGGACTTTATCTGAAAACCCCCCCCCCAATATAACATAGCTTTTTTCATTGCTGTTTCTAGACCAGTTGTAGAACTGCTTCAGAGGCTCTGAGTGATAAAAGGAATTTTCCCTTTTCCCACCATTTGCTCCCCAAACAAGGGATCTGGTATCCAGTAATTGTCCAACTGCTGCTCCATTTCAGATGGATCCTGATAGGCCTCTTTGCTTCAGACACAGAGACTGGAGAGAATTTCATGAGGATTTTTCCTTATGCTTGTCAGAAATGGAATTTGTGTTGTTATATCACAACAATTCTCAACAACTGGACATGCAGCCCCTTTCAGGGAGCCCCTCTCTAAGCGGAGACAAGTCAATGTCTTTGTTCACTTCATAGAAAGTTTTTCCTTTTTTGACAGAATCCTTCCTTTCCATTTAACATTTATGCATCTGCCAGGACCCATTGAAGGCAAAGTGTACATCATGCCATTCCTGGGTTATATGAAAATTGCAAATCACAGACTTTTCAAATATGTTCACAGTATTTGGAGATTTTCTTATCAGGAAAAAAAAGGAAGGCGAAAAGATGATGTCTTAGAACCCCAATTCTTTGTGGAACCCCAGTTTCAAGATCAGTATTTCCGCTGTTCTCTTTCAAAGAATGTCTTTTCTGTCAAAGGCCGAAAAAGATGCACCCAGAAAGCCCCACTGGAGACCCAGAGGAAATGGAACAGGAATTGGATCCCAAGCTCTGAACATTTTTACAGTCTCATAAAGACTCTGGCCCACACTTTGAAAGATGCCTATTCCTCCAGAATGAAGAGGAGAAGCAAGGAGGTCAAAGAGAGTTTGAGGCCTCCAAGGTTGCAGCCCTGGCAGGTATGGGGGCCTAACCAGGATTCATCAAACTTAGTTAGTTTTTAAAAAGCATTCAAAGGAGAAGAACCATTTGAACCTTTTTGTGGTAGAAAAGAGCAAGAGGTTTGGCCAATTTAATTACTCATGGGATAATATTTCAAAAAATGGGCATCACAACAGATACTGTACATAGAAACAATAGGTAATAGTCATTTCTATAACAACCACCTACTTAATCAACAAAACTCCGAACATAATTTTCATCTCTTCTGATCAGAAAGTCTAGAAGTGGTTTTCAAGCTATTTACATTACTTTCCTTAATCAATGTTGTTACCTTTGCCATCCCCACCAATTCTGTCAGATTCTCCATCCATTCTTTGATTGTGGGAGTTGACGCCTCTTTCCATTTTTGAGCGCATAACATTGTTACTATATTCCTTTGCCTTGTCACAAGTCAGCCATGTATCATAAAAAGGACCTTCTTTACAATTGCTTTTCCAACAGACATTTGAAACAACTTTTTAAAAAGTTCCGAGGATCACATGGCACATCTGATCGTTGGAACTTTTTTTTACTTTTTAAAACATATTTTTTAATACCAGTTCAGGTGAACTGTAGCATTTTTTTACTACTGGTTTCGATGAACCAGTCTGAACTGGTAGCATTCTACCCCTGGGATGGGGGAAGAGATACTGACTAGAAATGATCTGATAAGAGGAAGAGGAGGCCTCAGATGCATGACAGACAGAGAAACTAACTCAGAAGGATCCTGGCTACCTTTTCAGGCTGACAGAAGAGTTGGTGGGGGATTTATACTTTCAGACTTATGGTATTCTATATTATTCATCATAGTAAAGTAAAATGAGCTCTTCTGATCATATCTGTTTATCTAAGAGTAGCCTGAGAAAATCCACGCTTACTAGTATTCACTGATTTCAAGGAGTTTATGAATAATCTCAATTGGTTTGTTTTTTTGAATGTTTTTTGACTGCTGCAGGAAGTTCTATATAATTGACAATTTTTGTCAATTATTTTTCATTAATATATGATTGACAAGTTTCCCTGAATCTTTGTTTTTAAATTTGGAATATAGTGGTAACTCATGTTATCCCAGCTAAGAATGCTTGCAAATTAGACAACTGTAGAAGAACGATTCAAATATGAAAAGACTTATTTTCTTTTAAAATTTCTGCACCTTTCCATTTTAGTTTCATCCCTTTCTGTCAAAAGACAAGTTTTGCAATTTTTCTCCAGAGATTCTGTACTTGGACCAAAATGGAGATGTTGCAGCAGATCTGAATATCATCAGCTTGGTGGTTTTCCCTAAAAAGGATCCCATTGAAAAGCACCTGGGGAGTTTTGAAAGAGAAAGCCTTACTGTCAATCAAGATACCCTTTTATGGCTAAAGTTGCTCAACAAGGTGGGTGAAATATTGGTGTCTTTTCTGTTTTCTGAGGCCTTAGGAACCATTTCAAGTGGGTTAAACTGTTGTAGAGGACCTTCACAGAGAATGGAATATTGAAGGAAGTATCCTTCAGATGCTATAGTACGGAACAATGTTTTAAGCAGATTCAGCCATGTCAAACATGGGGTGTTCTGGGGTGACAATTGTTCAGGACATAGATGACGGTTCTTTTGGGTCCTCCCTGTATTTTATTATCTCCAGAAACCTGGTGGGAGAAGCCATCAAGTGCTGGGGATTGTAGTGCTGATAGCTTCAGAATCACTTCTTCCTTGTCCTCAAATAGAAGGGAAGAAGGCAATTACGTTGATTGATTCCTGAGTTCAGGTTTGGACAGGATCCAGTGAAGTTTATTCAAGACTGGGTGGAGGTCCTGCGGATCCCAGTGGGAAATAAACTTTGCAATTAGAATTCAACTCCTCCAAATTTATATGCCGCTTGTCTCCCCGTCCAGAATGACTCTGGGCAGCTTACAATACATTATACATATTGTATAATGTCCTGACAGAGAAAATTGAAGTACTAAAACATTTCTTTGATCGAAAGAAAAGCCCTTCCTGATATCAAATGTAATGAGGGACAATTTGAAAGAAACACTGCTTATATTTGGCCTTCATCTGAAAACCCTTGGAATACAATTCTTTTTTTTTTCCTTTTCAAAAGTTTTATTTCTTTTAAGGCAAACACTTCACCATTCCTCAATCAGTAAGACATCGAAGTACAATTTCTTGTATATCAAAATAATTCTAGTTTACCACCAAATTCTTGTCTAGCCTAATATATACCCCTCCCTCCCTCCACCCTCTCCCCCAACCCCCCTCCACCTTCCCCCCCCCCCCCCGACTTCCCAGAACCTGTACACGGTATGGATTTCTAACAAACACAGTCTAAAATCTATTGAGAAAAAAAAGAAATAAAAAAAATAATAACATTCTACATTGACCTTAGCTTCTTCTTGCTGAACCAACTTTCAACAATTTAAATCATTTCTGATCTTAAGCATAGGCTAACTGGAATTTCTTGGTCCCATATTTATTTTGTATATAGTCAATCCATTTTTTCCAGTCTCGTTTATATCTCTCATTTGAGTGATCTTTAAGATATGCCTATATTTTAGCCATCTCTGCTGTTTGTAACTTTCAATGTCCATTCTTGAGTTGTAGGCAAGTCTTCCTCCTTCCAGTATTGCGCCACCCACAGTCTTGCTGCCGTTATTAGATGCAGAATCAAGTCAGTCTCTACCACTGTAAAGTCAGTACCTATACCTAGTAAGAATAACTGAGGAGTAAACTTTATCCTTCTTTTAAAAATATTTTGCATAATCCACCATATTTTTACCCAGAATGCCTTAACCTTTTGGCAAGTCCACCATATATGAAAATATGTACATCCAGAGAGCCACATCTCCAACATTTAGGATGTAAGTTCTGATACATAGAAGCCAGTTTTTTAGGATCTAAATGCCATCTATAGAACATCTTATAAAAATTTTCTCTCAGATTTTGAGCTTGTGTAAATTTCACATTTCTTACCCAGATTCTTTCCCATGTATCCAGCATTATTGGTTCTTCAATGTTTTGAGCCCACTTTATCATACAATCTTTAACTAATTCTGTTTCCGAATCCATCTGCACTAATACATTATATATCCTCTTTATATGCATTGCTTTGATCTCTTATTTGTTTAAACAGATTATCCTCAACTTGAATAAAACCAATTTTTTGATCTATTTTCCACCTAGCCTGTAATTGCCCATACTGGAACCATGTTTGAACTACCTTCTCCTCTTTTAATACCTCTAAAGATTTTAATTGTAGTACCCCCCTTTCTGAGATAAGAAGCTGTCTGTGAGTAATTCTATCCTGTTTTTGTGCTATATTCATATTTTCAATTGCGTGTCTAGGAATTGCCCACATGGGTATCTTGTCATTTAATTTATATTGGTATTTTTTCCAGACCCGCAGTAAAGCATTTTAAAATTCTTATCCAGTTTTTTGTTGAATAACAGGTAAGCATGCCAACCATATACCAGATCGTGTCCCTCAATATTCAATATTCTATCATTAGTTAAATGAGTCCAATCACTAATTACAGATAGTGCCACTGCATCATAATATAGTTTTAAGTTAGGTAGTTTCAAACCTCCTCTCTCACGTACATCTTGCATTATTTTCATCTTTACCCTCAGCTTCTTTCCTGCCCATACAAATTTGTTGATACCCTTTCTGCCATTCTAAAAGATTTGCATCTTTTTTAAGTATAGGTAACATTTGTAAAAGAAATAAAAATTTTGGTAAGATGTTCATTTTCACTGCCGCTATCCTACCCAACAAAGATAAGTTCAATTTCTCCCATTTTTTCATCTCTGTCTGTATACTATGCCAAAGTGGTTCATAATTATGCCTATATAATTTCCCATTTGAAGTTAGGATGTTAACTCCAAGATATTTGACTTTTTTAACTACCTCACATCCTAGCATCACTCCTAATTCTTCCTTTTGTTTAGTATTCATATTTATAGCTAATATTTTTGTTTTTCCTAAATTTATTTTAAAACCAGACACGACCATATTGATTAATCGTATTCATTAAGACCATACTGGATTCCTGCGGTTGTTCCAATATTATGACCAAATCATCCGCAAAAGCATGCACTCTGTATTCTTGCTGCCTAATCTTGATCCCTTTTAGACCATTCAAGCCCCGTATTTTATTCAACAGTACTTCCAAAGTTATAATAAACAATAATGGGGACAAAGGACAGCCCTGTCCTGTATCTTTTCCAATTTGAAAAGAGTCTGTTAAACTTCTATTGACTATGATTTGTGCTGTTTGCTGTTGGTATATTGCTTTAATTGACTGTAAAAAATTATCTCCTATCTGCATTTTTTGCAATATCTTCAACAGAAATTGCCAGTTAACTCGATCAAGGGCCTTCTCAGCATCCAAGAATATAAACGCAGCAGGGATCTGGTTGTTCTTTCCCAAATATTCTAATGCATTAATAATTAATCTGACATTACTTTTCATCTGTCTCCCCTGTATAAAACCTGTTTGGTCAGTGTGTATCAATTGTTGCATGGCCAGCATTAACCTATTTGCTAATACTTTAGTAAAGATTTTATAATCTACATTAAGTAATGAAATAGGTCTATAATTTTTGGGTTGGGTAGTATCTTGATCTTCTTTAGGTATCAAATATATAAACACTGTCTTCCAAGATGGAGGCACTTTACCTTCCGTTTGGATCATATTAAATAATTCTCTAAGAGGCTCTACCATTTCTAACTGTAAATTTTTATAGTAAACCGCTGTCAAACCATCTGTACCTGGTGCTTTCCCTAACTTTAATTGCTTAATTACCTGCAAGATTTTCCCCGAGGTTATTGGTTGATTCAATTTTTGCCTGTACTCTTCTCTAACTGAAGGTATTTTCTCTTTATCTAAATATTTGTCTATATCTAGACCATTAGTTTTATCCCCTTTATACAGTTCTGTAAAAAATTCCCGAAATGCCTTTTGAATCTCTTCCTGTTGAAACACCTCCTTCCCTCTGTAAATCAGTTTAGATATATTTCAAGTTTTCCTTTTTTTTCTAATCTGATAAGCTAACCATCTGCCACCAGGTTTGTTTGCATTACAAAAGGTATTGTGTTTTGCATATAATAAATTAGTGGCTACCTGGTCAGAGATCAACATGTCAAATTGAGATTTTAATATGGTAATAGCTTCCTTAACCTTTGTATCGCCTGGGTTCATTGTTAACTCCAACTCTTTTCTCTTAATTTCCTCTTCCAGTTCTGTTCGTTTTAACCCTTGTTTATTTCTATGTGTTCTATTTATATTCATCAGCACTCCTCTCATATACGCTTTGCTTGCATCCCATACGAATTCCATAGATGTACCCTTATTCATATTCAAAACAAAATATTCAGATAATAATTTTTTACAATCATTAATATACTTTTCATATCTAAATAAGTTTTCATTCAATCTCCAAGACCTTCTTGCCTGCACTACCCTTCCCAACTCCATCCAAACTGAGTTATGGTCTGAAAGGACCCTAGCCGCAATCTTTGTCTTCTTGACCCTAGAAAGCAAATCATTAGTGGTTAGTATAAAATCAATCCTTGAAACGGATTGATGCCTATCAGAGAAGAAAGTGAAATCATGTTCCTCTTCATTTCTTTGTCACCAAATATCTCTCAATTCAAAGTCATCCATGATGCCAAAGAAAGATTTGGGTAACTTTGCTCGCATTTTAGTATTTGGGTGAGAAGTCTTCTTATCTCTCTTAATGTCTATCACTCCATTCCAAATACCCAATAGTATACAAGAACTATAATCCCACTGTACTAATTTAGCATGAAGATTTCTATAGAATCCATCTTGCTGTTGATTGGGGGCATAAATTCCCAAAAGTAATGTCTTTTTCCCTTCTAGGATTAGGTCTAAAGCAATATATCTTCCGAAGGGATCTGCTTCAATTAATTCAGCTTTCATGTCTTTTCTTAAGTATACAACTATACCATTCTTCTTTTCCATAGCAGAAGCTACAAAATGTTGACCAAGTTTTGAGTTAATCAAATATTTTTGATCAGTTGATTTGATATGAGTTTCTTGCAAACAAATTACGTCATTCTTAAACTGTTTGAGATAGTGAAATATTTTATTTCTCTTCTGTGGAGAATTCAGTCCATTGACATTCCATGTTAAAATCTTAATTGTCATCTTTGGTTGGCTGAAGCATTTTTAGAGCTTCCTGCATGGCCTGTTTAACCTTAGGCTTAGCTCGTCCCACTGCTTCCAGACTTGTTATTGTAGCTCCTTGATCGATGGCCGGTGATTGTTGATGTTGTTGCTTTTTAGCTTGTTTCTCCATTCGTCTAGTAATCATGCGGCTAGGTCTTTGTTCCATAACACCTTGCGCTTCTAGGAGAGAGAGCTGCTCCATCTTATCTGGTGGTTGTGTAGTTTGCTGTCTATCCTGTCCTTCTTGTGGTCTTTCTCCAGGTCCAGATGATGCAGGATATCCAGCCTTCAAAATATTATAATAAAAATCTCGAGCTTTCCATACAGAGTTGAGGCGATATCTTTGCCTATCAAATGTAAATATAATGCCAAATGGTGCGTCCCATCTATACTGTATCTGACGATTTCTGAGTTCTTCGACCAAAAAAGCGTAGTCTCTCCTGGCTCTTAACATTTGAGGTGGTATCTCTTTCAAAACAATCAGGTCTTGACCGCCAATTTGAAGCTTAGTGTTATAAGACTCTTGTAGTACCATATTTCTAAGCTCTCTTGTAGTGAAGTATATAACGATGTCCCGAGGGAGCTGCTTCTGCTTTGCCACCCAAGAGTTAACACGATAAACTTTGTCGATTTGCCAGTCGAGATTGGTCCCTGGTCTTCCCACCAGGAGGTCAAAGGCTTCTGATAGGATCTGTTTCAGGTTCTCCTGTTTCTCCTCACGCAGCCCCCTTACTCTTAATGCGAACTCCATTTGTCGATACTGTTTCATAATAATTTCTTTTTCAGCATTTTTCACTTTTTGTTCCACCGCCTCTGTTTTCAATGTCAAGTTGGTATTGGCCTCATTAAGATCCTCTAGACTATCTTCAATTCCAGAAACATGTTCTGTCAATACAGTTACAAGTCTCATCATTTCGTCTTTAATTTTAACAACCCTGGCATCAATTTTCTCATACAACTCCTGTTTGTCTTTTTATTTCATCTTTAATTTCCTCTTTTATTTCTTTTATTTCCTCTTTTCTCTCCTCTTTTCTCTCCTGTTTTACCTCCTCTCTAAGATCTCTAAGTTTATCTTCCATTTTAATTGTCTGTGCATTAAGAGCCACGCTTAGTTCGCTCAAGAAGAATTCTTTCGTTAACACATCCCCAGCAGAGGGCATAGGGAGCGGAGGCTGCAACCTTATACCAGGCACTGGGGATGTGCCCCTGGGAATAGAGGGTGACGGTTTCAAATTAGGATTTGGTTTTGAAGCCATTTCAAAATTTATCTCCTGCAATTAATAAAACTCTGCTGCCTGACTATGCAGCTTTAAGCAGCTTTAAGTAAAGAAGCTGAATTTCTCCCTTTACTTTGAAATTTGAGGCTTGGCAAAACTTTCAGTGAGTAAGCATTATAACAAGACAGTTCAGCAGATTCATCATCATTTAAATTCCAGATAAGCAAGATTAATGAGAGAGTGAAAGTCTTGTAAAAATGAAACTAATTAAAAAGCTTCTGCTGGCCGATTGTAAAACAAGTGATAAGGACGCTCCTTTGAACTTTTAGAATTCTTGTAGCATTTAACAAAAAGTAATCATTATTACCGGAGAATCCAGCCTGCTCGGCACCATTTTAAAAGCCTCTAAGTAAATAGATTTTCAGAGGAGAAAAAAAAAAGAAGCTAAAATCTTGATAAACAATTAATGTCCACGCAAACGGATTCAGCTCGTGATAAGATCAAATCAATCAAAGCTTTGAACTGAGTGGGGGAGACCTACTTTGTACCGCACAAGGCAGCTTGAAGTTCCCAGCACGGACGCCGTTCTGCTTTGGGCTAGCCCCCCCCTCTCTGCAGGCACAAAAGCTGCAAAAATCGAAGAGCATTTGCCAGCAAAACTATTTCTTCTTCCCTTCTTGCCTGAAGGATAAGAAAACCTGTTAAGACGTCAGATGGATGATCATCTAAACAGGTATGTAGCCAGGAATTCGGAGGCAGCTGATTTTAAGCTGCCACCATCAGCAGGCTCCACCCAGGAAGTCGGAATACAATTCTTTATCTTAAGTTAGATACCTTCAGTCTGTCTAAGAAAAAAAGATTCTCCAAATTTAACTAATATTACATCTGGTTCTTTTTTCCCAATACTACTTGATGCCACCTAATTGTAATTCTTCAGCAGAAAGGTCCTTGTCTTGGATAACTAGATGGGCTTTAGAAATACCCCTTTTTGACACAGGGATTGTATTCATGGTCCATGTTGCAAAAGATGCCACATGTATCCTTTTTGAAGGACATATTCTCACAACCTCACCTCTATCTCACCTCACTACAATTCTAAAAACTAGAGTTGATTTTATTCTTAATTCACCAGCATGGCAGCATAGGAAATGAACAGATAAATTATGCAAACAAATGAAGAACATCTGATTTCAAGTTGACAGCCCTAACATGAAAGGAATTTGTCCTCCCTATAATAATTGAGTTACTCTTTGTACTAATTTCAAAGACAAAATTTAATAGGGATACATCATCATGCTTTACAATCATGGGTACATGAAGAATGGAGGGCAATGAGGAGGAACCAACTGGCTGCCCCTTAAAGATTAAATCATTTTTCAATTCCATCCCTCCAGATTTTATTAAGTAGAAAAGTCTTTTTTGCAATGTGATATGCCAGAAGCAAAAGGCAGAAACTAAATGAAGAATCTGAAAGTAGATGTATCTCCATGGTTGCCATTTGGAATTACTCAGAAATTTTGTATTTACCTAAATGAAGCCCTAAGGCTACTTGACAATATCTACCCCCATTTTCCATGGATGGTGGGTTCTAACACAATTTTGCATTCCTATATTTTTCTGCTCAGTCCCTGCCTCAGTCCAAATGTGTAGAAAGTTGTCATCCTGGATTTGTCAAGAGGGCTCGAGAAGGAGAGCCAGTTTGCTGCTACAACTGCATTCCTTGTCCGGAGGGGACCATCTTGTGGAAGTGAATCAATCCAGAGCATTTTGATGAAAATACATGGTGAAAGATGCTTTTGAAGCTTAACTGTTTTCCTGTTTATTTTCAAAATGAATAAATTCTCATCTAAATGGAAGACTAATCAAAACATCTTGAAGGAGCAGTTAGGAAGAGATAGAAAGGTAACGCAGATTGTGCAGGGCTTACCATTGTCAGGGACAATAATACTTCCACTTTGTAATCTGTTTTTCTAGCAAAACCTCAGTTCTTTAAAACTTCAGGAATTGTTTTAGGTCTGTTGTTTTTTCTTATCTGAAGCAGACTTACATTATGTCATCCTCCAAAAATGATGCATAAAAAGTTGTATATTATAGTATTATATTATATATTATTATTATTGCTTTTTGGATTTCTCAGATAGCAAAAAATGCACCAAGTGTCCAGATGATAAATATCCAAATGAGAAGAGAGTCCAATGTATCCCCAAAGTTGTTACCTTCCTGTCTTATAAAGAATATCTAGGCAACATCCTGGTCTCTTTTGCCCTACTCTTGTTCCTAACCACAGGCCTTGTTTTAATTATCTTTATTAAATATGGTGAAACTCCCCTTGTCAAAGCCAACAACCGGGACCTATCCTACATCCTCCTGGTCTCCCTCCTGTTTTGCTTCTTGTCTCTTTTTCTCTTCATTGGTCAACCATGGAAAGCCACCTGCCTTCTACGACAGATGGTTTTCAGCATCATCTTCTCAGTTGCCATTTCTTCTCTCTTGGCCAAAACCATCATGGCCTTCCTAGCCACAAAACCAGGAAACCAAATGAAGAGGTGGTTGGGGAAGAGCTTGGCCAACTCCATCATCCATTCTTCTTCTGCAGTACAAATTATCATCTGCTCCATCTGGCTGGGAGTTTCTCCCCCCTTTCCTGACTCTGACTTCCACTCCCAACCTGGAGAGATCATCCTGCAGTGCAACGAAGGGGCTGTTGTCATGTTCTACGTTACCCTCAGCTACATGGGCTTCCTGGCTGCCATCTGCTTCACAGTGGCTTTCCTGGCCAGGAATTTGCCTGAGGCCTTCAACGAAGCCAAGCTGATTACCTTCAGCATGCTGGTCTTCTGTAGTGTCTGGGTTACTTTTGTGCCCACCTACTTGAGCACCAAAGGCAAATACATGGTGGCTGTGTAGGTGTTCTCCATCCTGGCCTCCAGTGCTGGTCTGCTGGTCTGAATCTTCATCCCCAAGTGCTACATTATCCTTCTGAGGCCAGACCTGAACACAAAGGAGCAGCTTACAGCCAGAAGAAATGTGGAGATGTAAGACAGAGGAATTTCAAGTCTCAACTTGTTCCAAGAAGCAAACCACAGAAAATGATTTTTCTTTTTTTAAAAAAAAGTTTTTTATTGTTTTAATTGAACAAAAACACAAAAAAAGAATCATCATTCATTATATCTTGTAGAAAGCATGTCGATTGGTTACGAATACATTTGATGCGTTTCTTCCACAATCATTACTTATACTTCATTCATATTGAATTGTACATTTTAAATCAAAAATCTTTATGTATTTTACTATCAATAAACCACAATTCTCATTTAACTACAGTTATTGAAAGGTGCTTTTATCTGAAATCATTTGTATTTAAAGACACAACCACTTACTGGCATTCATTTGCAATTTCAATAAACCTCCAATAACATTACACCTTTATAACATATTCTGAAAAAAATCAATTAATAAGATATTTAAGCATTTCCCCCCTTTCCCCGCAACTCACTATTTAAAGCTTGTATCCAATTTGCTTTTACCTATATAACACATGTATACATCATTAAACATTATCCATTAACATTTCCTTGTTATTTTTGTAGTTAACAAAAAATTATTTACTATTTATATCACATCTCCTCTAATTAGACCCAAAAGAAATCACACCTTTATAACAAGATCTAAACAAAAAATTATTAACAAAATTTATAGGTTTTTTTCCCCAAGTCCCAATTTACAATTTATATCCAAGTTACTTTTACTAGTTAAGGTTATCATTTCATTATTGTTATCGTAGATAATTATATGTTAACAAATAAACATTTAATAACAATCTAAAACAATGTACAAAATATTAAAATTCCTACTGATTAATCACCAAAAATTAACTAACTTTTTATCATCAACTTTCATTATCAACCTGTATCTTTCCAGTGGCAAAACAGTCTTATGTCTCTTGTGTCAATTCTCTTTTTAACTCCTTTATAAAGTTTTTATAAACTTCTCTCTGCACTTTATTGTTTGAAAAATCTCTCATATAATCTTGTTGCCCTTGAATTGTTATTGAAATTAGCTTGTCTTTAATTGTCAGACTTATTTCTGAAAAGGTTTCTCTTCTTAACTCAATCATTATCACCTTTTTTTTCCTCCTGTATCTTGAAATCTGGGATAAAGCTCCAAATTGTCAAATCCACTTTTCCATCTTCCCTTCTTTCCAATTTCACCCATGTTTGCTCCATTAATAAGTTCCTCTATTGTCTTGTCTTTATCTTCTATATTTTCATTCTCTTCTTTAATTTTTGGGGCTCCAACCCAGGGGTGGGTTTCTCGCCCCGTTCCAACCGGTTCGGTTGGAACGAGGCCGGCGGCGTCCTTGCGCACGCACGTGGCGTCCTCGCGCACGCACGTGGCGTCCTCGCGCACGCACGTGGCGTCCTCGTGCACGCATGTGGCACACGCATGCGTACTAGCGTCTGCGCGATGCTCCAGCTGCTCCTGGAGGATCGTGCAGGCGCTGTATGCATTCTGCGCATGCGTGGAAGCGCAGAATTCGTAAAAACCGGGTAAGGAGCGGGCGCGGGTGTGCGGGCGCACACGGGCGCGGGTGTGCGCCTTCGCCGTTCCCAGAAGTTACTTACTTCCGGGTTCGGCGACCAACCGGATCGCAGGGACCGGAGCGAACCAGTCGAAACCCACCCCTGCTCCAACCCCATAATCTTTTGCTATGAGAAAAAATAGTCTATCTAACTTTTTCTCAAATCTCCCAAATCCTTCCAATATATTTTGAATTCCAGTCAGGATATTTTGAAATTTTAAGGTTTCCTCATCTGCATATTGATCCATTTTCCCCCCAAAAAAGTAGAGAAAAAGAAAAAAAGGAATCTGATTGCCACTGCCACTCTAGCCTTCCAAGCCTCTTTTGTGTGTGTGTGTATGTATGTATGTATGTGTGCATATGTGTACACACACACACACACACACACACACACACACACACAAAGTTGACTTAAGCACAAGTTCTTTTGTACTCTTCAAAGAAGAAGGGTTCTATCTTTTTCTTTCCTTTTCCTTCCCTTGCCAAAATATTTTCCAAAAGCACCTGCAAAAACAATTCATGCCCTTGGCTCTTTATCAGATTTTGTAAGCAAGTTGCTAAGTCAGTGAGATCAAAGACGAAAGAACAAAAGATACATTGTTTTTTAAAAAAACCTCCAGACTGACTTCTGAGTGGCAGATTCCACTTTTTCATACTTGTCTCAAGCTTATGGAAAACAAAGGTCTTTAATTGTCTTTAATGGAATTTAATAACAAATGGTAGGAAGAATTGTTAAAGTAAAAAAAGAAGGTTTTAGTTCAAGCCAAAAAAGAAGGTGGCAAAGAATAGAGGGGAAAAAAATCAATCCGTTCATTTTAAGAGGAGAAACAGGAAGCATTATGGTCACTTCAATCCACAAAATATCGTTACAAAGAAAAAACAAAAACTTTTCAAGGCAATCCAATGAAAATTAAATTCGCCACTTTATTCTTTTACTTAAAGGACTAATTTATCTTTTAAAAAAAGTTTCTTTGGGCAATCTTTCTCAGAACTTAAAAAAAAACCCTCACCAGATGGACTCATTTTCACTTCCTTCCTTCCGGAGCCGTCTCCGACTTCGTCAGCCTAGGGCTGCCTTTTTACTGCCGGCTTGAAGCACTTCCCTTGGGTCAATCAGGGACTTTGCGATGTCCCTGAGACCAGCAAGGCTTTGTCTTCCTGTTCACTGTCTCTACAGGATGGTTTATGTTCAACTGGATTGTCCAGTGGCAAAAGTGTCAATGGCGGTCTTGGACTGTCGAGACCACACGCTGTATTGTCGTGATGTTGGCTCCTCCCCTCAGGCCAATTATTTTTCTTGAAATAAATTAAAGAGCTGCTGAAAGATTGTGAGGGAAACCAATTCATTGAGAAGCAACACTTGAGACCCTTATTTCTCAATATATTTTATAAAAATTGTGATGGAAATGAAACTATTTTTTTAATTTATTCAGTAACACATTCTTGGAAAGAACTGAAGCTTGATAATTATGAATATCCGTGTTTACCTTATCTATTAAATATGCATATGTATGGTTATCATTTTGTTCCTTCTTTCATGAAATATATAAATATGAATCCTTCCTTCGGTCTGTGGGATTTCATCCACTATTTTATGGAGGAAAATTCCTCCTCTGAACAATGAATAAATAATAACTGCAGTGAACCTTGATTATTGCTTTTTTGGCTCCTGCATTTGATTCCAGAAAAAACTGGTGTCAGGAGTGGAATTCCCAATCTTTGATCAGCAACCAGGGGAAAAAACGGGGGAAGCCCTTAGGATGAGTGTTGTGAGACTGATCCCATGTGCTTTCCTGACGCAACATAAAGGCATCATTTAGGAATATATGGGAGACCACAGTCCAGTGGTGGGTTTCAAAAATTTTTAGAACCTATTCCATAGGTGTAGCCTATTTTGTGGGTGTGGCTTGGCGATCATGTGACTGTGTATGAGTGACCAACTTGTAAAATGTGGTGAAACTCGTTTAACAACACTCTTGCTTAGCAACCACAATTTTGAGTTCCATTGTGATCATAAGTTCTCTTTCTTTTCCTTCCTTCCTTCCTTCCTTCCTTCCTTCCTTCCTTCCTTCCTTCCTTCCTTCCTTCCTTTCTTTTTCTTCCTTCGTTGTGTCTCTCTCTCTCCAACTTTCTTTCTTTCTCTTTCCTTCTTTTTCTCTTTCTTTCTCTCTCTTTCTCTTTTTGTCTCTCTTTTCTCTCTCTCCCTTCCTTCTTTTTTTAATGTCTTACTCTTCATTTCTCGCTCTCTCTCCCCTCTCACACACACACATACCTTCCAGTTGGTGATAATTTCTGTTTTGCCAGCTGGGAGGCTGGCAAAGAAGATTCACTTCACTTGCTGCAGCTCAGACACTGGGGAGGCGAGAGTAGTCCTGACCAGGTTTGAGGAAAGGCTATTCCTTCTGCTCAGATTATACACAATTCCACATCTGCAGCTGATCTTTTCCTGGACAAAAGGGCGCCTTTTCGGTCCCAGTGGGGTTCTGGAAGAGAGTAGCTGAAGTGGCTTCACTCTCCTCCTCCTCCTGCCAGCCGAAGGAAAAGCCCCAGGGAGATATTGGATATTTTAAATTCATTGATTGGCTTACTAAATTGAAAGGATTGAGGCAGCTGTAGAGGGGGCTGTCTAACATAGCCACCCCACGAGAGGCCGGATCCGGTGTTAACAATCTAAGCTAGCTCTCTGCTAAGTGTAGCAAAATAGATAGGTGAGCAGCGGCTAGCATCTGGGAGTGAACAAAAAGTACTGTTTGGCTTGCATGAAACCTAGTCCATTTCACTGGAAAGTCACCACTCGGCTGTTAGAGCAGATTATAGCCATTGGGGAGCGAGCCAGCCAGCCGCCACTAAACGAGCCAAGCTGCCTGTTGAGGCAGATTTTCTGCGATTATCTCTGCACTTGAATCAGCTGTAGCCGCTAGACAGGGTAATTACGGGCCGCGCTGTGAGACGATTGACTTTGTATCAATATCTCCCTGGGGCTTTTCCTTTGGCTGGCAGGAGGAGGAGGAGAGCGAAACCGCTTCAGCCACTCACTTCCAGAAGCCCCGCTGGGACCGAAAAGGGAAGAGATCAGCTGCAGCTGTGGAACCGTGCAGAAGCTGAGCAGAAGGAACGTCCCTTCCCCACTCCAGACCAACTTGTGTAAGACAAGTCAGGCAGGCGGGCAGGTGTGTGACTCTTCTCAGGAAAATGTAGAAAGCGCAGAAAGGCTTGGAACTCCCACCGCAAGCGCACCAGCCAAAACCTCCTGGAAGGCTTTTGCTAGTGGGCAAGGGGGAGCAGGCCAGGGGTGGGACCATTCCTGTACGGGGCCCTGGAAGCCCCGGTATAGGAAGGCATGCTAAATTATTTCAACCAGTACGTGCATTCAGGACAGGACCGGCTGAAATCCACCTCTGCCACAGTCTGTGTCTAAGAGTCTAATCTTAATCTGGGGAGCATTGTTGGTTGTTTGTGGTCCCTTCCATGCCAATTGTCAGCCACCCTGGCCCTGCTGTGAGCTCATCTGAGCAATGGTCAGAGGTGGCTAAAAAGCCAGGGGGAATTTGGCTTTGGAGGGGCTCAGTGTGACCTTTCTGTGTGGAAGAACGGAGACTCACCCCGAGGCTCTGTGCAAACTCCCTTTTTCCTATTGTCTGAATGGAGGAATTGCCTGAGCTGATCCTAGGCAGGAAGGGAAGTGGATGATTTTGTTAGTACTGCACATGTGTGTGTAGTTCACATCAAGTGCATGTGTGCAGTGCGTCCCTGAGCAAACCGGCAGTTGCATCAGCCGGAACCCATCCCGGCTTCCATCCACCCCTCAAATTCCATCCTTTGCATTTGCACCAAGAGTTCAGGAGGTGTCTGTGCATGTGCAAAGTGCAAAGCCTGCAAGTTTCAGGCAGCAGGAACCACAAATCCTCAAACAGGCCGAGAGGTTTACTGAGTGAGACGCTGCACCAAGAGAATTGAGAGCAGCTTTGGGATCCAGATGCCTCAGAGGAGAGAGAGAAGAGCCAGAAAAAGAGGCCGTTGCACAAAACGTGTTGGCCATGCTGGACACACACAAACCCAACAACACACTCAGCCCAGAAGGAGCAATGCACCTTGAAAGACTATTGTAGCACTGTGAGAGATCCCTTCCTACAACTGGGCTAAATGACTGACACAATGCTTAAGCTTCTAACCCCACTCCCCTCGAATAGCCCAGTCACATCATCCACACCAGTTGTGAGAAAACTACAAAGCTTCAGTGTGGCTCCTGGTGAGATCATGGTCATCTTTGAAGGTAGTATCTCTATTTCCATCCCTCCTTCCCCATCCACCATGCGAAGGAACAGATGGAAAAGAAGAATAGGACAACCCAGATCAGAACAACAGAAATCAGGAAGCTGCTCCAGTATTGCCAACATACTTTCTTCACTTTCAAAAGGGAAATGTAGGAGCAAAGAAAAGGTGTGCCCTTGGGTCCCCCAATATCAGGAGTCATTGCAGAAACTGTCCTGTGTGAACTAGAACACTGTGTATTTCAAAATCACACCTACATTTTGGTGCCGCTACATAGATGACCTGTGTGTCGTCATCAAAAGAAATGCACTGAAAAGCTTCCAGAGCCCATTGAATTCCATCACACAAACAATTCACAACAGAGGAAGAGACAGCCAAACAGTTGCCACTTTTAGATGTCCTCCACCAGCAGGAAGATGGAAGCCTAGAAACCATGGTTTATTGCTAGGCCATCGACACTCTAGGCATTCTTAGTCTCAACAGGAACCATCCACTGCCACACAAAAAGAGTTGTGTCAAAACATTATATGGCAGGGCGAGAACCCACTGTAGTACCCAGTAAGCTAAACAACTGGAGATCAGCTTCCTACGTGAACAGTTCAGGCATAATGGATGCCCACAAGCATTTGTTACAAGATGCCTGCATAACAAACAAAGGAGAGAAATGAAGAAGGTACAAGACCAACTATATGGTGCATCCTGTCATACATCAAAAACATTTTGGAAGCAGCAAAACACAGCTTCCAGGATGTGCAAGTGGGTATCACACACAGTCCAGAGGCCTCCATGTGAGGATAAATCACGTATTGCAGAGTTTGCTTGGAGGTGGGAGATACTTCTAATTAATCTACTGGATCCCTTGCATGGATTGTCCCTGTGATCATGTAGGACAGGCAGGGAGGAAGGTAACCACCAGACTGCAAGAAGACAAGAGAGAGGTCAGTTGAGGAGACTGAACTCATTGGTAGCCTCACATTGCAATGAACAAGCTCATACATTCAATTTTGCAGCTACTAAGATTGTTGGTGGAGAAGGTACAAAAACAGCCAGGGAAATGATTGAAGCCTGGGAAACGGGGCCCTTGTCAGTCAACAGGAGTGCTGATTTACCACCAGTTTACCAGGTACTTGGGAGCTGATAGGAACCAAAAGCCAAATGACTTAATAGTTGGCCATTAACACCACCAATCATCAAATAAAAAGCCACACACAACTAGACATCACATAAATGCTATCTACAGAAGTGCTCAGAGCATACATTCTGGCAGAGAGAAATTCCCTCAGGATGGGTCCCAGAACGAGTCTGAAAGCTCAGAAGACTCAACCACTGGTCCCTGTGACCGACCCAGATCGGATCCTGCAATCTGAACTCTTTCAGAGGAAAAATATGACGATTAAAAATGTAGAATAATGTGCTTTATAATTATGCAGGTATAGCTCGTCCATGAAAATTTATTGATTTATCACTTTTACTGTTTCTCATATACCCAATAAATGGCTGAAGGATTGTTTCCTGTAAGGAGAAACTGCTGATTGTTACAGCAGAAATAGAAAAAACTGAATTGTTATACCACAGAGAGACACACCCAAAACACACAGTTATGTTTATGTTTTTTAATTTAAGAAAAAGTTTCATGTTTTAAGTAAAAAAAAAAAAGTAAGAAGGCCAACTTCTCTCTGTTCTTCATAATTTACAGGAAGATCATGGAAATTTCAAGGCTGTTGTCAGAAAATGAGGAATCCCAGTTGCAGAACAAGGAGCTTGTGGTGAACAAGATCCAACTAATTGCAGAAATGGAGGAGCTCTACAAAGATTTGGAAGACAAACTGAGCAAGTAAGCAATTTAAAATGAAGATTAACAACAGCAGAGATCCAAGCCCATCCTCCCTTGCCCAGAATGTATTCTCCTCTACCATTGGCCCTTTGATTTATGACCATTCATTTAGCAATGGTTGAAAGTTATGACAAGGCAGAGAAACACAACTTAGAAGCAGATCATTACAGCATCATTATAGTCACGGGATTGCAATCCAGGCACTTGGCAACTGGCTTGCATTGAAAATAGCTGCAGGGTCCCAGGGTTACGTGGTGACCATTTGCAATCTTCTCAGGGGCTTCCAACAGGCCCTTAGAAGGGAAGCCAATGGGGAAGGCCAATGGGGAAGGTTGCAAGTCATGGTCAGGTGAGGTCTCACTGGACAATGAATTTCTCTGTCCCAATTGTGGTTGAAAGTCAAGGACTTCCTGTACTGTGTCCTTCTAAAAGGAGAAATCAATTTGTGGGACTCCCCAGAATATCATTCCTACTAAAATTGCTGTGGTTGGTTGATGTCTTTGACAGGCAGTGAGACCCCCGGGTTGAAACCCCTCCTCAAAACTCACCTTGGGAATGTCTCCCTGGTTCCCCAGAGAAGCTGGAGGGAGATTTTGGTGAAGCAGGAGGGAGTTTCAAGGATGCCCTATTCCTGCCTGAACCGGATCAGAATGAGCACATGACTAGCATATGACCTCCATTAAAACTGTCATAAATTGAGTCTGCTTCAATCTGATGACTGCAACAACTGATAGCAGAAATTCCAGCCCCCTCTGTGGTCGTAAGTCAAGGACTGTCTGTGAATAGAATTGAGAAGGGGGGATTGGCCTGAATTTTGAACCAGGCAATAAGTCTGCCATGGGCTTTTTGGACCTTTGGTTGCCCAACGCAGGTCACCTGGGGAAGGTCTTCTTCATCTGGGCCTCCAGGGCAGGACTGCTGGGCTGCATCTTCCTCCCCAAATGTTGCATGATTTTACTAAGACTGGACCTGAGGACAATGGAATATCTAATAGTAAAATTTAAATAGAAAACCTAAAGCCTCTGTATTTGTATTCAGGAATGTAATTTCAGGTAATGGATTTCAAGGAACCGAAAATGCCCTTGATATTCCATAGTTTGGGGTGTATATCAGGGGTGGGTTTCTCGCCCCGTTCCAACCGGTTCGGTTGGAACGAGGCCGGCGGCGTCCTCGCACATGCACGCGGCGCGCGCGTGCACGCACGCGGCGCGCGCATGCGTACTAGCATCTGTGCGATGCTCCAGCTGCTCCTGGAGGATCGCGCAGGCGCTGTATGCATTCTGCGCATGCGTGGAAGCGCAGAATTCGTAAAAACCGGGTAAGGAGCGGGCGCGGGTGTGCGGGCGCGCGCAGGCGCGGGAAGGGAGGCTTCGCCGTTCCCGGAAGTTACTTACTTCCGGGTTCGGCGACCAACCGGATCGCAGGGACCGGTGCGATCCGGTTGAAACCCACCCCTGGTTGAAAGGAACCCTGGAGGTCTTCTAAACCAACCCCCTGCTCAAGAGGAGACCCTATACCATTCCAGACAGGTGGCTGGCCAGTCTTTTCTTTAAAAACCCCAGTGAATTAAAAACTACAATTTTAGAAAAAATAAAAAATAGAAAATTTTCCTTTTCTACTTCATCTGACAGTGTACTGAGGAGTCCTAACCAGCGCTTTCCTGATCTCCTAAGAGCAGTGAGGAAAGTGAGGCATAGAGATGGTGAAATCAGAAATCCTCCTCCATAATTGCCCTGGAAACGCTCTGAGGTCCTTCCTGCCCCCTTTTCTCTGGGATCCCTTCCTGGGGATCACAAGGAGCCTCCGATCCTTCCTAGCCACTATGGGATCAAGTGGAAAAGGATCCCCAAAGGAAAGAGATCCCTGCATTGGCCATGATCAGGACTCAGAAGGGACAGGAGACCCACATTCTGCCCAGGCAAGATGGATGGTCAGAGAGAGGAGGGAAGGGATCCATTTGTGCCAAAGCGGAGGCTCCTCCCCTCGATGGAGACCTCAGACACACACACACACACACACACACACACACACACACACACACACACACAATTTTCTGGGCTGCTCCCTCATCCCCCACCAGGAAAGTCAAGAACGACCCCTGAGGATTTCTGGAGTTGGTACATTTCAACGACTGTTGCCTGGCCAGAATCCCCCTGTGCAGGTGGATCAGACCGAAGAAGCAGCAAAAACTCCCAACTAATAAAAAATATAACCTGTTGCCATGGCAACGTCTCCAGGCATCCATCTTGACGTTATCAAAGAATGGAATAGAATGGAATTAGAATAGAATAGTTTTAAATATCGGCGGAGGGACGACGCGGCAGCCAGGGTTCAAACAACAACTCGGTTTATTCTAGGATGACAGCGATTCGAACAACAGAACTCGCGCCAAGGTATTTATACTAGCATTTAACCAATCACCGGCCGGGGACTGGACAGCAACCGCTGACGTCAGTCCCTCGGCCAATCAACTGTAACTTTCGGCCGGCAACACCCTCTGGGGCTTTCAGCCAATCGGAAAGCCAGAGGGTGTTGCTGGCATCATGAATATTTAACGAATACTTAACACCCCTTTCCCCCAGTTCTGCGCATGCCCGAAACGGAGCATGCGTAGTCCTTAAGGTATGCTGGGCGGCGCCGGACCCGCCCAAATCTTCTCATTGCAGAGGCAGTCGTCGGCGGAGGAGGACCTCCTCGTGGTAGCTCCTCCCCGAAGGGAGTGGAGCTCCGAGGCACGCCATTTTGGAAAGGCCCAGAAGGCGGGCTCAACTGCAAAGGTAGGCTTGGCCATGGGGGCACGTCACCAGGAGTAGGAGGGACTCTCTGGGAAATGTCCCCGGGTTTGTAGTTGCATGTTTGAAAGTTCCCTAGGTCGGGTTGAGAAGTAAGTTCGGCGTCCTTGGAGGTGGCGCTTGGGTAGGCAGGGCCTGGTGTGGCGAAGGCCCTTGTTTGCGGTCTCTCGGCTTGAGTGCATTGTGGTTGGCACAGGTGGGGGCCTGGAGTGGCGAAGGCTCTTGTTTGCGGTCCCTCGGCTTGAGTATGTTGTGGTTGGCACAGGTTGAGGCCTGGACTGGCGAAGGCTTCACAGGGCAACCCCGGTACTGCGGTGTTGTCAATCGGGGGTTCGTGGCCACCAGCCTGCGCCGGGAGACGCCTCCTTAACTGATCCAGGTGGCGTCTCCATTGGGATCCGTCAGCCAATTGGATCCTAAAAGAACATGGGCCGGTCAGGGCAACGATAGAACCTGGCACCCATCTCGGCTCCCCCGCAAAAGACCGGGCCCATACTGAATCCCCTAACTTAAAGGAACGGGAAGGGATAACCCCCAGATTGCTCGGCTGATCCCCTGAATAGAGCGGGTGAAGCCTATCCAGGGGAGTCCGCAGGCGCCTACCCATCAAGAGCTCCGCGGGGCTTTTGTTGGTAGCTGGGCAGGGGGTGGAATGTTGGCTTAGCAGGTAAGCCGCCACCCTCGCCTGCCAGTCGCCCCGGTCCATGCGGCCCAGCGCCTCCTTCGCTGAGCGGACCGCCCGCTCCGCCCGGCCATTGCTGGCCGGGTGGTATGGGGCTATGGGCGCATGCCGGATCCCCTGCTCGGCCAAGAATTCCTGGAAAATGGTGGATGTAAACTGGGGCCCGTTGTCCGAGACCACCACGTCCGGCAACCCATGGGTTGCGAACAATTTCCGTAAAGCCCTAACCGTACTCTCGGCTGTGGTAGAGCCCATGATGACCAGCTCCACCCACCGGGAGTAGGCATCCACCACAACCAGGAAGTTCTGGCCGTGGAAGGGACCAGCAAAATCGATGTGGAGGCGAGACCATGGGCCTCTCGGAGCCTCCCACTCACGAGCAGGCCCGGCAGGGGGATTGGGCCTGGATAGTTGACAAGTCGTGCAGCGGCCTACATAGGCCGCAATCTCTGTGTCCAGCAAGGGCCACCAGACATAGCTACGGGCCAATGCCTTCATCCGTGCTATGCCCGGGTGGTCCTTGTGGAGCAGATCCAGAACTAGTGGCCGAAGCGCAGCGGGGATCAGCACCCGATCCCCCCAGACGAGACAACCCCCGTGGAGGGAGATCTCCGCCTGGCGATGTTTAAAGGGCCGAAAGCCCTCTGCCACTGTGTCCGTTGGCCATCCCCTCAAAACCCAGGAGGCGACCTGGGAGAGGATCGGATCGGCCTTTGTGTGGGCCGCCACGTCTGCGGCGGAGATTGGGAAACCGGAGGAGGCAATGGAGAGGACGGAGAGGGCTGGGACGGGGGCGGTGTCCGTCTCCGGTAGTGGGCAACGGCTGAGGGCATCGGCATGCCCCAGCTGTTTGCCCGGACGGTAGAGCAACGTATAAGAATACGCTGCGAGGAACTCCGTCCAGCGAGTCATACGGGGAGATAGAATGGCAGGGGTTGGCTTGTCGCCCGCCAAAAGCCCAAGGAGTGGCTTATGGTCGGTGACAAGAGTAAAGTGCCGACCGTAGAGGTAGTCGTGGAACCTCTTAATCCCGGACACTGCAGCCAGAGCCTCCTTGTCGATCTGACTGTAGTTACGCTCCGCCGAGGAGAGTGTCCGGGAATAAAAGGCCACAGGGGCCTCTGAGCCATTCGGGAGGACATGGCTCAGGACCGCCCCTACACCAAAAGGGGAGGCGTCACACGCCAACGTCAGAGGCATCCCGTCATGATACTGAATTAGGACTGCCGATGACGTCAGCGTCTCTTTGACAGCCGCGAACGCATGCGCTTCGCGGCTGCCCCAGCGCCAGGCCGCGGATCGGTCGAGCAACCGATGCAGCGGCTCGGCTAGTGACGCCTTGTGAGGAATAAAGGGGGCGTAGAAATTGAGCAGCCCTAGGAACGCCTGTAGCTCCGCCCTGGAGGTGGGAGCAGGGGCGTTCCTAATGGCGGCTATTTTTGACGGTGTAGGGTGAATGCCTTGGGCGTCTATTAAGAAGCCCAAGAATTCTACCCTAGGGACAGCAAATGAGCATTTGCTGCTCTTCAATTTCAATCCCGCGCCCCTGAAACGACTGAGGACCTTCCGTAATATGTCGATGAGTTCTGAGCGGCTGGTTGCAGCGATCAGAACATCATCGAAATATGGTACTACCCCCGGTAGCCCATGGAACAGACGCTCCATGAGGCTCTGGAAGATCCCCGGGGCAACGGACACGCCGAATTGCAGGCGGCGACAACGGAAAGCCCCACGATGGGTGACGATGGTCTGGGCAGCCGCCGCATCGTCATCCACCAGGAGCTGTTGATAGGCCTGCGCCATATCCAGTTTGGCAAATATGCAACCCTGCCCCAAGGAGTGGAGCAGGTGTTGCACAACAGGGACTGGATAGGGGTTTGCCTGAAGGGCCAAGTTGATCGTCGACTTGTAGTCGGCGCAGATTCTCACCGAGCCATCCGGCTTGACCGGGAGGACTATGGGGGTCTCCCATGGAGCATGATCTACTGGCTCGATGACACCCTGCGCCAAGAGTTTGTCAAGTTCGGCGTCAACCTTGGCCCTCAAGGCAAAGGGCACCCTGCGGGCTTTCAGCCTAATGGGAGCAATCTGGGGATCTAAACTAAGGGAGATGGGGGTTCCCTTGTAGCACCCGAGCTGACCATCAAAAACGTCAGAGAACTCCTTTAGGACATCCTCAATTGAAGAGGAAACCACCCGGTGCACCCCCCCAATGGATAACCCCAGTGCTGGAAACCAGTCAAGGCCGAGAAGGGCCGGCAGGGCGTTTTTTACAATAATGATAGGCAGCTCCCCACTAAAAGTGCCATAATGGACAGGGATAGGAAAAGACCCCAGGACGGGAATCAATTTTCCCTGGTAGTCCCTTAAAAGCAAGCGGGTGGGGGCTAACTTTGTTTGGGGCACTGCAGGGCAGAGGCGGGAGAACATGTCCCAGGACAGCAACGAACGGGAGGAGCCGGAGTCCACCTCCATTTGGCATGGCTGACCTGCCAGGTGGACATTGGCGGTTATTTTCCGGGATCCGGAGGAGGCCTGGTTGATTGAACTCTCCATTTCCTGCGGTGCGGACACATTGTGACAGTCGTCTCCTCTGCGAGTTGGCCTCGGTGGTTGGCGGCGCGGCTGCGGCTTGGGTCTCTCATTGGCTTGGAAGAAGGCAGGGGCCGGCAAGGATGCTCGGCAGACTTGGGCAATGTGCCCCTGCCTCTGACAACGGCGGCAGATTGCGTTCCGGAACTGACAGGTTTGGCGGTCGTGGCGGCCTCCGCAACTAAGGCAAGACGCCTTGGGGTTTTTCGGTGCGGCCGCTGAAGGAGCCGGTTGTCTTCGCCGAGGTTGGGCACGGACTTGGCCGACGTTGTCTGGCTCCGGGTCCTCGGATGGCGTAAGGTCATCATAGTCAATGTCATGGATTTGGGAGGCCGGTGGAGTGAACGGAACATGCCCTGAAGTTTGTGAGGATAGCTGTAGCCGCTCCAGATCCGCAGTGGATTGCTCAGAGAGCTCAGCTGCTCTGGCGATCTCCACTGCCTGTAGGAGAGTAATATCGTGATGGCGGAACATGCAGCTTCTTAGATGGACGTCCCGCACTCCGCACACGAATTGTTCAACTAAATTTTCTTCGAGATTTGAAAAATCGCACTGGGACGCCACCGTGCGCAGGGCTTCTAAAAACTGACTAATTGACTCTCCCGGCTTTTGCACTCTTCTGCAGAACGCAAAACTGCGGGCAATTTTGGAAGGCGTCGGGGCATAGTGCCCCTTCAGTTTAGCCATCAAATTGTCCCAGCCTAATTTATAAGCCGGTCTGGGAGCAGCCATAGCTCTGGCTGAGGCGAACATAGAAGGTTCGCAGCAGGACAAAAAGAAACTGCATTTCTCCTCATCGGTTTGAGCCTGGTTCTTGGTAGCAATTAAATAAGTCTCAAACCGCTCCATGAACCCTTCCCAGGATTCACCGGCGGAGCCGAAGGGAGCGAAAGGCGGTAAAGAATTCATGTTGGTTAGGAGTTATGACAGGCTGAGGAGTGAGAGGCTGAGGAGAGGAGGTCGTGACAGGAATTTTCCCTCAGCGTTCGGTGCCGGCGCGAACTCGCGGCTTGTGGCAGCTAGCTGATAGAACCTCTCTCTCTACCCTAGGCTTGCGTGGAATCGCGATCCCATCCTCGTCGCCAGTTTTAAATATCGGCGGAGGGACGACGCGGCAGCCAGGGTTCAAACAACAACTCGGTTTATTCTAGGATGACAGCGATTCGAACAACAGAACTCGCGCCAAGGTATTTATACTAGCATTTAACCAATCACCGGCCGGGGACTGGACAGCAACCGCTGACGTCAGTCCCTCGGCCAATCAACTGTAACTTTCGGCCGGCAACACCCTCTGGGGCTTTCAGCCAATCGGAAAGCCAGAGGGTGTTGCTGGCATCATGAATATTTAACGAATACTTAACAAATAGGAATAGAGAAATAAAAGAATAGAATAGACTTTATTGTCACTTTAAATGTAGACTAATTGGCATACATTAAAATGAAATTTCATTGCATGCAGCTCTCAAAGGGTCAACACCTTCAAAGTTGTTAAGTGAATCACCACTGTCATTGAGCAAATCACACAGTTATTAAGCAAATCAGGCTATGGTTTAACAACTCTGGCTTCCCCAATGCCTGAAATTGACAAAAAAGGTCAGAAATTGTGATCAGGTGACCACAGGGATGTTGCAGCGGTTGTAAGTGTGAGTACAGGTTGTCAGACACTTTATCTGAGGCTGTTGTAACTTTGAAGCATTATTAAATATGCGGCCATAAGTTGAGGACTGCCTTTCCCCACCTGGGTGGGGAAAATAAAAGCTTTTAAGGCTCCTGCATTTATCAAAGTTCTGGCTATAAGGAGCTCATTTATTTTCTCACTTTATATGTGATTCACAGCAGCATCAAAACGATAAACATATATATGCAATCAAATCAAAGGTTAATAAATTTTCAAACCAGGGTGCCAATCTAAGGAACTTTCATGGCCTCTGATTTAGTTTTAATAGTTATACTTTAGATGTTATTTGATTTGAGTTTCTGCAGCAAATTAGACAAAACTTATGGAAATAAATAAAATGCTTTGGGCTATTGCATTTGTTGCTTAAACTTAAAATAAACACCTATATCTATCCAGCTTTCTTCTTCTCATTCGTTAAAGTATCTAATGCTAAAGTTACCCACAACATCCTCCACAACTGGAGGTGCAGCCCCCCTCAGGGAGACCCTCTCTGGGTGGAGAGGAGTGGATGCCTTTTCTCTCCTTCATGGAAGGAATTCCCACCTGGGACAGAATTCTCTCCTTGGCATTTAAAGGGCGCCCTGATCCTTCTGAGGCCAGGCCTGGATATGAAGCAGCAGCAGCCTCCAGCCAGAAAAAATGTACAAATGGGGGACAGAGGAATTTCAACTCTTAACATCTTCCAATCTGAGTTCTGGGGGGACAAAGTCCCAAAGGGCCACAGAGAGTTTTGGGTCTATTGGGATGAATGGGGAGGTTTGCAGAGGCCACAGAACCCCCCCACCCCAGGAATAACCCACCCATCCCCAATGGCCTTCTTTCCACCTTCCTTCCTTCCTTCTCCCCATCAGTTGGGCTCTTTTGATGAA
Organism: Thamnophis sirtalis; assembly: GCF_051295495.1. Taxonomy (NCBI): domain Eukaryota; kingdom Metazoa; phylum Chordata; class Lepidosauria; order Squamata; family Natricidae; genus Thamnophis; species Thamnophis sirtalis. Next base: position 14,939,995 of record NW_028261395.1, read on the forward strand.
AGAGGTTTTCCACCTCTGGACCAAAAAGACTTTGGAATCCAATATTTCCATACATTCTGTATTGGACAGCATCTCTCCTTCTCAGCTGCCCCGTCTACCTCCAACGTCCCACCTCACAAGATAAATATCAAGGGAAATTAAGGAAAGCGTGTCATTTTAATGAAAGGAGTGGGTGAGAGGATCCAGGATAGAGAAGAGAGGGAGGGAAGATGGAGGGCTGAGAGGGAGCTGAGTGATCCACTTGATCCCATTAACCTTGGAATGGGATCAAGTCAAAATAGTCATCTCTAGTGTTTGCAACAAATTACTTCAGATTTCCTGGTTCCCCCTTTACTCTTACCAACACTCCCCTCCCCAAGTCATTCAGCACTTTGAAAACATTCTGTGTGCTCAGTTCTCCTGGGAAACTTGGGCGGAGGGGCTTCCCTACGTCTTTCACACACCCCATTTTCTTTTTTTATTCCACAGACTTTGCCTGAGACCTCCCAGGGTCTCTATTTTGGCTTGCAACCCCTTCCTACCAAAAGGTCCACAGCTGCCAAAGGGGCACTCCTGGCATCTCTCCACAGCTGGATCAAAGATTGTGACATCATAGCCCGTGTCACAGTACATCTCCTGGGCTGCCCTGGGTCATCCAAGGGGGCTCATCCTGAGTGCTGAAGGCACCCACTGAAAGAGCCTCCCCCTATGACGATGGCAGGAAATTTCTTCAGACGAATGAAAATCAGGTCCTCAAATAGAGGTAGAATAAAATTAAAAAGAAGAGACATTACAATCCTTGACTTGTAGAATAGTAGAATAGTCATTAGTCAACCCTGGGCAATAAAACAGTTGAGAAGAGGATTAATAAGGCATCTTCAAATGCTACATTGCAAAATCCAGACAAGAGACACAATTGTATGAAATTTGGGTGGATTTTATAGTTTATTTCAATAGCAATAGACCACAATATGGTAGTATTTTAAATATATGGTAAATATGTGTGCAATCCCCCCCACACTTTTTTTTTTTACTTTTTACTACATCTTGACTGCCTAGCCATCGTGGGTGTATGTTATTTATATGCTTACATACCAGAATGGTTTATATTATTTAAGCATTGTTCAATTATTTTTTAAATGGATGTTTCATTTCATAACTAGTCCAGTCTCCATGTTGGAACTGATTGAACCTCGGTGCATCTTAATATTGCAAATGAACTTGCCACGAATAAGAGTTTATCCCCCTCAAATTCTGTTCTGGGAGAAAACGGCTGTAATGGAAAACAAGAATTATTTCAGGTGTAAGTAACTTTATCGAGAGGACGAACATGTCAGCAAACAGTTAGCAGGCTGTTCAATCTCAGGCTCTAAAAAGTGGGGTTGAAAAGGGAAAAGACAAATTATGCCAGCAGAGACTGCAGCTAGATTTTTTTCTATTAAAAGCTGGTTTCAGGACAGAAAGAGAGAGAAGAATATCAAAAGAAACCTTTTATTCAATTGTGTGAATTTCCAGGAAAGTGTGAAGAGTTTAGATGCCAGAAATATCAGTTGGCACCTAATATTTGAGAATAAAGAACCCAGATACAACTTTTGATATAAAAAATGATGTTTTTAATTGTGGCCAATAAATTTGACTTTTTAAAGAAATCTATTTTTTTCCCAGTGGTACCAGAGGAGAAACTTCCTGAAATAACCTGGAAGGTAACAGAATGGACTGAGGCATGTAATATCTATTTAGGGGGTTTAGTGAGCTCCTTATCCTCCTTGTATAGTTACTTTTATATGGTTGCAAAATACTTTATTTTTTATCTAATGTTATTTATAAACTACTCAAGTTAGTTTTCTTTTATTAGAAGTAGCAATTTTAGGTTTTTAAACATAACATTTAGATTTTAGATTGTGAGTTCCGGAACTTATCAGTGTCTATTGACCCAATGGGAGTCTGTTTTAAAATCTCTTAAACCACCTAAGGATGCAGAAACAAAAGCTAAGAGCAAAAGCAAAAGGGGTCTTGAAAAGAACATTTAAAAGGGGGCATAAGTTGGAAATACAGTTGTGAGGAAACCCTAAATGCAACATGGCAGCAATGACTCCCAAACTAACAACCATAAAGGACTTATTCCAGATAATGGAGGTGGCAAGTAAGTCTTCTTCCTTTTTTGCTCTTTCCCCCGCATAACCTCCGTAAATAAGCCCTGCTCCTTGCTGGAGTGGGAGGATGACGGCCTTTCTCTAGAAACTGAGGCTCCATTAGGAGAGAGAGGGGAGAACTAGGACAATACTAAGAGCAATCTTAAAGGAGACTTGGATTTGGTTGCCAAGATTTGCCTCCTGACAGCACAAACAGTTCAATATTTGATCAGCCTTTGGAAGCAAACAAGAAGATTGAAGAACTAAAGTCTCTAATGGGAAACTACATCTTTAAATTAAGTAAATAGCGAAGCCCATGCCTGAAAAAGCACCTTAATCCCCAGATAGCTCACGTGGACCGGGGACTCCAGGATGGAGAAGACACAAAGGAGAGGTTCATTCTACAGAGACAGGATAGGATTCTGTTCCAAGTGGCTGATCCTTCTTTGGACATGGCAGGTGGCATAACAGAGGAGTAATACTGAATTCTCTTTCCCAACTTTTACACTGCAGAGCATATTCTAACGAATTAACAGATATTTCTTGGCTCCCCAGCAGATATGGTTGTAAAAGAATATTGTTATCTTTTGGGCAGATGTTATTTCAGCTTGAAACTATTTTAAAGAAATATTCTATTCAGTTAACATGGATATTTTATACCACCAAAATTCAGCCTCTGTTGAAGTCTAGGCAGGGAGCCAAGACAGCGAGGAAGGCCGACTTCAACTCTGAAAATTCCAAAATATTAGTGACTAAGCAAAGAACCCCTCTATTAACAAGGATAGAACAAGATAAGGATAATAAAAAAGAGAACCCAGATCCATTTAATGGACAGTTTATGTATAATGAGGAAGAATTAATCCATCAGTTGGCCACTCTTTGCCTAGGAGACCAACAACTGATCCTAAAGAAAATTGGAACAATTAGTTCAATGCTGAAAGTGGTAACTATTGCAAGAGAAAACCTGAACACTCTGCTTCCTTCTTGCTGCTCCTCTGAGGAATTGCTATGGAGCTCGGTTTTTTGAACGCATCAAATCCCCAAGAAATGAAAAGAGAAGGTATGTCAGCCCAAAGCAGAATGGAAAGGAAAAGGATACCCAGCAGGATATAACAGTACGAGTCCAAATTGAGCAACCAGGAGAACCATTAGATAAGGAGAAGGAGGGTCAGAGTCAGAGCCTTTGTTCATCTCAGGCCAAGATCAGGGGAAGACTAACAATCCAGATACAGAAGAGAAACAACAGCAACTACAACTGACAAGGAGGAATCTTGGACTTTATAAGAATTGGGTTTATACAGGAAGCATAGTCACTATCGATCCAGCTCCCAAAACATGTTGACAGTCAGTCCCCTTATTCCCCAGTCAACCAACCCAGTCAGAATATCTTGTTCATGGGAGTCCTATACAAATTATGATTTGGAACGTAGATGGCTGGAAAGAAATGGGTGGCAGTGAACTAATGAGTTTCTTAGCTAAATTTGATTTAATAGCCATCCAGGAAACCTGACTAACCAAAAAGGATGAATTAGTACAAGTGCCGGGCTTTCCAGGATGAGCTTTTCTTACCCCAAAGTCAACGAATATGGGGCGACCCTCTGGTGGAGTAGGTATCTATATGAAGCCAGAATGGAAATGGCAGGGGGAGGAATTATATAATGAAGATAAGTTTTTGTATTTTGTAGTTGTGAAATTTAGAGATGAGGAGTTTGAGTTAATATTGATAAATGTATACAATCCTCCAAACAAGTCCCTGTATTGTAACCGTGACTATTGGACATGTTTAGAAGTCTTATTAGATGATATATCCATACTGAACCCTCAAGCCATAATTATATTGCTTGGAGAGTTTAATGCTAAATTAGGCCCATCTTTGCATGAGTTTGTTCAAATGAAAGGATTCCTAAAGGAATTCCTTCATAATCATCCTTAATGGTTTTCTAGGGATAACAAGATTAATGCTGCCATTTCGATTTTAGGTCTCTCTAATTTTTAAAGGTAATCTTCAGCTTTTAGGAGGTAAGGATAATAATGACATATATCCTTACACACACCACTCAGCCCACTCTAGTAGCCTCCTGGATTTCTTTTGTTTACCAAGAGATAAAGGTGATCTCTTCTCAGAGGTCGGCGTACATTTAGGTGAGGAAAGTGTCCACCAGCCTGTGAGGGTGACATTGCGGGGTCACTCAGATGTAACACCATACGGTGCGGCCGAGAGATGGCTCCCTAGAAACTTGGAGGTGACCCGAGATAGGAGGTGGATCTGGGCTGAAGTTGATGCAGGGGCCATGGTAGACAGTCTTCACACGGAGAATGCCGTTAACTGAGCCAAAATAATCCAGTCCTCTACTACCGACTGCCTGTCAGTCTCCAAAGCATTCCTTAATCTTGGTGAGATGTTGAAGAAACATCTAATAACCAAATGCCCTGCTACAAAGTTTTCCAGCGAGTAGATCTCGCTGGTTTGATTTTGAAGGCCGGTTGTTGAAAGAGAAGTTGAAGGCAGCCATGAGACTCTCTCAGAGGAGCCCTACTGCCAGTGGTGGGTTGCTAACCACTTTACTACTGTTTTCGCTTGTGCTTGTGCACGTGCTCGTATGCAGAGAAGCATCTGGGCGTAGCCTCCTGCCACCACCACTACCTGTTTGGCCAAACTGGGCTGAACCAGGAGCAACTCACCTCTGCCTACTGCTCATATAAGTTGAGGAGCTGCCTATAAGAACAGAACACAAAGAACTCACAAAATTAAAGGGAAAACTTTTTGCCATTTCAATCTGGTCAGAACTCAAACTGGCTTCCCAAAGCCGTAACTCAGTAATATTCTGGCACTCTGTAGCAGAATCCTAAAGGAAGAGAGATTTTCATTTGAGATACCAATCTCTGCTGAGGACTGGCAGAAATATTATCAATGTCTGTTTGCTTCTATGGAACCTGTAGAGAAACCGTCTTTAAGCAGTGATTTAGTAAGCTTCAGAACTCCGTTCCTGTGCTCAGGCCCAACTTCCTTATGATCTCAATTGCTTTTCAGCACCACAGTTCATGCGTCAATGAGTTGCCAATGATCCAGAAAGGGTGTTTCCTTCACCAATCCACCACCAAATGGCCCCCTCAGGTAAGCACTCTAAATCTTCTGAGGAATGTTTTGAAAGTCCAATTCTAAGTTAGACAAAGTGGCTTCATGTGTGACTGGTTAGATTTTAGAAAGGGAATATCTTCCCCTTTTGGTGGATCTATGCTCTGTGAGCAAAGCCTTTTGCAAGAAGCCTCCAGGAGGGGCCTGTGTGAGGAGCAGGTGAGTCCTGCCTCTCTCACACATTCCTAGAAGAGCAACCAGGATGATGAGGGGACTGGAGGCTAAAACATGCAATGAAGGGTTGCAGGAAATGGGCATGGCTAGTCTAGTGAAGAGAAGGACCAAGAGAGACATGATAGCAATATTCCAATGTTTGAGAGGCTGCCACAGAGAGGTCAACCTGTTTTCCAAGGCACCTGGAGGCCAGAAAAGGAGTAATGGGTGGAAACTGATCAAGGAGAGATTCAACCTAGAAATAAGGATTAATTTTCTGACAGTGAGACCAAACAAGCAATGGAACAGAAGTTCCCTTCAGAGGTTGTGGGAGCTTCATCACTGGAAGCTTTCAAAAAGATACTGGACTGCCATTTGTCCGAAATGGTATTGGGTCTCCAGCTTGGATGAGGGGGTTGGACTATATGACCTACAAGGTCCCTTCCAACTGTGTTAATCTGTTAAAAGATGGGCAGAAGCCCAGTGTGAGTGGAGGGATAGTGGAGGGTGAGTGAGCTGATATATGAGGATATTCCTCACCTGTTGTGTATTTTGACTGTTCCAGATCCCAGAAACATCACAGGGAGGATCGCTGAAGGGCTTAAGGAACAAGACTGCAATGTAAGTCTACATTGACAATGGGACTCTCCATTGTATCAAATAATATAGAACAAACATTAGCAATGGAGTTTCAGAGAGTTTAGCCTTTCTTACAAGGCAATCTGGTCATTAATGAGAAGACATGTAAAACAATCTCTTCCTTTTTTCCCAACCTTTAATATAACATATAAGCTATACAATTCAATTGAAAAACGGAAATCTTTTAGGAGGAAAAATGAGAATACAAAACTTACAGTCACATGGGTGCATAAAGATGCCCTGCTTTAAAGGAATCCTTTGTTGAAACACCTTTTGATTTTATGAGACCATCCGGTCTTTTGGCCTTAGAGCCACTCTGCATGGCACATCTTGCCTTGGAAATCTTTGCCCACCCTTCCTTGCAGAAGGGCTCCAAAATTGTCAGATTGGAGAGGGGGTCTTTTCCTGTGCACAGCCCTCTTCCTGCCCCCTCCCCAGGTTTCCACTTAGATTGAGATCCAGGCTCTGCAGGGTCATTCCAAAACTTCCGTCTTCTTGTAGGGAAGCCATTGTTGTGTTGACTTGGAGGCCTGGTTTGTGCCCTTGTGGCATCGAAAGGGAAATTCCTCTTCATCTTCAGCATTTTAGCAGAAGCCGGAAGGTTTTGTGCTGAAATTGACTGATTCTTGGCACTATTCATAATTCCCTCCGCCTTGGCTGGAGCCCCAGTTGCAGCTGAAGAATAGCAGCCCCAAAGCAGGATGCTGACCCTCCAGGCTTCACTGTAAGCATCGTGTCAATTTTGATGGTTTATAAGTTTTGGAGACCAAGACTGTTGCTGTAAGAGGCAACTGAATAACTGTCCGAAAACCCCTCCTCAACAGCTGGACTTGACAGGGGCTTGAGCAGAGTCACCTTAACTGATTTTCACATATTGAATGACTATTATTTCCCCTTCAAAGATTTCAGTTTGTTTTTAAACTTGAATTATACATCTTATATGTTGTGTTAAAGGAGGAAGTACTCTGAAGTGGTTTATCTTGGTCTGATTTTTTATTTTATTTTACATTTCCAAAACCTGGCATTTTAATAGGGGTGTGTAGACTTTCTTTGCTAACTACAGAAGTAAACCTCATTATTTAAGTAATCCAACTCTTATAAACAACTCTTATAAACATATTAAATCTTAATATTTAAGTAGCTAATCAAATCCCTTAAAATTATCCTGGAGATTTATCTAAAGTCCATCAAACTCTACCCATTGGTCCCTTTTACTGAGCCTTTCTAAAAGACCCAATAAATGGTGAAAGCATTGTTGGTAGAAATAGCAACACTGAATTTATACACACACACAAACATAAAAGTATTTTTAATATTTTTCCATTGAAGAAAAAGTTTGATGAATCAAGTAGAAAAAACAAGGGCCTAATTTTTCTCTGGTCTTCCTATTTACAGCAACAGAAAGGATAAGTTGTTCTCCCTGAATGAGGAGCTCCTGCGTCGAAATTCCCAGCTTGAGGGAAAAAACGCTGAACTCTGCAGGGAGGTGGAGGAGAAAGAGAGGAGGTGGGAAATTTTGAGACAGCAACCTTGACTTTCTCTTCCAGGATTTTGTATTCAATTCTTAGTGGGCCAATTTCTCTCTTGTCTTCCTATTTTACAGAATAAATATTTTGGAACACCAAAACTGCCATCTCCACTGCAGAGTTCAGGAACAAGCTGCGGAGATCCAGGAGCTCCTCAGGGAGAACCGAGCACTGAAGGAACAACAGGACAGGTCAGAAATACCGTCTTTCCCCAAAGATACAACCTGCCCTGAAAATAAGGCCTAGCCTGACTTTTTTGGGGGGGGCTAATATGTGAGGGGGTGGGCATGTCCAGCACAGGAGGCAGCCCTTCCCTTTCCCCATCATCTCATGGAGGCTCCTCCCCTTAATTGCTGCCTGTGGATCAGCTGATCCAGCAATGGCCTGGCAATTCGGCCTAGAACTCTGGAGCACCTCCCCAGCCCCCAGCCTGCCAGGGCCCCCTTCTCCAGCAATTGCACTGCCCTGCATGAGCTCTGTGGTGGCCCTGCAGCAAAGTGGAGGAGGGAGGGGGAGATCATCCTTTCGTCCTTTGCACTCCAAGTCCCCTGCATGCCCCCCCCACTCACTGGAGCAAGACATGCAATTCAATCGTGACCCGTCAAAACCGCGGAGGACAAAATCGCGCTCAACGAAAGCGCGCATGTGACGTCATCACAGCACGACGAAAAAAATTTAAAATTTAAATAAAATTAAAATTAAAGCAAGCCGATTCACATAAAGGTAAGGGTTAGGTTTAGGTTTAGGGTTAGGGTTAGGTTAAGGGTTAGGGTTAGGTTTAGAGCATTAGGGTTACGTTTAGCGTTAGGTTAAGGGTTAGCGTTAGGTTTAGTGTTACGTTAATGGTTAGGTTTAGGGTTAGATTTAGGGTTAGGTTAAGGGTTAGGTTTAGGGTTAGGTTTAGGGTTAGGTTTGGGGGGGGTTAGGGTAAGGTTTTCACTTTTTTTTACATTTTTCTATCACAATGCGATGTTTTCCTCGCGCTGAGATGACGTCAAATGCGCGCTTTCGTCGAGCGCGATTTTGTCCTCCGCGATTTTGTGGTGGAACCCAATTCAATACCATTATTACCCGTGGAGTCTCCCAGTGCAACGCTCTACCATTGCTTCAGAGCAAACCTCCCCCTTCCCTGCACAGGATTGCACAGGAAAATCCCCCCCCCTTTTCCCCCCTTCCGATCTTTCTTTTCTTTAGACTGCGGGCCATCACCAAAATGCTCCATCCGAAGGCTTCAGCCTTGCAATCCTGGGATGTGTATCTGTGCTGAGATCCCAAAGAAAGGATGGTGTGAAGTGTGTGTAGTGTGTGTGTGTGTGAGAGAGAGAGAGAGAGAGGGAGGGAGGGAGGGAGAGAGAGAGAGGGAGGGAGAGAGAGAGAGAGAGATACGATCCAACCTTTGAGAGATATCCAAGGCTGGCAGCGATGTGCTCCCTCTCCCTCCCTCCCTCCCTCTCTCTTCCTCTCTCTCACACATACACAAACACACATACCTCATCCCCCCCCCACAAGGCATCCACATCCGTTCGCTGCATGTGCAGGGAAAGAAGAGATGTCTGTGGGACTATGATAAAAGAAATAGGTGAGACCATCCAACTTCATGAAGTTTTTTTCCCCATGAGAAGTTGGAAGGTCTGAACTACAGTGGGTTTTTTTTCCCGTAGTCCCACAGACTTCTTGCCCTGCATGAGCAGTGGAGAATGGAGCTGGAATGCAGATTAGTGAAGGGATGTGGGGATGTGGCTGCCTTGGGAGGGTGGGGGACGCACATCCAAAAACGCTCCCTCCATGCCTTCGGAGCATCCAGTCTTGCAATCCTGTGCAGGGAAGGCAGAGGTTTGCTCCGATGCTGCGGTGGCAGAGAAGGAGACCTCTGCAGCTATGGTAACATTTCTGAAATCTTAACTTTTAACACCATACTTGGCCACATGAGTCGGGACGAAATAACAGTAAAAAAAATGTGAATAGCTGCTGCTACAGAGCCCTTTGGAAGGCCGGCATGAGGCACGAGGTCCATGGGGCGCATCGCTTGGCCTCCTGCTGCTTTTGCAGCCGCAATCGACAGCAAAAGCGGCCACACTAATGAGAGGTGGCGTGGACCCAATGAGGCAGCTGTTCAGTTGATGGAATTGCCTGCTGTGACCATCACTGTTAGCTAAGAAGGATGTGAGGTGTGTGGGACACGGCTTCCGGCTTCTTTTGCAGCTACAATCAGCAGCAAAAGCAGCCACACTTGCTGAAGACAACGGCCTGAACGGCACCCGCGAATCAGCTGTTTTGTGGATGATGGGATGGGCTGCCGCGACCCTTCAGGAAGCTGGCATGAGGGGCTGCTTGCCTGGCCCCCTGCCTCATACTGGTACATGGGGTGGGGCAAATAAGGCCTCCCCGAAAATAAGGCCAAGCACTTATTTTGGAGGTCAAAAGAAAAAAGGATCCTGCCTGCCTGCCTGCCTGCCTGCCCGCCCACCCTGCATCCATCCATCCATCCATCCATCCATCCATCCATCCATCCATCCATCCATCCATCTATCTATCTATCTATCTATCTATCTATGCACACAGTGTATATATCTGTGTGTGTATATGTTTAGATATAAAAGATAAAAGCAAAAGCAGAGTAAAAATAATTAGTTATGCTTGGTGGTCAAAGTAAAAAAAATTAGAGGGCTAATTTCTCTCTGATCTTCCTAATTTACAGAAAGACAACTATGATATGTGCAATGGTGAACGAGCGAATTGAACTTCAGGTGAAAATCGACAGCCTGAGATTTGAGAAGATCGCATTGATAGAAGAGAAAGAGGATATCATAAAGGACTTCACGGAGCGACTGAGGAGGTGAGACAAGGACTTTCTCAGACCCTCTGTGACAAATGCACTCATTTCCTCATCTCTATTTAAATTCAAAACTTTATTTCTGTCAGGGAGCAAGATAAAATAACATTAGAGCAAAAACATGATTCCAGGATGAATCTACCCTACAAGCAATGAAAGAACAGCTGAAAATTAAAATGGGAGGCCGCATTTGAACACTTACTATTACATTTTATAGTACTACAAATATCCCTAATTTTGTAAAATAAAATTCCCAAAGAAGAAGAAACCTTAGTAGGAATATTGTTACTATTATTGTTCTTAGAGACAAATATATCAGTATTACTACAAATACTGTTAATTCCATTTGATGAATATTTAGATAAAATTACAGTGGATGTTGTCACTGATTATAATTAACTGAATGTTACATATAAGACTCTTCAGGAATTGAACAAATATTGAAGGAAATCTTCCCCCTCCAGCATCCATAAAAGAGAGAAACTCATGAATTTGAGGCTCCTGACCAGTGGTCGGATTCAGCCGGTTCAGCCCGCTTTGGGTGAACTGGTTGTTAAATTGCTGTGTGACCCCACCCCTTCCTTCCCCGCCCTGCCCCTACTTATTGGCCTCACAGGCCTTGGTGCCCTAGAGTCACATTGCAGGATATCTGCAGCTGCTCTTGGGCTCCCTTGCCTCGACCACATGGCCACACCCCCAGCACGGTTGCCTGCCTTTGCCCACGCCCACTTTAGATGGCCCTCCCCTCCCCCAGCTGCCAAAAAAATATTTGTGTATTTCCAGATTGAGAGTTTCCTGACATCAAAGCAGATGCTATTGGGAAGGAAGTAAGAAGGCAAGGCAAGGCCAAGGCAGGAAGAAAAAGGAAAGGAAAAAGAAAGGAAAAAGAGAAAGAAAAATAATAATATTTGGTTGCTTCTCAGGATTGACGTCTCTCCTTCTGATACTTCCAGAGAGAAACACCTGAGGGAACTTTCCTTCCAAATCCTCAAAGAGAGAGAACAGTGGGAATCCCACAAAGACCCAGGAGGAGATCTCGGAGGAGCTACAGGGATCTGAGGCAGTATCCAAAGGAGCCTCCTCCTCTTCCCCATTCACCTTCTCCTCTCCCTCCCCCTCCTCTTTCCCATCCCATTCATCCTCTTCCTCCCCCTCCCTTTTCTTCCGCGTCCTCCTGTTCCTCCCCTCCCTCTCCCCTTCCCCTCTCCTAACCCTCCTTCTACCCTTCCACTTCCTCCCCCTTTCTCCCTCTTCCTTCCCCTTCTCCTCCCCTCCTCATTTTCTCCTTCCTGCCCCCTTCCCCTCTCCCTTCCCCTCCTCTCCTCCCATTCTTCCTTCCTCTCCACCCACTTCCCCACATTCTGCCCACTCCACCCCTTTCCCCTCCTTTCCTTTTACCTTCTCTTCCTTCCCTTCCTCCCTCTCCTTGATTCCCTCTCCTCCCTATCTGCCTCCTCCTTCCACCTGTTTCTGCTTTCCCTCCTCTTTCTCTTCTTCCCTTCTCCTTACCTCCCCCTCCTCTCCCTTCTCTTTCCGCCTCCCTCCTCCTTTCTCTCTTCCCCTTCCCAATTCTTCCCCCTTCCTCCCCCCTCTTCCTTTAAAAATACTAACCCTAACCTTCTTCCTCCCCCTCTGCCTCCTCCCTCCCTCTCCTCCTCCTCCCCTTTCCACTCCATTCTCTTCCTTCTCACCTACACCTCTTCCTCTCTTCTTTGCCTCCTCTTCCCCCTCCTCCTCTTCCTTCCCTCTTGTCTTTCTTCACCCTCTTTCTCTCCTTTCTTCTCAGTCCTCTTCCCTTCCCCCTCTCCTTTTCCTCCCTACACTTCTCCTACCTCTACCTTTTTTCACCTTCTCTCCCCTTTCTGCCCCTTTTCACACATCTCCCCCTTTCCTCCACCTCCTTCCCTCTTCACCCCTTCCCCTTTTCCTCCTCCACTTCCTCCTTCCCCCTCACCTCCTCCTGCCCCTCCCTATTCTCACTTCTTCCCTCTTACTCCCACACTCTTTCCTTTCATTCCCCTCCCCCTCCTTTCCCCCTCCTCTGCTTCCTTATCCTCCCCTTCCCCCTACTCCCCTTCCTCACCCTTCCTTTCTTCTTTCCCCTACCCTTCCTTCCCCATGCCCCACCCCTTCCTCCCTTTCTCTTACCTTTCCCAGTCCATCTCCTCCCCTCCTTCCTCTTTTCCTCCTCCTCCTCCCTTTTCTCCCCCCCCTCCTATCCCCCCTCCCCCCCACATCAGCAAAAGGGAAGCCATTTTCCGTCTCCACCACATCTAGGCAGTCCTGAAAAGCCTCTGAGAACCAGGCAAAAAGTGCACCCATATTTGCCTGACTTTTGGAGGGTCTGTACAGGATCATGGACCCCTCACACAACTTCCAGATGGTCTGCAGGCCCTACAAGACCCTATCTCAAATCTTCTGCTGCCTGGATAACTTGTCATAGGTGCAAAGAGGAAAGAACTGACGAACTGAAGAGGAAATGCTTTTTTAAAGTTGATTTGATTCTTTTAAATTTATTTTGTAATGTAAATATATATCTGGATTTGGAATTCCCTTCAAGATCTTTTTTAAATTCCTTCAATTCTGTTATTGGTTTCCACTTTTTAATGTGCCTCAGTGTTGATTTTAATTCTAAGAGATTTGGTTTTTTAAGTTGTTAATTCTTAGGGGCACAAACTGTAATGATTATTATCATTTTATTGTTGCTATTATTCTTGTTCTTATATTTAATGTTTTTGGCATGTAACAATAATAAATGTATTGAATTGAATTGAATTGCTCTGGATCTGATTCCTTCAGGATCCTTCATTAGTCCTGGAAAGTCTTATATGTCCAACTGTGGTTCCTGTGTGCACTCTTGTCTCACCACAAGTATGCAGCAGAAGACCCCAAAGCAATGGGATTGTTGTCATTGTAGGATAGGTCTGTTTTGGCTTTCCCCCTCCCCACTCTGGATCCCCCTCCCCAAGCCAGGACACCTACAAGAGTGAAAAGCAGCTCTTGAATTCCATGGAGAAGACATCCACACCCCACTCAGTCTGCCAAATAAATAAACACACACAGGAACTTGAGGGACTTTGTAGGTGGCTCCTAATGTGGACATCTGGATGGAGAAGTCCCTGTCAGCTGCATGAAGAAGAGCCAAAAGAAGTTGTCCTTCCTCCCACCGCCGTCCTTGGGAACATGGGCTTCTCCAGTAGAGAGCATGTCCAGCAAAGCCTCTGAAGGGCCAAGTGTTTTCTCTTAGCTGTCAGGGAGGTTGTGGCCAAGGGTGAGATTGTGCAGTAGCTGGAGATTCTTACTGACCAATTAAATGGCAAAAATATACCATATAGTATATTAAAATCACTAATAGAGAAACTCCTGTACAAAAAATGCTCACGTTATTATTAGATCATCACGAATAGAAATAAGAAAACCCTCTTTTTTCCCAAGTCAATCCTCTTTGTCTCCACCAGCTGATTGAGTCTCAATCGAGCCTTGATCCAAAACCAGAGGCAAATGGTAGTTACACACCACCTGGGCACTTGAATGAGTGTTGAGAAAGTGGGATGAAGATAGTTCTCCACCAGAGTTAAGATTCAGAAACATATCATTATTTGTAGAAGGGCTGAATTTTATCTGGACACTAAAGGGTATTCAAAATAATTCACTCATTAAAATAGAACTGTCATAAAAGGAAGATGGTTTTTTTTAATGTGAGAAACATTTACCAATTCTGAAGGAGGCCCAATCTGTGGGATCTTACTGGTCGCTGGGAGGTATGCGTCAGCAGGCGGTCTCAGAGGTATCCTGGCCCTAAGTCATGTAGGGCTTTAAAGGTGATAACCAACACCTTGAATTTAGTCCGGAGACCAATAGGCAGCCAGTGCAGCTCACGGAGGATAGGTGTAACATGGATGTACCTCGGCACACCCACTATCACCCACGCGGCCACATTCTGAACTAACTGCAGTCTCCGAATGCTTTTTAAGGGTAGCCCCATGTAGAGCGTGTTACAATAATCCAGCCTCGAGGTGACAAGGGCATGAGTGACCGTTAGAAGCACATCCTGATCCAAATAGGGTCACAATTGGTGCATTAGGCGAACTTGGGCAAAAGCCCCCCTGGTCACAGCCGACAGATGATGTTCCAATTTCAGCTGCGAATTCAGGAGGACTCCCAAGTTACGAGCCCTCTCTGAGGGGTGTACATTTTCTCCCCCCAGGGTTAAGGATGGACTGTCTGAACAGCCCTTTGGGGGCAACATCCAAAGCCACTCAGTCTTATCGGGATTGAGCACAAGTTTGTTTGCCCCCATCCAGACCCTAACAGCCTCCGGTGGGTGGGGGCTTCCGGTGGGGGAGGGGCTTGGTGGTGGAAGCTGGTCATTACAGCTCCGGAATCCTTGTCGTGTTAAACTGTCAGATGAGCAATCCATCAGTCATCTGACAGCTTGTTTACCTTTTCTTCGGGCCAAGAAGATAAGGTGAGCTAATTGTGCTGGGCAAGTGCCAACTAACTCTCTCAGATTGACTCTGGGAGTGGGGGAAGGCACCTGAGAGCAGAATTGTCTTCGTGCCAGGAATTCCTGCTGCTATTAGCAGCACAAAGCAAACCTCCCATCCTCAGAACAAAATTTGATTTACTGAATCCAAGACAAGCAGACCCTGTATACGTGAACTTTTAATTGTTTGTATTAATCCTTAGCTTCATTTTTGCAAGAATTCCTTCTGATATCTTACTTGCTAAAGAGATATTTAAAATGGCGCCAAGCAGCTTCGTAACACTGTTCGGGCTTTGAATTTCTACGGAGTTTAAAATTTCAAAGGAAAGGAGTGATTTAATACTAAATTAAACAGTAACAGCTGCACAATCGACCAGACTTATTAATTGGCTGAAAAAGATTAAAACTTGGAATGGCTTCTAAGCAAAACCCTACCCAAAAGTCCCCCGCCCCCGTTTCAAAAAATGCAGGCAGTTTGCCTGCCCCCGGCACAAAACTACAGTCATTACTTCCTCCCCCCATAGGGGAGCCGTTAACTAAAGAAACTTTTCAGAAGGAACTGGCTGAAGCATTTAAAAATCATGTATTTACGATAGAAACAAAATTTAAGGAGGAGATATCCGTTGCTCATAAAGAACTGTCTGATAAACTTGATACCCAGGTTCAGAAGATCAGGGATGATATGTTGGGGGTTCTTAATTCGTTTTCAGATTATGTGTCTGAAATTGAAAGCAGATTAGAAGATCTTAATGACTCTAACATTAATTTGGTATCCAAAATGGACATGGTTTAACAAAAAGTTGAAGATGCTGAAAAAGAAATTATTATGTTACAGTATAGACAAATGGAGCTTGCACTAAGAATAAGAGGTTTGCATGAAAACAACCAGGAGAATCTGGAACAGATTCTCTCAGAAACCTTCGATAGTCTGATGGGAAGGCCAGGGGGGAATTTTTATTGGCAAATTGATGAGGTTTATCGTGCTAACTCCTGGCTGGCTACACAGAAGCAGCTTCCAAGGGACATTGTGATTTACTTTACCACAAGAGACATGAGGAATATGATATTGCAAGAGTCCTATAAAACCAAGCTTCAAATTGGGGGTCAGGAAGTGACTGTTTTGAAAGAGATACCACCTCAAATGCTAAGATCCAGGAAAGACTATGCCTTTTTAGTCAAAGAGCTTAAAAATCGTCAGTTACAGTTCAGATGGGATGCACAGTTGGGCTAGCACCCATTTTTGAGGGGCAAAGATACCGTCTTAATTCAGTATGGAAGGCCCAAGATTTTTACCATAATATCTTGAAGGCCGGAAACCGCGCCCCACCTGGACCTAGAGAAAGAGAACAAGAAGGACAAGATAGACAGCAAACTACATAATTATCAACAAGGATGGATCATCTTTCTCACTCAGAAGCACAAGGAGCCAAGGAACAAAGACAAACCCGTGTGATTACCAGACGAATAGACCAACAATTAAAAAAGCAACAATCACAACAAACACCTGTTATCGGTCAAGATGCTACAGTTACCAGCTTAGAAGCAGTGGGAGGAGCCAGACCAAAGGTTAAATTCCAGGATGTTCAGATGGCTCTAAAAAAGCTTCAGGGAGCCAAAGATGACAACTAAGTTTCTAACATGGAATGTCAATGGATTAAACTCTCCACAGAAAAGAAAGAAAATATATCACTATCTTAAACAGTTCAAGAATGATATAATTTGTTTGCAAGAAACTCACATTAGATCAACTGATAAAAAATATCTAATTAATACAAGATTTGGACAACATTTTATAGCTTCTGCTTGAGAAGAAAAATGGTATAATTATATACTTAAGGAAGAATATGAAAGCTGAATTAATCGAAGCAGATCCCCCCCAGAAGATATATTGCAATAGACTTGGTATTAGAAGGGAAAAGAACATTGCTACTGGGAATATATGCTCCCAATCAACAACAAGATGGATTTTATAGAAAGCTTCATGCCAAATTAGTACAGTGGGATTATAGGTCCTGCATACTATTGGGTCACTGGAACAGTGTTATGGACACTAAGAAAGATAAGAAGACTTCTTGGCCAAATACTCAAATGCGAGCGAAACTACCTAAGTCCTTTTTCGATATGAGGGATTATTTTGAACTGAGAGATATTTGGCGAGAAAGAAATGCAGAAGAATATGATTTTACCTTCTTTTCTGATAGACATCAATCCTTTTCCAGAATTGATTTCATACTAACTACCAATGATTTGGTTTTTAGGGTGAAGAAGACAAAGATATGTGCCAGAGTTTTATCAGATCATAATTCAGTTTGGATGGAGTTGGGAGCGGTGACGCAAGCAAGAAGATCTTGGAGATTGAATGAAAATTTATTTAGATATGAGAAATATACTAATGAATATAAAAAATTGTTAACAGAATACTTTGTTTTTAATATGAATAAGGGTACATCTATGGAAATTGTATGTGATGCAAGTAAAGCGTATGAGAGGAGGTTTGATAAATCTAAATAGATTACATTGACCACCAGTTGTCAGCTGTGACCAGGGGGGCATTTGCCCAGGTTCGCCTGGTCCGCCAGTTGCAGCCCTACCTAAACCGGGAGGCTCTCGCAACAGTCACTCGAGCCCTTGTGATCTCTAGGCTGGAATACTGCAATGGGCTCTACATGGGGTTGCCCTTGAAGTGCATCCGGCGACTGCAGTTAGTCCAGAATGCAGCCGCGCGAGTGATAGTGGGCGCACCGCGGTTCGCCCACGTTACACCTATCCTCCGCGAGCTGCACTGGCTACCTGTCGGTCTCCGGGTGCGCTTCAGAGTACTGATGACCACCTTTAAAGCACTCCATGGTAGTGGATCTGGGTACTTGAGAGACCGCCTTCTGCCGATTACCTCCCTTCGACCGGTTAGATCGCACAGACTGGGCCTCCTCCGAATCCCATCCGCCAGTCAATGTCGACTGGCGACTACACGGAGGAGAGCCTTTTCTGTTGCAGCTCCGACCCTGTGGAACGATCTCCCCATCGAGATCCGTACCCTCACCACCATCCAGACCTTCCACGCAGCCCTCAAGACCTGGCTCTCCCAACAGGCCTGGGGATAGGTTCCCAATCTACCCGCCCGAGTGTTGACTGTTGAATGAAAGTTGTGTTTTATTATTTTTCTTTTGTTCACATGTTGTTTTGTCTTTTGATACTGCACCCCCTCCCCTGTGATTGTAAGCCGCCCTGAGTCCCCTCAGGGAAAAGGGCGGCCTATAAATCTTAATAAAATGCTAAAAAAAATGCTAAAAAAATAGACGTAAACAAGGGGGAAAGCGAACAGAACTGGAAGATAAAATTAGGAAGAAAGAGCAAGAGTTAACTTTAAAACCTGGACATATAAAGATTAAAGAAGCAATTACCTTATTAAAAGACCAATTTAATATGTTGATCTCAGATCAGGTAGCCACTAGTCTGTTACATGCAAAACATAATACTTTCTGCAATGCAAATAAATCTGGTAGATGGTTAGCGTATCAGATTAGGAAAAAACAAAAATTTCGTAACATAGCCAAATTGAACTACAGAGGGAAAGAAGTGTTTCAACAGGGTGAGATTCAAAAGGTCTTATGTGAATTCTTTACAGTGTTGTACAAGGGTGACAAAATTAATGGTCTAGATATAGAGAGATACTTGGATAAAGAAAAAATACCCATAGTTAAAGAAGAGCAGAGGCAAAGATTGAATCAACCAATAACTTCGGGGGAAATTTTACAGGTAATTAAGCAGTTAAAGGCAGGGAAGGCACCTGGTACAGATGGCTTGACAGCGGCTTACTATAAAAATTTACAATTAGAAATGGTAGAACCTCTTAAGGAATTATTTAATAAGATTCAAATGGAAGGTAAGGTACCTCCATCTTGGAAGACAGCTTTTATATCCCTGATACCCAAAGAAGACCAAGATATTACCCAACCAAAAAACTACAGACCTATATCACTACTTAATGTAGATTATAAAATCTTTACTAAAATACTAGCAAATAGGTTAATGTTGGTTATTCAACAATTGATTCATAATGATCAAGCAGGTTTTATTCATGGGAGACAAATGGGAAGTAACGTAAGATTAATCGTTAATGCTCTAGAATATTTGGGAAAGAATAACCAAATTCCTGTTGCGCTCATATTTTTGGATGCTGAGAAAGCCTTTGATCAAGTTAATTGGCAATTCCTGTTGAAAACACTGCAAAAAATACAAATAGGAGAAAGTTTCTTGTAATCAATTAAAGGAATATATCAACAGCAAACAGCTCAAATTATAGTTAATGGAAGTTTAACAGATTCTTTTCAAATTGAAAAAGGTACAAGACAGGGTTGTCCCTTGTCCCCATTACTGTTTATTATAACTTTGGAAATATTGTTGAATAAAATACAGGGCTTGGAGGGCCTAAAAGGAATTAAGATTAGGCAGCAAGAATATAGAGTGCGTGCTTTTGTGGATGATCTGGTTATAATATTAACCCAACCGCAGGAATCTAGTATGATCTTAATGAATATGATTAATCAATATGGTCAAGTGTAAGGATTTAAAATAAATCTAGGGAAAACAAAAATATTAGCTACAAATATGAATACTAAACAAAAGGAAGAACTAGAAGGAATGATAGGATGTGAAATAGTTAAAAAGGTCAAATATTTAGGAGTTCATATTTCAACCTCAAACGGGAAGTTATATAAGTATAATTATGAACCACTTTGGCATAGTATACAGACAGAGATGAAAAAATGGGAAAAGTTAGTTATCTTTGCTGGGAAGAAATAGCAGCAGTGAAAATGAATATTTTACCTAAATTTTTATTTCTTTTCCAAATGCTACTTATACTTAAAAAAGATGTGAACCTGTTAGAATGGCAGAAAGGTATTAATAAATTTCTATGGGCAGGAAAGAAGCCGAGAGTAAAACTAAAAATAATGCAAGATGTGCGTGAGAGGGGATGTTTGAAATTACCCAATTTAAAACTATATTATGACGCAGTAGCTTTATCTGTAATTAGTGATTGGATTAATTTAACAAATGATAGGATACTTAATATCGAGGGGTATGATCTGGTATATGGCTGGCATGCTTACCTGCTATATAACAAAAAAGTGGACAAGAATTTTAAAAGTCATATTTTAAGGAATGCTTTACTGCGGGTCTGGAAAAAATATCAATACAAATTAAATGATAAGATACCCATGTGGGCAATTCCTAGACATGCAATAGAAAATATGAACATAGTACAAAAACAGGATATAATTACTTACAGACAGCTTCTTACCCTAGAAAGGGGTGTATTACAACTAAAATCCTTTGATGAATTAAAAGAGGAAAAGGTAATCCAAACATGGTTCCAGTATGGACAGCTACAGGCCAGGTGGAAAACACATCAAAAATTGGTTTTATGCAAGTCGAGGATAATTTACTTAAACAAATAAGAGATCAAAGTTTAATGCATATAAAGAGACTATACAATGTATTAATACAGATGGATTCCGAAACAGAATTAGTTAAAGACTGTATGATAAAGTGGACTCAAAATATTGAAGAACCAATAATGTTGGATACATGGGAAAGGATCTGGGTAAGAAATGTAAAATTTACACAAGCCCAAAATTTGAGAGAAAACTTTTATAAGATGTTTTATAGATGGCATTTAGATCCTAAAAAGTTGGCTTCTATGTATCCAAACTTACAACCCAAATCCTGGAGATGTGATTCTCTTGACACTACATATTTTCATATATGGTGGACTTGCAAAAAGGTTAAGGCATTTTAGATAAAAATATGGTGGATTATGCAAAATGTTCTTTAAAAAAGGATAAAGTTTACCCCTCAGTTATTTTTGTTAGGTATAATTACTGATTGTACAACTGTAAAGATTAATTTGATTTTGCACCTAATAACTGCAGATAGATTGTTAGTGGCGCAATACTGGAAGAAGGAAGATTTGCCTACAATTCAAGAATGGACATTGAAAGTTACAAATTTAGCCGAGATGGCTAAAATATCTCCATATCTTAAGCACCACTCAAATGAGAGATATAAACGAGACTGAAAAAAATGGATTGATTATATACAAAATAAATATGGGACTAAGAAATTCCAGATAGCTTATGATTAAGATCAGGAATGATATAAATTGTTTAAAGTTAGCCTAGCAAGGAGGAGCTAAGTTCAATGTAAAGATGTTATCAATTTTCTATTCTTTTTTCAAATATATTTTATTTGGAAATATATGTTTTTGTTAAAGATTTATACCATGTATGGGTTCTGGGAAGTTGAGGGAGGGAAGGCTGGGGGGGAGGGGGGAGGGAGGGATGCTTGACAAGGGGTGTTAGATTTTAAAGTAATATGATTGCACATGTATACTGTCCTCTTATTTTTTCTTTAAAACTAAGATATGTTAAGTATATTGATATGGAAGCATAAATACCATCAACATAGAATGGAGTTTGCTCAGAAGCTGAAATACACGAAGTGAATGGAAGGAAGAGTGGGAAACAGAGGAAAGAAGAAAGATAGGAAGAGAGGGATAGGAGAGAGGGTAAGGGGGGGAGATGAGGAGGATAAGGAGGAGTGGAATGAAGAGAGAGGAGAAGGAGAAAGGAAGGGGAAGTAGAGTAGAAAAGGATGATGGGGGGAAGAAAGGAGGTAGGAGAGAGGTAGAAGAAAGAGGTGTATGGAGAGTGGAAGAGCTAATAATGGGTTTTTATCTTTCTGGGCATTGATGACAAGAGGAACTGATGTAATTACTACTTAATACAATAGGATATTGGCTATGTAATAGTATACATGTGATTATATGTGATGAAAATGGAAAATAAAAAATTGAATAAAAAGAAAAAGACTGCCCCCCAAAACTTTTTTTTAATGCTAAATTAAGTCCTTAAGCAGAAGAAGTAAGCAGCGAATTTGACCTGCATTGGATTGTTTTGGTTAGTATGCTTTTTTTCCCTTTTGTAATTACACTTTGTGGATTAAAGTGCTTGCAACTATTTTTCCTCTTCTCTTCTTAAAGTGAACGGATCAGTTTTTCTTCTTCGACTTTTTCTTACTTTATTTTTTAACTTAAAGATTAAAATCTCCTTCTCTACTCTAACAAAAGTTTCTATTATTTGCTATTAAACTCCATTTAAGAACTTTGTTTCCCTTAAACCTGAGACAACATCAGAGAGTGAAAGGAAGCAATGCTGCTGCTCAGAGGCTAGAGTTTCTGAAACTACGCATTTGTTCCTTTTTCTCCTTTGATTTCACTGTCTTCATACTAAAGTTCTGTAATTAAAAGTGATAAGAGCCAAGGGCACGAAATATTAACACAGCTGTCCTTTGAGAGCCTTATCAGCACTGGTAGAGGGGAAGAAAACAGACCTCTTTCTTGTGAAGATTACAAATGATTTTGTGTTTAAGCTAAATATATATATAAAAGTCTGGAAAGCTAGAGTGGCAGTAATTTACAATTTGGAAATATGGATCCATTTTCAGAAGAGGAATCTTTAACTTTGCAAAAGATGTGCTATGGAATAAAAAATTTATTAGAGGTAACTGGGAGAATTGAGAAGATAGAGTTTATACTAGAAAAAAATGATGGAGATGGAGCCCTAAAAATCAAAGAGAAAAATAAATACAAAAATAAAAAAACGAATGATTTGATTTGTGGAGTGAAAGTGGTTGAAAGCAAAAAAAATGACTTTTGTTCAACTGTGTAAGGGGTGTGCAAGGGAAAGCCACAAATAGGATGCAGACACTTTGTAACAGGTGATCAGAGAGAAAAACTCCAATGAAGAAAAAAACGGGCGGGGGAGGGTGGGGGGAAGAGAGAGAGAGAGAAATCAAAGATGCTCAGAAGCAAAGAGAGCTCCGTGGGGTCCCTTGTGAAGAATGCAGCCTTCTGATGGGTTTGTTTTCTGAAGATCTGGGTATGCCAGGCAGGTGTGTATTCAGTTATTTGTAGCTACAGAACAATCAAAAGAGGAGGAATGAGGAAGGGATCTTTTCCCCTCCAGGTTCAAGGCAGGGGACACAGAATGAATGCAGATCCCTCCTTCATTGGGAAGATCACTTGGATCCCCCCACCCCGGAGATCCTGCAGAAGTAGCACCTTCTCTTTATTTATTCCAGAGACTGATGTGGAGGCCCACCTCATGTGCAACATCCCTGGGTGGGTCGGTGCATAAGAATAAAACATAAAACTCAACAAAACAATAGTAACCATCAAAAGGAGCCCATGTGGGGGGGCCCAAACCATCCATTCCTCAAAGCTCCTGTACTCCTGTCTCAACCTGCTCCTTGTGTCAGGGAAGAGAATCAGCTCTTTGAAGGGTCCTGATCACCCAATTAGGGGAGGGGGGATGCAGGATCTCATAGAAAACCCTCCTTCACAGGGCAGGGGCAGCTGGGGGAAATTGTGCTGACTGGATCTCTAAGCGAGAGAGTCTTCCAGGTTGCCCCCTGCCTGGCTTGGTGTGAAGGGCAATGGCTCCCATGAAGATTATAATGCAATTCTTGGAACTTGTTTCCATCTTACCTCTTTCCCTGTTCACTCTTTCTCTCTCACACATGTATATTTTAGCCACTGTCAGAAGGAATAATCACTCACATTATTATTTATAAGGTGCCTGGCTCATTGGTGGTTGCTGAATATTTAATTCCTCTGAATCACTTTCACAGAGTTCTCTTTAGCTACAGTAGATTAATTGGGATGAATAGGGAGATACAATAAGTCCAGACATTCAGCCATTTCCCATTTCAAAATAGGCATATGTGATTTTCTTTCATTCCTGCATACTATCTAAGTGGAAATAATGTATGTCTTCTTTAATATAAAAGGAAAAAAGGCAGCCAGCCACTATACCTCATTTCAATATTATGGTGTTGTGTCTCATTTTTTTTACATTTCTTCTGCTTGTAAGCTGCTCCTTTGTGTTCAGATCTGGCCTCAGAAGAGTTTTAATTTTTTTTTAGAGTTTTATTAGAATTTGTAGGCCGCCCTTTTCCCTGAGGGGACTCAGGGCGGCTCACATAAAACTGGGAAGGGGGGAGTACAAACATCAAGATAGAAACATATAATAAAATGGTAGGCAACATACATTCATCATTTGGGAGGGGTAACTATCCTTATCCCCAGGCCTGACGGGCGAGCCAGTTCTTCAAGGCTATGCGGAAGGCTTGGACGGTGGAGAGGGTACGAATCTCCACGGGGAGCTCGTTCCAAAGGGCCGGGGCTACTGCTGAGAAGGCCCTCCTCCTTGTGGTTGCCAGCCGACACTGGCTGGCCGATGGGATACGGAGGAGGCCTAGTCTATGAGATCTTATTGGTCGCAGGGATGTAATTGGCAGAAGGCGGACTCTCAAGTATCCAGATCCACTGCCATGTAGGGCTTTATGGGTGATTAATAGCACCTTGAAGCGCATCCGGAGATCGACAGGTAGCCAGCGCAGCTCGCGGAGGATAGGTGTTATGCGGGTGAATCGAGGTGCACCCGCAATCACTCGCGCGGCTGCGTTCTGCACTAGCTGAAGTCGCCGGATGCTCTTCAAGGGCAGCCCCATGTAGAGCACATTGCAGTATTCCAGCCTAGAGATCACAAGGACCCGAGTGACTGTTGTGAGAGCCTCCCGATTCAGGTAGGGCCGCAACTGGCGCACCAGGCGAACCTGGGCGAATGCCCCCCTGGTCACAGCCGTTAGGTGGTGGTCAAATGACAGCTGTGGATCCAGGAGGACTCCCAAGTTGCGAACCCTCTCTGAGGGGTGTAAAATTTGACCCCCCAGCCTGAGTGATGGAATATTTGTCAAATCTTTGGGAGGAAAACACAACAGCCACTCGGTCTTTTCTGGGTTGAGCACAAGCTTGTTAACCCTCATCCAGCCCATCCAGGCCTCAAGACCCCGGCTCATCACATCTACCGCTTCATTGAGTTGGCACGGGGCGGACAGATACAATTGAGTATCGTCCGCATATTGATGCTATCTAATCCCGTGCCTGCGGATGATCTCTCCCAGCGGTTTCATGTAGATGTTGAATAGTAGGGGGGATAAGACCGAGCCCTGAGGCACCCCATAATTTAGGGGCCTAGGGGACGATCTCTGCCCCCCCACTAACACCGACTGCGACCTGTCCGAGAGGTAGGAGGAGAACCACCGTAGCACGGTGCCTCCCACTCCCACCTCCCGCAGTCGTCGCAGAAGGATACCATGGTCGATGGTATCGAAAGCCGCTGAGAGGTCAAGGAGGACCAGGATGGAGGAATGTCCTTCATCTCTGGCTCTCCAGAGATCATCCATCAATGCGACCAAAGCGGTTTCTGTGCTGTAACCGGGTCTGAAGCCTGACTGGAAGGGGTCTAGGTAGTTTGCTTCCTCCAAGGACCGTTGGAGCTGGAAGGCCACCACCTTCTCAACAACCTTCCCCAAGAAGGGAAGCCAGCACCACTGTGATGGTTTTGGCCAAGAGAGAAGAAACGGCAACTGAAAAGATGCTGCTGAAAATTGTCTGTCGGAGAAGGCAGGTGGCTTTCCTTGGTTGACCAATGAAGAGAGAAGGAGACAAAAAGCAAAGCAGGAGGGAAACCAGGAGGATGTAGGAGAGGTCCCGGTTGTTGGCTTTGACAATGGGAGTTTTCAGGTATTTAATGAAGATGATTAAAACAAGGCCTGTGCTGAGGAACAAGAATAGGGCAAAAGAGACCAGGATGATGCCCAGATGTTCTTCATAAGATAGGAAGGTTATAACTTTGGGGATACATAGGACTCTGTTCTTATTTGGATATTTATTATCTAGACACTTGGTGCATTTTTTCATTTCTGAGAAAAGCAAAAGGCAATATTTATTTGATATTCTAAGTATCTTTCAAGAAAGATCTCCTTGAGACAACTGATGTCAGGATCATTTTCCAAGCTGCATTGCTTAAATCAATTTCACAAAAAGACTTTTTCAGATTTTTCCCCCCTTTCTGTGGTGATGTAAGAAATCTGAGGGGTCGCTAACTTATATGAGTTGGATTATCTGTGCTAAATTCCATGGTGGTTTTGAAACAGCATTTATTAATTCACTTTGAAATTAAATATAGTAGTTAATATAAATGTGATGTTAAATTATATTCCTAAAAATGTGTAGCGTTCAATGAAAAGTTTTGGTTCAACTGTGTTTAGGATTTAGCAAAGATCTTATATACATTTAAAGAAGTTTTAAGAAAGATTAATTCCTTAAGTAATAAAGTAGGAGAGTATTATACTTTTTTGGCAAAATCTTTCTTTTCAAAGAATGAGCAGATGAAGCAGTTTGGTTCCACATTATCTAGACTTATTGATATGTTTCAGCACTGAACTAATTTCATATAAATCAATATTGTACAGCTTCTTGTTTTTATTCTCCATTTTTTGCATCCTTTTTGTTAGGTCTGTTTCAATTGAATCTCAGTTGTGCGTGTAGCGGTATCTATTTTCTTTTTGATTTTGATTTTGGTTGGGTTGTAATTGTTCACATTTCAATATGTAACAACAATAAAAGGAGATTTAAAAATGGAAGGCTCATTACCATTGATAGCAAAAATTTGAACTGAATTTCAAATGAATATTATTAGTGTTTTACCTTTTAACCCATATCATGGACAATTAAAGCACTTGAGAAAAGTAAACATATTTTACTTAAATAATCTTCCCTTCCCTTTCTCTGTTGAGTCCAAAAGCTCTCTCTCTATGATCCCCCAAATAGAACTCAGTGTTTACCAGGTTTAATGTCCTAAATAGAAATTGATTGCCTGATATATCTTTCTATGCATCAGTTTTGGGGGATGCTATTCCATACATTTGCTTCAGATGAGCAAAAGCCATGGACAATTCCTAAAGTTTCAAAGAACTGAGATGTTCCTAAAACATAGAAGGACAAATCTCAGCCAACAACCAATGGCAATGGTAAAACTTGCACAAACTAACTTATTTTTTTCTAGCCCCTCCTTCAAGATCTTTGAGTTATTCTTCCCAATAGATAAGAAATTCTGAATTTTAAAAATAAACAGGAAAACAATTAAGCTTCAAAGTGCCTTTCAACATGGACTTTCCTCACACTGCTCTGGATAAATCCATTTCCACCAGGCTTTCCTTTCCTCTAGTGTGACCCACCTTCCCGAGTGGAGAAGGTCCCCTCTGGACAAGGAACGTAATCATAGCAGCAAACTGGCTCTCCTTCTCGAACCCTCTTGACAAATCCAGGATGACAACTTTCCACACATTTGGACTGAGGCAGGGATTGAGCAGAAAAACAAGGAATGGCAAAGAAAATGTCACCATCCAGGGAAAATGGAAGTAAATGTGGACATTATGCAAGTAGCCTCTGGGCTTCTTAGGTGAATATGAAATCTCTGGTTCAAAGA
Organism: Thamnophis sirtalis; assembly: GCF_051295495.1. Taxonomy (NCBI): domain Eukaryota; kingdom Metazoa; phylum Chordata; class Lepidosauria; order Squamata; family Natricidae; genus Thamnophis; species Thamnophis sirtalis. Next base: position 14,967,274 of record NW_028261395.1, read on the forward strand.
TATGTAGGAGTAGTGGCAGTTATATGACTAGTGGCAAATTCCTATATTAGTTCCTCCCTTTTTCTTTTGGCCTGTAACATTGCAAAAAAGAACTTTTCTGCATAATAAAGTCTGGAGGGATGGATTTGAAAAAAGTTTTAAGCATTAAGTGACAAGCAGATGGTTCCTCCTCATGGCCCTATTAACATGTACAGTATTTCTCCATTCTTCATACACCCATGATTTTAAAGTATGGTGATCAAGTCATATCACATTTTCCCTTTGGTTTTTCTTTAGTCCTCCCAGAAGCTCTGGGGAGAAATTTTTAAAAAAATATTATTATTAAATAGGTTTTTTTTAAAAAGAATTTCTTTTTACAATTTTCTTATATACAACATTTCCACATCAGTATACACCCATTGTATATGCATTCCCCCCTCCTTATTTCAATTTCTCTTTGTCTGTACATATGGTTCTAATGCTTTTTTTTTCAGTTTTCCTTTTATACATACTAATATATACATTCCTTAAATTGCAATCCTTCATTGTATGTCATTTCCATTTATACATGTTTATTCATTTCTACATATATATTATTAATTTCTAACTTCTGTGTCTTCTTCATTTAATCTTTCCTTAAGCTTTACACCTGTCCTCTAATCATTTATACCACTCATTCCATACCATATAATAAATATGTTTTCTCTTTATCTTTAATTTCTTTTGTGAGTCTATCCATTGATTCATATCATATTTTCCCCTTGAAAGTACTCCAAAACAGTCTCCCAGTTAAGGTGCAAAGAAGAAATTCCTTCCAAACTAGGACTGTCAACATTAAAGGGGATGTTCTTTGTTTATATGTTTATTTATTGAATACGTATGGCTGCCATCCTAGTGAAACAGAATAAAACGGACTCTTTATTTTTTAGAATTGCAGTGTTTATATGTTTATTTATTGAATACGTATGGCTGCCATCCTAGTGAAACAGAATAAAACGGACTCTTTATTTTTTAGAATTGCAGTGGGATGAGATTGAGGTGAAGCCATGAGAGCAGGTCCCCCCAAAAGTGAGCCATCTCTTCGCTGTAGCAGATGGGAGATGACTAGGAGCCCTTTGTCGAACCGGGATATTTCTAGGGCCCCTCTGGTTATCCAAGACAAGGTCCTTCCTTTGAAGATCTACAATTAGGTGGCACCAACTGTCATGGAAAGAGAGACCCACACTGATTATTACTTAAATTTGGAACCTCCTTTTCTCCCAGAGAGACTGAGGGTATCAAGATAAACAACAGTATTGAAATGGTTTCCAGATGAAAAACCTTCTTACAACACAAAAGACAAAACTACCACATTTTTGGAGTATAAGACGTACCTTTCCCCACAAACTAAAAGAGTGTAGAAATGTTGGTGTGTCTTATACTCCAAATACAGTCATTTTTGGCCTCCCGGAGCCCCATTCCCGCATCTCATTTTTGTGAAAAATTGCCATTTTCCACCAAATTGGAGTCGTTTTTGCCTTCCTTCATCCCCCCGAAGCACTCTGCAGGCTTCAGCAGGACTGGGGGAAGGCAAAAATGCCTCCATTTTAGTGAAAAATGGGCGAAATGGGCAGTTTTTTCATCAAAACGTGGCGTTTTTGCTTCCCCCAGCCCTGCTGAAACCTGCAGAGTGCTCCTGGAAGACAAAAACATTTTTTTCTTACCTTTTCGAAAACTTTTTTGCGTCTTATACACCTGTGCGTCTTATAGTCCGAAAAATACGGTAAGTAGCTTTTATATCCCTCATGACATTTGATCTCAGGAAAGGCTTTTCTTTGACTCAAAGAAATCTTTCAGTAGTTCAGTCTCCTGGGTCAGGGCATTATAGAATGGGAGACATTATGCAAACAAGACACTCTTCTAAGCCACCCAGAGCAATGGTGGGATTCAAAAATGTTTTACTACTGGTTCTGTGGGTGTGATTTGATGGGCGTGGCTTGGTGAGCATGTTATGGGAAGGATACTGTAAAATCCCCATTTCCTCCGGATCATCTGGAACTCGGGAGGCAGAGGATAAATGGGGGCGGGGCCAGTCAGTGGTGGTATTTACCAGTTCTCCGAACTACTCTAAAATTCTAATGCCGGTTCTCCAGAACTGGTCAGAACCTGCTGAATCCCACCTCTGACCCAGAGTCCCTCTGGGCAGGCTGACAAGTGGCAGATAAATATGGAGAAACTGAATTCTAATTCCAAAGCTTGTTTCCCACTGGGGCACCAAAGACCTCCATCCAGTCTCGAATACACTTCATTGGATTCAGTCCTAACTTGAACTCAGACACTGGTCCACAGAATTGCCTTCTTCTTTGCTATTCGTAAATAAGGAAGAAGTGATCCCAAGGCTTTCAGCATCACAATCCCCAGCAATTGATGGCCTCTGTCACCAGGTTTATGGAGACAGTAACTACACAGGGGAGACAAAAGACCATCATCTATGTCCTAAAGAGTTGTCCAGATCCCAGATTCTCTGAACCAGCTTTGAACACTGTTCCACACTATCGCATCTGGAGGAATTTTCTTCATTAGCCTTCCAAGCAGTTTAAGAAAACGACCATTTCCCGCCTTCATTTCTCCACAAAGGTCATCCATCATGGTGACTCGGCTTAGCACACTCAAAATGGTTCTTCAGAGTTTTGTAAACATAGAGAAGACACCAATGTTTCACCCACCTTGTTGAGCAACTTTAGTTATGGAAGAGCATCTTGGTTGATCATAAGTCTCTGTCTTTCAAAACTCCCCAGTGGCTCTTCAGTGAGATCCATCTTGGGGAGAACCACCCAGCTCCTGATCTTCAGATCTGCTGCCACATCTCCATTTTGGTCCAAGTACTAATTAATGAGTAAAAGATTGCAAAACTCATTCTTTGCCAGAAAGGAATGAAACTGAAATGGGTAGATCCAGACATGTTAAAAGCAGAAAACCTGGTTTTTTAACCCACACAGTCTTTTCACATTTGAATCTTTCTTCTACAATTGTCTGATTTGCATATATTCCTAATTTGGAGAACAAGAATTACCCATATCTTCAAAAGTGACAAAGATTCAGAAAACTTTGTCAATCATATATTGAAAACATATAATTGACAAAATTTGTCATTTATACATTGCATATTCTAGAGTGGTCACAACACAAACTAACCAACCAACCAATAAAGATATTATTCATAAACCTCTTGAAAACAACTGGGTGATTACAACTAGTAAGCATGGATTTTCTAGAAATAAATTCCTAAATTAATCTTCAGACAGGAAACATGACCAAAGGAGCTAATCCTAATTTATTATGAGGCTACATTATGAGAATCTTGCAAGTTTGAAAGCATACCCCGCATTGTTTCTACAACACGAAATGTTGGGCAGGCTCCTTTTTCTGCCTGTTATGCAGCTGCGGACTCCCCTCCCTCTTATCTGATCATTTCTAGTCAGCATCTCTGCCTCCATCCCCAAGGTCATTCTCATATAAATTTATACTTTGTTAATAGATTGTGGGAATGCTTGTGATATAACTTGATTTCATTGTGATTGTTAGATGTTGTGATAATTAAGTGGAAAAAGAGTCTTACAAACCGTACTGAAATAATTTTTAATGTTCCCCATAGAAATGAAGAGATATGAATAACAGGTATTCCTTGCTCATCTATTCTGCAATATATTCATTAATACAGGCAGATAAAATTAATAAATGTTCATTTTATGATGCATGATTTTTTACAACTGTTAGATCACTTTAAAAATCCAAGCTTCCAGAAAACGTATTTATAATTTCTCAATAGAGAAAGATGCATAAATTAAATCCAGTAGAAAAAGACATGATATTTAACCACTTGCACTTGACAAATTATGGTATCTTGTGTAAGAACAGAGGGATGGAAAGTAAAATGTCAGGGCCCCTTACCTGCCATGGCTGCAGTCTTGGAGCCCCCAACCTCTCCTCAATGTCCTTCCTTCTGCTCCTAAGTCTGGAGGAATAGGCAGCATTCAAAGCATGGCCCAGAGTCTGAATGAAACTGTACATATAGGGGTGATTTGGGATCCAGATACTATTCCTTTTCTTTTGGGTCTCCAGTGGGGCTTTCTGGATGCATCTTCTCCGGCCTTTGACAGAAAAGGCAGGCTTTGAACAGCTAAAATACTGCTTCTCAATCTGGGGTTCCAAAAATAAATGGAGTTCAAAGGGATAATGTGTTTTTCGGCTGAAAATAAAAGGCCCAAATACTATGGACATGTTTCAGAAGTTTGTGCCTTCTAATTTCTAAATAACCCAAGAGTGTCAAGAGCCAGACTTTCCCTTCAATGGGTCCCGGCAAACCCCTAAGTGTTAAATGGAAAGGAAGAATTCTGAACCAAATGGCATCAAATTCCATGAAGTGAACAAAGACATTGACTTGTCTCCACTTAGAGAGGGCATCTCTGAAAGGGGCTATGTGACCAGTTGTTGAGAATCGTTGTGATATAACCACACAAATAGCAATAGCAGTAGACTTATATACCGCTTCATAGGGCTTTCAGCCCTCTCTAAGCGGTTTACAGAGAGTCAGCATATTGCCCCCAACAATCTGGGTCCTCATTTTACCCACCTCGGAAGGATGGAAGGCTGAGTCAACCCTGAGCCGGTGAGATTTGAACCGCTGAACTGCTGATCTAGCAGTAGCCTGCAGTGCTGCATTTAACCACTGCGCCACCTTGGCTCTGTTCCATTCCTGACAAGCATAGGAGTGAAAATCCTCATGAAATTCTCTCCCTTCTCCGTGTCTGAAGCAAAGAGGCCAATCAAGGTCCATCTGAAATGGAGGAGCAGCTGGACAATTGCTGGGTACTGGATCCCTTCTTTGGGGAGCATCTGGTGGAAAAAGGGGAAGTTGTTTCTATCACTCAGGGCTTCTGAAGCAGCTATAACACTGATCTGAAAAAGCAATGAAAAATGCTGTTATATTTAGGATCAGAACAAATCCTAAATATTTGCTTTTATGAATCCACCATTGTCCTTTTGAACATATTAGAATAATTTATTATTGACTTGCCATTTAGCCATTCAAAAATTCATATTGTAGAACAGAGAACTTTAATGTCAGTGTATAAAAACAGAATACAAGAATAAATTAAGTAAGTAATAATAAGATTAAATAATGGTAAATCAATTCTGTATCTCCCCTATAATTTATCACAATCAGACCCACATCCCAATTTAAATTGAACCATTTTTCTCAAATAAGGGACTTTATTACATTTAAGTTTTGAATTCTGACTGCCTAGGAAATATTTTAATATATGAATCTCAGTAGGTCATTTGTCTAATGTACTGTCCAAAATACTGATCTCTCTCCTTATTAAACAGTTGAAATACCATTAATAGATGTGTTCTCCAGTTTTACAGGAGACAGGGAGACCACAGCTCCTAATATAATTTGTCAATTGTACAATCCAAGGTGTCTTTAATTGAAATTTTGCTGTTCTAATACAGAGAATTTTGGCAGTCTGTCTGATTTCATTTCTTTAATTGTACACTAATAATTATAAAACTGATTTTAGACAAAAGACAAATCATATACATTCTCAATTCAACTCTGAAGGCAATAGTTGAAGTGGTAAGATTCTCCTCAGATGCTGTGATTGCATTTGTTCTAGTAGTCAGATAGATTAAGCCCAAAACTTCAGTTTAATATAAGGACTTGAGGGTAACTTTCAGATTATATACTGTAATAAATGGAAAGAAAACTGGCTAGCTATGATTTTTTTTAAGTTCAAGCGATAAATTCCCTCACATCCTTTCTCTAATTGTTCCTTTAATGATGAGGGAAGCAATATCCCATTCAGAGAAAACTTTCCCAGGTAAAGAATGGTGTTATTTGTTCTATTGGATCACCATCAAATAGACATCAATGGTTATGAGGTTGTTTTCCAAAGATCATAACTTTTGACTTTGATTTATCAATGATCATTGAATTATTATGGCATGGAGACTCCCCCAAAAACCAAGACACAGAACAGGACAACGGCATCGCCCTCCTCACCTCAAAGGCACCACAGATAAAATCAGCAAAATTCTCCACAAACGCAATATCAAGACAGCGTTCAACACTGACCAAAAAATAGCCAACATCTTAAGAAACCCCAAAGACAAAATCCAGCTAGAAAACCAAGGAGTCTACAAAATACCATGCAAAATCTGTCCTGCAACATACATAGTACAAATGAACATGAGAATAAATGCATACATAGCAGAACACAAGAACGCAGTAAGAAAAAAAAGAAAAAATGTCCTCCCTTTTCTAGCAACTTAAAACTACAGGACATGAAATTAATTTCGAAGGAACAGGTTAATCTCCAAAACTTAACACTTCAACAAGAGAATAATTATGGAAGCTATCGAAATAGAGAAACACCCCCACAACATGAATAAACGTGATACCTCCCGCCTACCAGCCATCTGAAAACCAGCCCTCGTAAACAAATGAGCCCCACCCACCACCCAGGCCATTACAACACAAAACAACAACCATACACACAGCCAGCACCAATCAGCATCAATCTACCAATCATGATACAGCCACACAGCCAATCAATCCACTTACTGAAACAATGCCAGCACTCCCCATCCTCCCGACCAAGATTTATAGAAAGATGGCAGTTCCGACCATGCTTTATTCACACAAACATGAAGCTGAAAACACCAGCCTATAGATGGCGAGTGAGACCTCGCCGAAATGTTGCCAAGATAATCTCAATCTTGTATGGGAAACAGTGACGTGCGGTGAAATTTATGGCTGGTGAGGCACTGACACAGGGGTTTCAATTTTTTTTAGACTTGTGCAACTCCCAGAATTCCACAGCCAGGCATGCTCAGTTACGATTTAAAACGACAGCATTTGATTTTCTCCTTTGCAAAAAAGTTTTCCTCCATTCTTTTTCTTCTCCCTCCCGCTCCTTCCTCCCTCTCTCCCTCCCTCCCCCATCTCTCAAACAGACACACGCACACAGAGAAGTTGGATTGGATATATTTTCCAATGGCTTGAAAGCAGCTCCCCTGCCATACCCCCCCTCAATTCCCCTGCTGCCTTCCGATCCAACCCTTTGATTGCAAGTGGAGCCAAGTTGCCTTTTCAAACTTGTAATCAGTGAAGCTGGGTTTATATACTTTTATCCAGGTGTGTGTGTGTGTTTGAAAAGGCAACGTGGCTCTGCATATAATCAAACTTTTTGAATTCCTCCCCCTCCCTCCGACCCACACACGGACCTTTTTCAGCTGTTTCAGAAAGAATTTTAACTCTGCTCTTGCCTGCCATCATGAAAAGAAAAAAAATGTAAAAGGAAAAAGGCATGAGCTGAGGTGAGGCTGAGCTAGTTGCTGCCAGAGCCTCTAAAAAGCCTCTTAAAAAAATGTCCTCTACAGGAGGCAGGAGAACAACGTGCCTCATCTACATCAGGAATTTTTTGGCTTTTAACCCTTGCTTAACTCTGCTCGAGTGATCATAAAGTCAGACTAGATGAGGCACCTCGTTCTCCTGCTGCCTCCTGTAGAGGGCATTTTTAGAGGCTTTTTTAAACAGTTAAGCACTAAGCAGAGTCATCCATGGTGATTCTGGCAGCAACTAGCGCAGCCTTTTTCCTTTTACATTTTTTTTTCTTTTCATGATGACAGTGGTGAGGCTCTGCCTCCCCTGCCTCCCTGACTGCACATCCCTGATGGGAAAAGACCCGAATACAACAAGACATATTACAAGACCTCCTTTATCAGGTAAGCCAGGGAAATAGGTATGTATCATGTCACAACCCCTAATATGCCCAAATATGGGAGGGAGCATACTGCTTCCCTTTTCTGTCTTTCCCTGGCTTAGCTGACAAAGGAGGAGAGCCTGTGGCTTAGTGGCTAACACAACTGCCTAATATGTAATAAAGCCCAGGTTCAATTCCCAGTAAGGGTATGGGTATGTGCCATGTGGCCAACATGACTCAACACCAAAAGCACATGACACACGGAGATGTCTTTGGGCAGCACTGTCTCTTCGGTTTTGAAACGGAGATGAGCACAGCCACCAACAGGAATAGCTAGCACATATGCACAAGAAGAACCTTTACTTTTAATACAAAGTAAAGTTTCAAACCTTCAAACACATGGAACGCTATTACCTTCCCATTAAAGGTGGTTTCTATTTTTCTACTTGCATTTTTACATGCTTTCAAACTGCTAGGTTGGCAGAAGCTGGGACAAGTCACGGGAGCACACTCTGCTATGTGGCGCTAGTGATTCAAACTGCTGATGTGCTGCCCTTTTTGATGGATGTGTGTGTGTGTGTGTGTGTGTGTGTGTGTGTGTGTGTGTGTGTGCAAATTGTTGTCTAATCTCTTGTTAAAAACTTCCAGTGTTAGGACATCCAAAATTCCGGAGATTGCGGAAGAAGGCGGGGCTTAGCAGTGAGAAGATGGAGTTTCAGGCTACTCCTGAAATTCCTCTATACCAAAGGATTTTTGGACGGGTTCTTTGAACTCTAACTGTCTCGGAGACGACAGTGAAGGTGGGGAGAGACCCAGGACTCCAGAGATATCCGCAAATCTCTGGGGGAGGGTATTAACTCCCCGTGCCAATTCCTTTTTGGATTAGCTGCGTGCTAACTGAAACTGCAGGTTGCCCCTAAGAATGGAAGAAGTGATGTCATCTGGTAAGCTGATTTTATTATCCAAGAGAGACTGTTCGTGTTAAAAATTAAGCTAATTGAAAACCAAACAACAAGAAGATTTAGCGGCGAATTGGCTTTTCTAATGGATTTATGACTGGTGGTTACTTTACTTCTTAAATGCTTCAAGAAACTCCGCGACATCCTCCCCCCTCTGAATCTTCCTAAGTGGATCGTAAAACTTATCTCCTTCTAATTAGCCCGTCACGATTCGACATTTTTACTACTTTACTACCTAGTTCTGTTTACAACTAGATAAGATTGACAGCCTGTAAGAGACAAAAAAAAAGTGCTTTGAAGCCTGTGGGGGGAAAAAAAAGCTTCTAATATTTAACTACGACACATCATGGCGTCCCAAAATACCTCCAAGATTGCATTTCAGGCTCTTTTCTCTGCGTGTAAAGGACTCTTTTATTCTTACCAAAAATTGGAAAGAACCCTGGATCAACTGATTCTAAAATCTGAAGTTAAAACTGAGATCGTTGAATGCTTAAATGTTCCTGAAACACAAATGGAAAATGTGAGAAATGGTGTCTGGCCTATCTCAGAGGAAGAAAGGGAGGGGGAAGCTATAAAGAAGATTCATCTAAAGAGACAAAGTGCAGGAGGAATGGAGAATCCACCCTTGCGAATTAAAGTTAATATGGGAAATTTTATAAGTCTAAGACAACATTATTATTTCATCACCGACATTCAGAATCTAAAGGTGCCGAAATATTTTTGTCTGGATTTGTTTATGGAAACATTTGGTAAATCTAATGGCTACTGGGCTGAGGAAATCTAGCTGTTGGAGGGACACAGGCTGACAGATGGGACAATACATCCAAAAATTAGCTAAATCGGATTATTTCAATTTGTAATAGATTTAGCTGAATAATGACTGATATGGATAGCAATATATATAACTTGGAACTGGCTGATAGATTGATGAATATAATTGAAAACTAGTTAAACCTAATTGCTCGCTCTTGTAACAGATATTGCTGAATAATAATGGATACTGATAGTAATGTATATAATGTGGAGTTGATATGATAACTGACAATTGGATATGAAAAAACGCCTTTAGATTATACATAAAGGGTATTAACTATAATAATTAGCACTATTAAAAAAAACTAAATAAAACTCATACAATCAAATGTTAATCAATACTGGGAAAATGTTATGATATATGATATAATTGAATATTATGGAGGTTTAGCTAAAATAGGATATGAGGATTTGATGACAATAGAGGATTTTACAAACAAGTAAATGAATTGTCAGCATGTGCTATGGATTAATTCTTTAGCATAGCTAAGGATGAAGGATGTTTAAATAACCATAATAATTGAAACTGGAGGTATAATGATGTTGATATGGTAAATATTCGAGTTAAGATATCTGAATTAATATGAATTAATGGAAGAGAAGCACCAAAACATGTTGTAACCAGTTGATATACTTCTTTTTTTTTCAAAACAGACACCTGTGTTTTGTATTGTTTTCCTGATTATTGTTTTTGTCTTTTTTGTATTATCTACTATTTTTTATCTTAATTTTTATTTTCTATTTGTTCTTTTTTCTTTTCTTTTCTTTTTTTGATTTCTCTCCCTTCCCATCGGTGTGGGTAGGTACTGTTCAAGATCATTACTCCTACCAATACTCCTAAATAATAATTACTGTTAAATGAAAATGGATATATAATAATGCTTGAGTTAATATGAGTTATGTTGGTTGACTGTGGAGGAGATGTACCAAAACTTATTTGTAATCGATTGATATATTAAGAAAGATGCTATACCCGTGTCAAACTAAAATTAAAAAACATTTAAACAAAATTCCGGAGATTGCAATGGCTGTTTTGGTAGCTGCAGCACACTGCTAGCTCACATTTAAATGGTTGTCCAGTAGGACTCCAGAATCCTTCTCACAATTACTAGTGTTGAGCGAGGTACCACATATACTGTACCTGTGCATTTTGTTTTTTGTGCCTAAATGTAGAACCTAACTTTTTTCACTATTGAATTTTATTTTGTTAGATAGGGCCCTTCTATATCTTAAGCCTTAAGTGTTGGCTATTCCTGCCAAGTTGGTGTTGCCTGCAAATTTGATGAGTTCCCCATGTATCCCCTCATCCAAATCATTGATGAAGATGTTGAAGAGTACGGGGCTTAAGACAAAATCCTGCTGTATCCCACTGCATACTTCCCTCCATAAAGATGCAGTTACATTAAGGACTATATGTTTAATGTGACTGGTCAGCAAGTTATGAATCCATCTGATGATGATGCTGTCTGACCACATTTTTCTATTGTATCAAGTAGTAGGCTGTGGTCTACTTTATCAAATACCTTACTGAAGTCCAAATAAATTATATCCACAACATTTCTTTGGTCCACTAATTTAGTTGGTTTGTCAAAGAATGCAATAAAATTTGTCTGACATGATCTATTTTTGAGAAATATGGCAAGCATTATTTACATGTGAAAATGAAAATGCCAAGAGGGATCCACAATTAGGGATATTTTTTGAATAGCCAAATAGCCAGCAGAAAGTCCTCTCCAGGGACCTTATTGTTCTTCAGGCCTTTTATGAATATGAACATGAGCATAAAGCGCCAAACATAATTTACATGTTAACTAATATGGTTAAACACAGCTCTTGAAAATATAATTGCATCCATTGCTCACCTACAACCATCCCAATTACTTTATCAGATAGAAAAAAATACACACAAACCTGTGTGACTTTGTAGGTGCCTCCTAACATTGACATCTGATTGGAGATGTCCCTATGAGTTCCATCAAAGCCTTCCTTCCACAGCTGTAGTTGGGGACATTGGCTTCTCCAGTGGAGAGCATGTCCAGCAAGGCATCTGAAGTGCCTAAAGTGCTCAAATAGTTGTCATGGATGTTATAGCCAAGTGTGAGATTGTGCAGGAGCTGGAGATTCTTGTTCAAAAATTGAATGGCAAAAATGGATTGTAGGGTTTTCATAAAACCAAAGGAAAGCATACTGCAAAAAAATATATGCATGCTATTATCAACAGCAACAACAAATTCCTTTTTGAAAACTCAATCCTCTTTGTCTCCACAAGTCTACCGAGCCTCAAACCAACATTGATCCAAACCCAAGGATCAGTTAGGTCAGTAGTCTAGTGATGAGCCCAGGTTCTTTACCTTTGGATTTGAGTCTATTCCACAAAATATGAAAAAAAAGTCAAGTCATGGAAATTAAACTCATTCAGGAAATTAGATTAGTCCAGTAATGTCGAAATACGTTAAATAAGACAAGAAGGAAGAGAGTGTTAGATCTGAAAATAGAGGGAATGAACTCTATCACTTACAAATGAGACTGACTAGAAGAAGCACTGTTGGTCGTAGTGATGATCATACCAATGAGATGGTCTCCTGGCCTGTAATAGCTCCAAGGTTGTTTTCCATCCTGGGGCTCCAAACTCACCAGGCATTTCATTCTAAGCTGCCCAGAGACTGGCTGGCACAAAAGCAGCATCAGAAGCAGAAGCAGGAGGTCCATAATTCCCTTCCCAAGTCTTAACAAAAAGAAGTTGAGCGAGAAGTATTCAAAGGACTCTCACAATATGGAAATGTTAGTGGCTTTCCTGATTCAGTAAGAGACACTGGAAAAGACAGTAATTCGACATTCTTAGATTAGAAAACAAACCTGTTGCCAACATTAGAGTATTACTTTATTGATTAATTATGATACAACTTTATGAAACTTTTTACTCTACTTACAACCTTCTTATACTTCTGCAGGGAATGCACTTTTGTTATACCAAAACTCAAGTTTACTTAAGAGGAACATAGCACATATTTTAGCCACAATATCTATTAGCCTAAGTGACTTTTAATTGCTAGAGTTCTTTTTATTCCATTTTCAATATAAATATAGATACTACTCTTGCCAACTTGAATCCAACTGGATATGGCAGGTATTATTTCTATGTGGAAATGGACAGCCAGGAGAAAGCCAGGATCCCTCTCCAGGGACCTTATTGAGGAATTTGAACATGAACATAATAGGGGAAAAATAGAATTGACACATTCACTAATATGGAGAAAAGCAATTCCATGGAGAAGATAAGGTTCTATCTGTTGCTGACCCACCGACACCCCTTTACCACAGAGAAAAACTGCACACAGACCTGTGGGGCTTTGTAAAGTGCTGCTAATGTTGATGCCTGGATGGAGATGTCCCTGTCAGCTGCATCCAGAAGAGCCAGAAGGTTGTCCTTCCTTCCACAGCCGAAGTTGGGGACATTGGCTTCTCCGGTGGAGAGAATGTCCAGCAAGGCATCTGAAGTGCGTAAAGTGTTCAGAAAGTTATCATGGATGTTGTAGCCCAGTGTGAGGTTCTGCAGGAGCTGGTGGTTCTTGTTGACCACTTGAATGGCAAAAATTAATTGTAGGGTGTATAAAAAATCATAAGAAATCTCACTGTAAAAAAATGTTCATGTTATTCTCATCAACAATAACAAGTAACTTTTGAAAAGAATGTATTCCTTTTTGCCTCCACAAGTCTACTGAGTCTTAAGCCAATATTGATCAAAAGTCAATAATCAGTTATACCAATATGGGAGTGGGCTGGGCAGAGGCAACTACAACTGTTTCAATCACTCCTTTAAACAAAATTAATTCAAGTGATGAATTGAGGAGTGAATGGGGAAAGGAAAATAATCTGGATTTCCTTCAGGATTTTATAACCCCATCTTTGGATTTGAGTCTCTTCTACAAAATAAAAAAAAGAGGCATAGAAATCAAAATCATTCAGAAAAATAGAGAATTTCTGTAATATAGGAGTAAGTGACATAAGAAGAAAAGGAGAGCGTTAGAACTGCAAATGGAGGGAATGCAATTCCATCACCCTGAATGACTTACGCATGAGAAGGTATATAAGGAGGGCTGCTGAAAGGCAACATTATAGGCAATATTGTTGTTTCAGTTGTGAATATACCAATGAGATGGTCTCCTGGCCTGTAAAAGCTCCATGGATTTTTTCCGTCCTGGTACTCCAAACTCAGCAGGCATTTCATTCTAAGCTCCCCAGAGACCGGCTGGGACATCAGCAGCATCAGAAGCAGAAGCAGGAGGTCCATAATTCACGGAGCTTTATTAATCCTCTTTCTGTTTCTAAAACAAACAACTCAGTTGAAAGACTTCAAAGCACTCTCACAAGATGGAAATGGCAGGGATTTTCCTGATACAAACAGAGAAACACTCAGCTTCACCTGGAAAGGAGAGAGAGGTACAATCAAGAGCACAAATCCTGCCTGTCCTTAAACATGTTTCAACAGTGCTTGACTTAAATAATTTATCCTTTTCTGATACAAGATCCTTTGCATATTGCTTCAGTCTGCTGTCTCTATCACAGATATAGAGATCTCAAAGACCCAAATGGTCTTATTACAGGGAGAAGCAACTTCTCCTCTTGGGATCCTGAGCTTCTTCTGGGTTCCATGTGCAGAGGAGAGGCTGGAGAAAAACATGTTAGTGAAAAGCTACAACTACACTCCTGGGGTCAATTTCTGTAGTCTTTCATGTCAGAACATGTCAGGAAAGGGATGCTAGAAAAAGAAACTTCAAACACCAAGGAATTGACTTCAATTGGGTCTCTTTCTCTCCAGAGTCTGTTGGAAGAGGTCGACCAGAGTTATGGAGTTTGGTATCACGTGAGGTTGGTGACCCTTAACTCTTGTGCTGCCTGTCTTCTAAAGCCAAGGAAGCAACCAGTCCCCTTGGATTCTGCTTGTTTGGGATTTTCTGTTTTGTTTTTACTGATTTTAAAACCTGCCACATCACCAAATTCTTCTATCCTTTGAATTAATTTAAGTCTGGATTGCAATGGGTCTTCTAATATTAATATTAGATCATCAGAAAAAGCTTGGATTTTATACTCTTCCTTTTTTATTTTTAGTCTCGTTATCTCCTGATCCTTCCTAACTCTGGTTAGGAATATTTCTAAAGTTAGAATAAAAAAAAGTGGACAGAGAGGACATCCTGGTCTTACTCCTTTTGTTATCTCAATTTTTTTCTGTTGTATCCCCATTCATAAGCACTTTTGCTGTTTGGTTTGTGGATATTTTTTCTATCATTTTAATGATTTTCCCCCAAAATGTTGTAACTTCTAATTGCAATGTTATGAATTTCCAATTTACATTGTCAAATGCCTTTTGGGCATCAAGGAAACCAATGCAGTTTGTTTCTCTAGGTGTGTTTTGTAATATTCTAGGATGTTTATTATAGTCCTCGTGTTATTTTTAATGTGTCTATGTGGAAGAAAGCCATTTTGATCTGGGTGAATCTGTTCATTTAGAGTTTGTTTAATCCTTTCTGACATAATTGAGGCAAATATTTTATAATCCGAGTTCAGTAACAAGATGGGTCTATAGTTTTGAATTTTCTGAAGGTCTGAATCTTCTTTTGGTATGAGAGTTATCGTTGCTTCTGTCCAGGATGCCGGTATTTTAGCTTCTTCTAGCGCTTCACTGAATACTTCCAATAGAGCCTCTTCCAATATTTCTTGTGTGTTTTTGTATAATTCCACCAGGATTCCATCTGGACCTGGAGTTTTGTTATTTTTCTGTTGTTTTTTTCAATGCCATCCCTAATTCTTTTATTGGAATTGGTCTGTTTATCATTTCTCTGTGTTTATCTGGGATTGGATTTATGATTGCAAAATGTAGGTATTGTTTGATCTTGTCTTCTGGTATGTTATCTTGTGAATAGAGTTTTGTAAAATATTTTTGGATTACACTCTTTTTCTGTTCCGGTCTGTGTTGTATGACTCCATCCTCATCTTGTAATTGATATATCATCCTTTTTCTTTGTCTTTTTTCACTTTATGTGCTAACCAACAGCCAGATTTATTTGTGTGTTCGAAGTAGTTTTGTTTAGCCAATTTAATCTTCTGGGCTAGTTCTTCCTGTACTGTTAAATTATACTTGTGCTTTATGAGCTCTCTTTTTTCTTTCTTAGTCCTGTTTTGTGGGTCTTTCTG
Source organism: Thamnophis sirtalis (assembly GCF_051295495.1). NCBI lineage: Eukaryota > Metazoa > Chordata > Lepidosauria > Squamata > Natricidae > Thamnophis > Thamnophis sirtalis. The sequence continues at coordinate 14,982,965 of NW_028261395.1, forward strand.
TAGTTCTGATTCTGCCTCCTTAAGTTCCTTCTGTAATATTTCTTGTTGCACCTTTTTTCCATTTTTTTCCTTGCCGTATAGGCAATTGTTTATCCCCTGACATATGCTTTTGTGGTGTCCCAAAATTTTTGTAATGATGTATCACCCTAAAAATATTTTCAGTTCTTTCTCTAACATTTGTATGTATTCTTTTTCTTTTACCAGATTTTGGATCATCATTCATCTATTTTTCTTTTTACAGCTGTTCCACCTTATTTTAATTTGGGATTTTCTTTTATATCAGAATTCTATATATTAATCCTAAATTGAAGCTGATTTTTAAGTGAGACACTTTTGACATTCCCATCTCATAAGCTGTTCTTGGGGCACCTATGTCCCTGGTTTATTTTGGATTCATTGTTGAGGGATTGTGTCTCTTATCTCACTGATGTCTACTTCCCTTTGCCTACATGGGAGAACTGGGGAGGGGACTGAGTTGGGGAGGATAAAGGCAGGTCCCTCCTTATAGTGAAGAACAGAAGTTGACCCATATTCCAGGTCCTCCTCTCAAGGCCTGGCTATAAGATCCTTGGTGGCTCTGGGTTCAAGCTGTGTCTTTTGAAGGCCAGGCTGATGCATCTCTCCTCCATCAGGGTCTCTGCCATGTCTCCCTGAAGCCTGGATGGGCCCAGATGGGAGGAAGCCCCTTTTCAATCAGAAATGAGCCCACCCTGATTTCTGTGTTCACCCCAGGAGGGATCTCAGGGGAGAGGGGGAGGGGCAGCTATGGTCATCAGTGGTTCCTGATTGGTTCTCAAGAGGCTGAACCTAAACCTGGATTTGGTCTCAGGGTGGCTGTGAGAACGTTTCCCTATACTTGGTGAAGTGTGTTGTGTGAACAGGATCCTTTTCGGAAGAAAATGTTATTTTCCCCAGTTTATCTTCAGTTATAATCGATTGTCCAACCTGTCTCCCCTGAATTAACAGACTTTGGGGTTTCCGAGTTTCATTGACTCATCGGCCAGCAGGTTCAACCTCAGAAAACAAACCAGGATTAAGAGATGCAAGTGTGAATGAAAGCATGGCTGAAGTCACTGTGTAAAGCAGGTTGTGTAGATGTCACAAGAGACAGTTTGTCACTCCTCAGCTGACTGTCTGCCCAGGCTCTCCCTGGTCTATTTTTTATGTTTCTAGGAATAAAATGAAAATAGTGTGGTTGGTGTATATCCTCTGCTGATGGTTAAGAAAAAGAAATATTTTTTCTATTAAAAAAAGAGGGGAAACCCCTTGATTCCCTGGTCACCCTCCAGTGTTCAATATCACACTCCTGCCCCCACGCAATTAGGGAAAAGGTGACCTAGGGTTTGGACCTCCCACTCCTTGAAGGTCCTTCAGTGGAGGTCATCTGTCCGACTGCCCAGTGACGGGCCTCCTAGGGCAGGTTGCTCAACTTTAGCACCTTAAGATGTCTGGACTTCAATTCCCAGAATTCCCTTCCAGCACTCAGGGTCCTCAGTCATCTTTCAATGCTTTAGTTGTCCTTCACATTGCCTGTAGGAAGCAGTCTACAGTCCTGCTTTTCAGTCCCAGCTCGTCCCCACGGGCAGCGAGAAGGAAAAGCTAAAGTGAGTAAAGTTCCCGCAGCCCCCTCCACTTTGTGGCCTCTTTTTTCTGAGGCGATTCTTTTCCCCTCCATTTTGAGGGGAAGAAAAGCTGCAGGGAGATTTTCTCTCCTCTCCAGCTGAGACTCAGGGAGGGTCCCCCAAAGTGGGAAGTTAGGGGACAGAGGGGAAGGAGAAAGACCAGCAGCCCCTTATGGTTCTTTTGGGGGAGTCCCAGAAGATCCTATTAAGGTGGGCTAAAAGACCTAATTATGGCTAACAGTTCTATAGTTCACGTTTAATATCAAATACTCTGATCAAAGTCAGGTTTTGCACCATTAGCAGAAAGCAATTGCTGACAGTTGCTGAAGTGGCAGTAAGTATTTTTATGCATCTGGGAACAAGCCGACCCAGACAGGGAGGTTCCTGTTATCTTGCAAAAATATGTCCTGTGTTGTTTCTCTATATGTCACACATGATCTATAAGGCGCTGACCATGTTCATTCTTGGAATAGTAACTGTCAACCATCTGGCATAGACATTTCTTGGTTCCTCTTATTACCTTATATGCTTAGATACTGCCTCTACAGATGTTGACGTAATTTGCACTATAAATGTATGTCTTTAAGAACCTTTCGGGGTTCAAACTTTTTATGCTTGTTTGGCATGTTTGAACCTGCGCATTCAATAAACTTTTCCTATATTGCATCGCTTGGCTTCGTTGTCTCTTCTTTCCACTACACTATAGCTGGAGGTCCCCCAGAGGTCATCTATCATACCCCACCCCAAGTAGGAGCCCCTCCTCCCCTCCCTCCCTCTCTCTCAACCATCCCCTGTGTTGAAGAAGGTCATCATGCCAAGCCAGCATCTGCTTTATATATTTTGGCATGGCACCTATTGCCAAAGTAGCAGCTCTCTTTCATTGACCTGCGTTAAAGGTATTGTGTAAACTCAGATTTACCACACATCAAGTGTGTGCTGCCCAATGCAGCCCCTTTGCAGGCAGGATGGGGAGCTTTCATAGGATCCCCTTCTGGATTCGAGGTTTTCAGCAGCCGACTGCAATACTTGGAGTAAACTATGGCCAAGCGAAGGGTGGTTGGGGGATATGTGAGCCAGATCAGAGTTTGGCATCCAGGGGAAAGAGCCAGGAGGGTGGGAGAGGGAGGCTTCTTTAGGTAGGGGGGGTGGGTTCAGTGATTTCCCACAATTTCCGGACAAACCTTCATAGAGACTTGCAGAGCTTTGTGGTTGTGGGTTCAGAGGATCCAAGTGGATCTCCAGCATGGGATTCTCCACTGATGTTTGCTTGCTATCGGCTGCCATAGTAACGGGGGGCAAAGGGGCAGCTGGCATTTGGGTGGGGGGAGAGGGCTGGTGAGGGGAAGGCCCCCGTGAACTGAAAGGGAGGTTTGCTCTCAAGAATGACTGCACTGCTGAGTGGAGTGGTTGACACCCAGTCGAAGTCAACCGTCCTGGGACTCCAGATGGGCCAAATACCTGAAAATGAGCCTCACACGACATCACCCTGAACATTGGTTGGACCCCCAGCAAGGGACCCTGGGGGGGAGGGAGGGATTTGAGGAAACTTTCAACCTGTCACTTTCATGCTTTTTGAATCCGATCTTGCCTTGCTTTGGCCACCATCATTTCAAATTCAGTAAAAGGACTTTTTCTCCTCCTCAATGGAGTCGGGGTTTTTCTTTCTTGGAATTTGGATGGAGGCAGGCCAGATGCTTTGATTCTCCTCATCTCACTTGCAGCCCCCTAGATGGTGTTGGATGCTGGAATTCCCAATGAGGCCTCAGGATACTGGAGTTGCTCCCCAGAGCAGAAACACTGGTTGTGTCTTCCATCAAATTGAAGAAGGGAATTTGGCTGTGACACTCTCTGGGTTGGCTTCCCCCATCCTCTCTCCCTCTCCCTCCCTCCCTCTCCCTCCCTCCCTCTCTCCCCCATCTCCCTGTCCCTCTCCTCCCCCCCTCTCTCCTGCCAAGCATTGGAAGAAAGAATGGAGGCTGCTGCTTTCAAGAGTCTTTTTCCAAGTCCTCTTTATGGATCTCTGTCCTGCCTGAATTGAGTGAATTCCCACCTGCCCCTTCCAAATGTGTGGACTTCGGCTCCCATTATCCTCAGCCATAGCTATGCCATTAGCAAAGGCTGAATATTTAATGCAAAAAAAAAAAACGGAGGTTCAGAGGAGGCTGTTCTGTTCCCCAAGGAGGAGCCAGTGGGTTCAGTGATTACAGCCAGAGAAAAAGAGCCAACGAGGCTCTCCTGGAAGGTCCTGCCAGCCATTCCTGGTCCAGGGAGGTTTGGGGCCTCAGAGTCTCAAAATCTGGGAAGATTTTGCGACTCTGCCCGATTCTGAAGCATCAGCAAGTGGCTGAATTCGCAGAGCGTCCTAGGCTTTACTCAATGTTGGCTTAGAGCGTTTTCAGAACCAACCAAGATGGCTCCCAAACCAGGATCAGGATCTTGGGGTTATATGGCAGTGCAATTAATTATGAAGTTATTCACTTCTGATGGTGAGAATTGATGGTTTCTTCAGTATGCAAAATCGGTGAATAACTGATTTCTTCAGGTCTGTTTCTTAATTTCAAAATGGAGGTAACATCTTCAAACCATTCTGGAGGCTCTGCAGGAGCCATATTGGACCCCCATCTTCCTCAGAGTCAAAGAGGGTCCCCTCCAGGATGAGGCTACCCTTCTTTTCCTCCCAAGCAATGCTGGAGGCAATGCAGGATCCCCTTGGAAGACCCAGCCCTGAATGGCTTCTCCCTCAGAGGAGCCTCTCCTGGAAAGACACGGAGCCCAAGAGAAGCTGGAGAAACCCAGGGGGCTGCATTCCCCCAACCTTCAACCTGGGACCCATAAACCAGATTAGTCTCTTCCCAGGAATGGGGGGATGGGGTCTTCCCAAGATCCCTTACTCCTTCTTGGCCACTCTGGGCCTTTTCTATGGGTCTGGGCTTTGCTTTCTCCTGAGTGCCCCATGTATGGAAAGGGGTGGCAGTTCAACATGGGATATGGTCTCTCCATTTCCAGAACTCAGAAGATGGAACCTGGATGTGGATTTTGCAGATCTGCTTCCCTTTCCCAACATGAGGCTGCCAGCTTCCTCCTCCCAGCAGGGGCTCCAAACTCAGCTGAGCAGAGTCTTGTCTGGCATTCCGACAAGAGCCCCTTTGCCTGTCCTGTGCATGGGAAAAGTAGCAAGGAAACATGGGATATGGGCTTCTGCATTCCCAGGTCTCTGGAAGATGGATTTTGCAGATCAGCTTTCCATCTGCAACACGCGAGTCCTGAGCTCCCCTTCAACTCCCACCCCTCCTCCCCTCCTCACATGGGGTGAGAGGCAGCCTTGATTTCTCCATCTTTTTTCATTTGATTTTCTGTCTGTCTGTCACTCTCTCATATTATTTTTTGAACTATGCAAAGTTCTGGTAAGTAGTTTTTCATTAAAGTTGATTTTGTTCTTAGAAACTGGCTGCACTATTGCATCAGCACTTTTGTGTGGTGCCTTTGAGCATTAACTTTCAAAATAAAGTACAGGCAGCTATTTCAGATCTGTGATATGCTTTGGCATTAACTGGCCCCCGGAGCTTTGTCTTTAGTCACTATGCAAACAAATCTCAGATTTATTTATTTCTTCAGCCACAGGTGCGTGTATTCCCTCTGGGGCCAGTTTCAAGCAAGGAGACCCCAAACCTCTCAATTCTAGATGATGGATTTAATTCAATTTCTGTCCCTGTTATTATGAATCACATAGGGATTATTTCCCTTTCATTTCCCTCCAGAGAATTTCCCAACAACCTTTGAGTCCAAGAACGAGTTGAATTATCCAGGGATCCCTCCTGAGAGGGAGAATTATGATAAAAGTTTCAGCTCTGCTCTTTGGCCGAATCCTCCAGGGGAGACTTTGGGCAGAGAAATAGGGAGTTTTGGGACAGGCAGGGTCTGTGCTTTTGAATGAACATCTGTCTCCTTTCCAGATGAAGCTGATTGTTTCTCTGTGTTTCAATTAGGAAAACAACTGAATCATATTCCACCTTGTGAGAATCCTTTGAATTCTTCTAATTCTTCTTTTAAAATAGAAAGGAGATGGATTGATTTGCCTCATGAATTATGGACCTCCTGCTTCTGCTTCTGATGCTGCTGGTGTCTCGTCCAGTCTCTGGGAAGCTGAGAATGAAATGCTCACTGAATTTCAAGCACCAGGATGTAAATAATCCATGGAGCTTTTACAGCCCAGGAGATCATCTCATTGGTATAGTCATCACTGGATTTGAAATATTTCATACAAAGTTGCTTTTCAACATGGCTCCTTCTGTTCAGTTTGTTTTCATTGATTTGTAAGTCATTCAAGGTGATGGAGTTGCAATCCCTCTATTCTAACATTCTCCTTATTTTTCATTTATTCCTATATTGAAGGATGTGTCTAATTTAATGAATGATTTTGATTTCCATGGCTTCTCTCTTTTGTCTGGTTTTATAAAAGAGACTCAAATATAAAAATGGGTCTGAAAAAAAGCTGAAAGGCTGCAGGTTATTTTCCTTTCTCAGTCTAATCCTTAATTTATCACTTGAATAATGAATTCTATTTAAAGCAGTGATTGAACCAGTTGTAGTTGCCGTATCTCAGCCAATTTCCAAATTTGTGTAACTGATCATTGGTTTTGTGTCAATGGTGGCTTAAGGCTCAGTAGGAGGATTATATATATTATATATAATGAAAAGTATTTGTTGTTCCTGTTGATTGTAATAACATTTTTCCCAATAGCAATTCTTATGGTTTTTTATATGGCTTAAATTTAATTTTTGCCATTCAAATGGTCAACAAGAATTCCCAGCTCCTGCACAATCTCTCCCTTGGCTACAACATCCATGCCAACTATTTGAGCACGTTCTGCACATCAGATGCCTTGTTGGACATGCTCTCTATTGGAGAAGCCAATGTCCCCAACTACGGCTGTGGGAGGAAGGACAACTTCATGGCTCTTCTTGATGCAGCTGACAGGGACATCTCCATCCAGATGTCAACATTAGGAGGCACCTACAAAGTCCCACAGGTTAGTGTGTATTTTTCTCCCTCTGGTAAAGTGAGGGGTGGGTGGTGGTGGGTGAGCAGCCGATGCAGTCATGTCTTCTCCATGGAATTCAAGAGCTGCTTTTCTCCATATTAGCAAAAATGTCAATATTTTACCCCATTATGTTCATGTTGAAATTAATCATAAAAGGTCCTGAAATGCAAGCAATACATTCCCTGGAGAAAACATTCTACCAACTATTTAACTGATAAAACTATATCCCTGGTTGTTGAGGCCTCTATTGCCATCTCATTTTCACATATAAATAATATGAATGACTTACTGGGACAAATGAAGGGTTCAAAAACAGATTATAAATAAATGTATAACTTTGATTTACTGTACAAAGGGGGAGGCCCATCTGTTCTCTCTCAGTTTGGAAGCCTCACAGAAGAAGCCCATGGGAATGAATCCTTATCTCCTTCACAGGAAGACCACTGTTTCCACAACATCTTCAGACTTGTGGATTGGCTCATTCAACATTCAACTGAGAGGAGGGATTTCTAACCACTTTATCCTAACGGAATTGCCTGGGGTGGGGGTGGGGGACTCAGACGCTGCTTTGTTTTTGTCTTCCAATCACCTTCTTTCAATAAAAGGTTCCATTTGAAATGCTGCTGTTTCAAGAGTCCACTCTTTCTTGATTAGGGGAGTAGAGGAAGGACCTTACAGTACCAATATTTGAGGGACTGCCACAAAAAGAGGGGGTTAAGCTATTTTCCAAAGCAACTAGAAAGCAAGACAAGAAACAATGGGTGGAAAGTAAGTAATGAGAGAAAGAACCTAGAACTACGGAGAAATTTCCTAATGGTGAGAAATGGAATGCCTCGCCTTCATAAGTTGTGGTGCTCCATCGCGGGAGGCTTTTAAGAAGAGACTGGACATCCATTTGTCTGGAATAGTATAATCTCCTACTTGAGTGAGGAGAACCCCCAAGGTCCTTTCTTACCTTTTTATTCTGTTATAAGTCCTGATATAGGTACATATGTTTAGCATGCTAAATACTTATTAGAACACACTGATTTACACTGATAATATGATATTATCACACTTAAACATTGGATTGTATACCCTGTGAAGAAGACTTGGATTCTTTTGTCATAATAATTATCTGATAATTAATAAATCAAGTTCAAAAGTTATGGTCCTTGGGAAACAACATCATAAACAGACACCATTTTGATGGTAATCCAGTAGAGCAAGTAACACTTTTCCTTACTTGTGGTTGTTTTCTCGAATCTTGGATCCCTCATCATCAAAGGAGCTCAGTTAGAGCACGGACAAGAGTGAATCTAGTGCTAAAAATTTTTAAAAATCATGGGCTCTCCAGCTTCCTCAACCCCAATTGTTAAAGTATCTGAGGCTAATGTTTCCCCCATGTTTTTATATCAATCTGATGTTTGGGGCTTCAGAGAGAAACCACCACAGAACCAACCCAATCACAGTCTCTGAGGAATATATTGGCGTGGACAAAAGGACTGCCCTCAGAGCTGATTTGGGGATTTACACATTTTCTGCTTTGTCTAAAATAAAAAAATATGGATATTGGTATAAAACTGAATTATGGAAACTGACAGACTCCAAAAATTGTGGCTGTTAGAAGAGACAAAACTTCAATTAAAAACCAATCTTGTATTATACAACTGACAAATTGTATAAAGAACTGAAGTCTCCCTGTTTCTTGTACAACTGGAGAAGAAGCTAAAAAGATTCCTCCAGAAAGAATTTGGGATATAGAAACAGAAAAAGATGCAGCACTCCCCAAAAATTATAATAGGTCCTTTATTGGAATAGAATACTTAAGTTGGCATTTGAACTTGTTAATCTAATTGCAGTAAATATAGGGGTGATACAGTAATATGATTTATATTTTTATAGTTTTTAATTGGTTTGCTATTGCCCGTTATCATGATACAATATTGCTAAGTATATTTTAAACTATGTCTAGGAAATGTTTAGGAAACTATTCTAATACATTCATGAGAACCAGTTTGGATTTATTAAAAACTAATATTTTTCATTTGATCTGACTTCAAATATAAAACAGGTTTCTTCATTGCTCTTTCAGATCAGTTATGAACCTTCTTCAGAGGCTTTGAGTGATAAAAGTCAGTTCCCCTTTTTCCACCGGATGCTCCCCAAACAAGGATTTCAGTACCCAGCAATTGTCCAACTGCTCCTGCATTTCAGATGGACCCTGATTGGCCTCTTTGCTTCAGACACAGAGAAGGGAGAGAATTTCATGAGGATTTTTCCTCATGTGCTTCTCAGGAATGGAATTTGTGTGGTTATATCACAACAATTTTCAAAAACTGAACGTGCAACCCCCCTCAGGGAAGCCCTCTCCAAGTGGAGACAAGTCAATGTCTTTGTTCACTTCATAGAACTTGATTCTATTTGGGACAGAATTAGCCATTTTCATTTAACCTTTATGGGTTTGCCAGGACCCATTGAAGGAAAAGTCTGGATCCTCACAAATTTTATAGGGTACGTAATAAGCAAGCACAAACCTCTCAAATACATCCATAGTATTTCGAACTTTGGTTATCTAACAAAAACAGGGTCAGAAGATGATGCCTTTGAACCCCATTTCTTTGTGGAAGAAAAGTTTCAAGATCACTATTTTCACTGTTCTCTTTCTAAGCACGTCTTTTCTTTCAAAGGCCGCCGAAGATGTACCCAGAAAGCACCTCTGGAGACCCAGGAGAAAAGGAACAGGATCCGGATCACAAATTACTCTCAATATTACAGTCTCACAAAGACTCTGGCCCAGGCCTTGAGTGCTGCATATTCCTCCAGATCGAGAAGGGGAAGGAAGGTGGATCCCAAGATCTTGGGGTCTCCAAGGCTGCAGCCATGGCAGGTATGGGGTCCCAATATGGATCCTTTAATCTTAGATCCTTTGGAGAAGGAATCCAGAGGAGAAGGAGGGGAACCATCTCAACAGATCTGGCCAATTTAATTACGTACCAAGGTTTTGAAAAGGTAAATTTTTGAAAAAGTAGATAGGTAGATAGAGGAGAGATAGGGAGAGAAAGAGAGAGAAGTACAGTAGGTAGGTAGGGAGAGAGAGTAGTTAGATAGTTAGGTAGATAAAGGGAGGGAGGGAGGGAGGGAGGGAGGGAGGAGAGAGAGAGAGAGAGAGAGAGAGAGAGAGAGAGAGAGAGAGAGAGAGAGAGAGAGAGAGAGAGAGAGAAATAGAGTAAGGTGACCAGACGTCCCGCTTTTGGCGGGACACCCCCGCTATTTGATACAATTTCCCGCGTCCCGCCCGCTTTTTTAAAAGGCACGCTTATTTTGGCACTCGCAGCTCCCGCCCATCAGCTGCTGGGCTGGCTCATCGGTCTGTTCTATGCTACCTACAAATTTAAGCCAGCCCAGCCTGCCGCTCACTGATTTAATTGGCCTGGACTCCAGCCAATCAGTGAGCTGGCCAACCAGCTCACTGATTGGCTGGACACCTTAGCTGAGGACGCCTGCGCGAGTCTCCATTTTATTTTGTCTTTCTTGTTGGGGTTGCAGCTGCGCTTACTGGTGGTGAGTAAAATAAATCATGTTTTGTAAATAATGTACTTATTTTATTCTTATTGTCTTATTTGGTACCGTGGGAATTGGGAGGCGCTGGGCTGGGGGGAGGAGACAGCCCCCTTCTCCCCCTTTGGCTTTGCGGAGTTCACAGCCAGCCCCTGTGCTGCGCTGGCACGGACGGCAAGTCTGGATGGAACCACGTGGAAGTTCTCTGCGCGACCGGCAGCCGCTTTTTACTCCCGAGTAAAAAATTTACTCCCGAGTAAAAATTTTACTCGGGAGTAAATTTTACTGGTGTGTGTGTGTGTGTGTTTTGAATGGAGACCTCATGGTTTCAATTGCCAAGTTTCAATTGCTGCGAGCGGATGGCAGTAGGATCACCACCCGGGAGCCGCCAGAAGCCTTCCCTTCCTGCCCAACACGCTTGTTGCTTCGGGAGAGGTTGGAATGTTTGCTCTGTTTCTCGAGGCGGTGAGAAGCGGGGGGGGGGAGGAGAAGGAATCTCCGGATGAGGTGAAGACGTGTTTTCTCTTTTAAATTATTTTTTGAATAATTCTGTAAGATTTCTTTTTCTACTTGTATCGGAGTAGTATCGCAGCACTCACAACTTCCGGAGAAAAGTTGTTGCTTTGGTTAATTGTTGTCGCTGTGGGAAGTTTCTTCTTACTTTTAAATTGGATCCAGCATCTGAATACTTTCAAAGAATGCAAAGAATTTCCTTTAACAAGGAGCTGGCTGGCTGTATGTGTGGTGTGTGGTGTGTGTGTGTGTGTGTGTGTGTGTGTTTTGAATGGAGACCTCATGAAGACGTGTTTTCTCTTTAAAATTATTTTTTGAATAATTCTGTAAGATTTCTTTTTCTACTTGGAAGTTGGGAGGGCGGGATGTGTGTGTGTGTATGAGATAGAACATGGAACATAGAATATGCATATAATTCATAGTACTCCATGGATTATTTTAATTATGATTCTAAATTAGTGGAATTTGCTGTTCTCCATTTCAATATCTGTAGGTATCAGCTGTACTGTCTTTTTTTAAAATGGCTTTCACTTGAGATTCACATTGTAAACTGGTTTCCTTTAATAAATAAAATCCATTTTCTTGTACATTATTTCTGCTGTCCTGGAACTTTTTCAGTTTCATTTAAATAGGGATGTACTTGTAACAATAGGATAGAAAACAGTACTGATTTCTGAAGGAAAATTAAATATTGCCATAGCTAAGATTATGCCAGGATATTCTACACAGCAAGACATTCTTTAAAGCTTGCAGTCATTTTATGGGCATTTTAACTTGCTGTGGTATAATTTTAGAATACATCTGAATGTAGGTAGTAAGCAATCTTTTCCCAAACAATGGACGGGACAGAACTGGCCATCCTGCATTGGAAAACAAAACTTGCTGCTAGAAACAGTTGATATTGGCAATCCACTTGGAACATATCTTATTTGGCAAGTAAACTTTTACTTGTTAAAATTTGTTGCTTAGTTGTTTGATTGATTTCTCCTGGAAACGGTATTATATAAAAGAGGCATTTGCTCTTTTCTTTGCCATTATAAACCTTGTTTTGGGAATGGGAGATTATCATAGCCCTCACTCCTATGATTGAAAAAGAAGTAATTATGAAAATAAAGTATACATACTCAGTACTTCCTTGAAGATGGTCACATGACCTTTTTTAAATTTGCAATATTTGGCACATAGACTTCTTTCCTGGAAAATGTATTCCTCAAATTGAGGTAGTACTCTTTGGGCCCTGCTTCAAGTTTTTCTTCCTCCTTTTCTAAACTGCTGAAACACAGGGTGATTTAATTTTGAAAATATTGTTCAGATACTCGGCACAAATGGTAGTGATGGTATTAATCATAATAGCCATGGACAAGGAGAATATAGTACAAAAAGATGAAATATAGTACAAAAAAGACCACCTCCATAGTTTAATATTCCAATCAAACCACCTCATATCTTTACGTAATAAGGGAAAAGACAGTAACTTGCTTCTTGAAAAGAAAATTATATCAGCTGTTCTCCAAGCTTTGTTAAACACAATTGCAGTTATCATTTGGTTTAAGCCAAGAAGCATGTTGCTTGGAATTATATCAATCCAGAACCAGTGAAATTAAATCAGTGTTAAATTAAAAATGTATTTACGGGTAATTAATTATAGAAAGATACAAATGTTGCAAACTCATCCACTTACATGGATCGCCTCATATCCATTATATCATATATCTTTTGTTATTGTCTTTCCTGTTTTTCAGTGGCATTCCATAAGAAAAAGTTTCCCCACCATGATTTGTGACATCTATACAGGGGTGGGTTTCGACCGGTTCGCACCGGTCCCTGCGATCCGGTTGGTCGCCGAACCCGGAAGTAAGTAACTTCCGGGAACGGTGAAGCCCCCCCCCCGTGCCCACGCGCGCCCGCACACCCGTGCCCGCTCCTTACCCGGTTTTTACGAATTCTGCGCTTTCCACGCATGCGCAGAACGCATACAGCGCCTGCGTGATCCTCCAGGAGCAGCTGGAGCATCGCGCAGACGCTAGTACGCACACGCGTGCCGCGTGCGTGCGCAAGGACGCCGCGTGCGTGCGTGAGGACGCCGCCGGCCTCGTTCCAACCGATCCGGTTGGAACGGGGCGAGAAACCCACCCCTGCATCTATACCATACTATATTCCACATCCATGTATTAATTTAAGGAGGAGGGGATTGATATGCTAACAAACACATATTGTCTCCACATGGCTTCACATCTTATTTATAGATTGATGTGTTTATTGTAGTTTTGAAAGAGTGTGTATTTTTTACTCAATCAGAACCTGCTGGACAAAGGATCAAAATGTATTGCTATTACCTAATTTTTGGGTATGATTCAGCAGTTAGAATAGTTTGCAAAGGTACAAGAAGTTCTGTATGTCATCCTCACACATGCAAGTTACACAGCAATCATTCACTTAAGAACTGTGGCAAGAAAGGTGGTATAGTGACCAAAGTTACAATGGCATTGAAAAAAGTGACTGATGACCATTTTTCACACTTAGCGACCGTTGCGACCATTTTTCACACTTAGCGACCGTTGCAGCATCCTCATGGTCACGTGATCAAAATTTTGTTTGGCAACAGATTCGTATTTATGCTGGTTTCAGTGTCCTGGGGTGACCTTTTGACAAAAAAAATTTTTTTTAATCAAGCCCCCCCCCCCCCCCCCCCGTCAAGGGCGTCCCTCTTTTCCAATCTGAAAATCTGGTCACCTTAAAATAGAGAGAGTTGGTAGGTAGGTAGAGGAATAGAGAGAGAGAAATAGAAAGAGAGAGAAATAGAGTAGATAGGTAGGGAGAGAGAGAGAGAGAAGGTAGGTAGGTAGGTAGGTAGGTAGGTAGGTAGGTAGGTAGGTAGGTAGGTAAAGGGATAGAGAGAAAGAGAAATAAAGAGAGAGAGAGAAATACAGTAGGTAGGTAGGGAGAGTGTGTGTGTAGGTAGGTACGTAGGTAGAGGGATAGAGAGAGAGAGAAATAGAGATAGAGAGAAATACAGTAAATAGGTAGGTGTTTCTGCTGGCACAGCAGTTGATCAATGTAATTCTCATCAATCAGTTAAAGAGCTTTCCAAAAGGAAAAAAAAGTTTTTGCACTCTGCAAACCTCCCCAAAAGGCCCGTTTTTCATGAAAACGGGCCCATTTTTTCTTCAAAAAAAAAAGACATAATTAGCTTTGGGGGGGCTTGCAGAGTGTTCCTGGGAGGGTGGGGGTGGGGGAAAAATGAGCAAAAAATGGCCCCTTTTTTGCAAAAATGAGCTTGTTTTTTGTCAAAAAGAATTTCATGCATAGCCTTATGGAGGCTTATACAGTGCTGCTGGGGGCTGGGAGGGGGGCAAAAAACGGCCAGTTTTTTGCTCATATCTGCCCTCTCCAGCCCCCAGGATCTCTCTGAAAGTCTCCATAAGGGTATGCACAGCCATTTTGGTGAAGGGACGGAGCTTCAGGAGGCAAAAAATGCTGTATTTGATGTATAAGACGCACCCAGATTTTCAGCCTCTTTTTAGAGGATAAAAGGTGCGTCTTATACTCTGAAAAATACAGTACATATTACATAGTATAGTGTGCGTATAGGCACAAAAAGGATACATTATGTGTTTGTATGGTATGTGTTTGTGATTAGCATCGTGGAATTTTACCTTTATAAATTTGGAGGAGACCCTGAGACCATCTCACAGAAAATTTACAGGGGCTTCTTAACTACCACAGACCACCACAATCATTATTTCTGATCCATCCAGAATCTGTCCAGGGTTAAACATCTTTTGTTTGATCCTTAATAATAATACATTTCCTTAAAATTTTAATTAGAATCTTTCACAACAACTTTTCCATTCCCTAAAGTCATAGGACCTCCTGTAAATTGAAATACAATGACTTTTAAGACTTGTTTTCCAGTTAAATATGGCAAGTTCATTCCCCAATCTCCCTCAATCTTCTTGAAAGAATCCATTTCATCAGTCCTCCGTTCGGTCCACTTTGAGTCTTCAGGGTCCATGGACCCTCCAGCCATCTCCAAGCAGCCTGCCTTCAAACCAGACTCCTTCTTCAGAGATGCCAACAGCAAATTAAGTTTCAGTCCATCCAATTCAACAATTTTCATTCACTTATGAAGATAATGGCAGTTATTTGTATCCTATTTAACTATATTTGGAGATTAGACAATTGTAGAAGAAAAATTCAAACTGGGATAGGAAATAAAGTTTTCTCCTGGATGTTCCCATTCTAGTTTCATCCCTTTCTGGAGAAGAATGAATTTTGGAATATTTCCTACTTTAAACTGTACTTGAACCAAAATGGAGACATAACAGCAGATCTATTTATTGTCAGCTTGCTGGTTCTCCCTAGGGATGATCCCAGGAAAGAGACTCTGGCGTATTTTGTAACACAGAGACTTTCTATCAACCAAGATGCTCTTTCACAGCTTAAGCTACTCAATAAGGTGAGAGAAATTTTGCTGTCTCTTCTCTGTTTCCCAAAGCCTGAGGTCCCATTTTAAGTGGGCAAAGCCTATAGTCTCCAGTGTGGTTGGCCTTCCATGCCAGTTGGTATCATTTAATGTAGGGTCTTCAACAGACAAGAGCTAAGTGGAGGGGCTTTTCAATGTTTTATGGAAATCTTTCAAGATCTTACTGGTCAGAGGTTTCTTTCTTCATCACAGTTTTATTCTACATTAAAAAATCTAATGGAATAAAAGTTTCCTAAATCTTTTACAATAAATTTTATTCTCAGTTTTAAAATGAATATATCATCATACTTCCATCTTTTTTCAATTCCACCCCTCAAGACTTTAAGTAGAAAAGTACTTTATTGTAATGTTAAATACCAAAAGCAAAAGGGAGGAACTAAATGAAGAATCTGCCAGTTGTTATACCTCCTGCATCTGTTTAGAAGTAGTCAAAGATTTCATATTTACCTCAGTGAAGACCAGGGACTACTTGTCTCCATCAATGTTCCCTCTAATTTTTTTTCAGTGTGAGCGGAAAAGTGTAGTGTTTGAGCTGCACAGTTTCATGCCTGAGCACCTAAGAGAGCAACAGTTTGAACTGCTGTCACGTCTACTGGACATTTGCGCAACATTCCAAGCGTCAAGCGCCGATTGCTAGCAAGGTTTCAGCCTGATGAATGCCAGGCATGAAAAGTGCCACTCAAACACTATACTTTTCCGCTCACCCTAAAAAAAAAAAAAAAAGGCTCTCTGCTCAGCTTTTAGATTGTTAGACTGGCTAGAGAGAGACATGGCACCAACAGCCTGGGTCCTGGCATTTTGCAGGCAACCTGTCCTCTCACATTCCTTTGGAATGCAACCCATCACATTTGAATTAGATTTTGCCAATTATCCTATTAAAAGATAACGCTATTATTCTAAAATATGACTCTCAATATTAAAAACTGTAAATATTTAATGCTGATAAATAATAGCAGTAATTGTTATTTAGTATGATTAAAATCAGTATTGATATATCAATATAATATCTATCAAAATTGACAATAAACACTAAAATAACAATACAAATATATAATGTGGAATATAAATGTAATAAATATAATATATAAATGCAACATAAATGTAATAAAATAATTTATCATGAAACTCTCCCCCTTTAAAGTAGTAAGATCAATTAAATAGTCTAGCAAGTTTGGACAATATGCTATATGTTATGTTACTTAAGAATATATATACCTCAGAATCAGATACAACATCCACATCATTTCCAACTGTGTCAATAAAATCATATGCCATGCCAAAACTATTTTAAATAAAGATATGAAATTAATCAAGTATTGCATTTATTTTTCAAAATGAATGTACAATTTTTTTATTATTTAAGTTTTGTACCCTATCTTTTCTAACTAACATTAACTTTAAAAAGATGTTACATCAGACTACAAGTAATTAAATGAAGACTAAAATAAGTGTTTTGGCATATTGAGCTTTTTATATTTCTTTCTTATATTGCTTCCTTAGTTGAGAACTTGCTCCTCAGCTTACTTACGCATTAACTGTTTGTTGCTTTTATGGTTTATTCATTCACTGCTCCATCTTCAGTTTTTTTCACATGGGGCAGGGCTTCCTTCCTTCCTTCCTTCCTTCCTTCCTTCCTTCCTTCCTTCCTTCCTTCCTTCCTTTCTTCCCTCCACTCCTTTGGCCACCAATTTTGATCCAATTCACAATTCATATACTTTTTCTACCACCATCTCATCAAGCGGAATCACACACACACACACACACACACACACACACACAGAGAGAGAGAGAGAGAGAGAGAGAGAGACATTCTTTGGGGGGGGGTGTTGAATTACTCCACCTCACAGCAAAGATGCGGCGCAAAGTTGGCGCAGCATGTGTTCTGCCCCCGCTTACACCAAATCAAACCCGCAGCCGGCGGGACCAGGGGGTTGCATTGCAAAGCCGCCAATCCTCTTGCTTCTTCTCCTTCTTTGCCAGTGAAGCCGGCAAAGCTCCCGCTGGCTCCCCCACCCATGGCAGCGGCGGTGGTGCCTCCCCCTCTGCTTGGAGCACCTCAGCTGGGCTCTGGTTTACCCCTGCCACCGCCTCCACTTCTGCCGCTTTCCTACTAGCTCCCGTGGCCTCATGGCTCCTCAAAAGCACGGCAGAGGAGGAAGGGGGAGGGATAACGTGGGGGTCAGCTCAGGTGCTCCGTGTGGAGGGAGAGGCACCACTGCCATGGGCGGCTCATCAAAACAAATCTGGGGAGGTCCTTTGCGGGCGGCCAGTTCTAGCCGCCTGCAAAAGACTTCCCCACATTTGCTTTGGTAGAAATCTCTGAGCGGCAGTTAGAAACTGCTGCGCGGGGGTTTCTTGCCACGTGTGTGGCCGTGCAGCCACAGACCTTAGAGGGAACAGTGGTCTCCATCCATTTCTACCTCCATTTTTCATAGATGGAGAGTCCTAACACATTTTCTTTGGAACTCCTTGTTTTTCTGCTCAGTCCCTGCCTGAATCCAAATGTGTGGAAAGTTGTTATCCTGGATTTGTCAAGAGGGCTCGAGAAGGAGAGCCAGTTTGCTGCTATGACTGCATTCCTTGTACGGAGGGGACCTTCTCCACTCAGGAAGGTGGGTCACACTGAGGAAAATGGAAGGCTTTGTGGAATTGGATCCATCCAGAACATTTTCATGAAAGTGCAAGTTAAAACACACAAGCTCACCTTTTTTATTTTTAACCTGAACAATTTTTTAATCTAAAATGAAGTAAACCAAAAATACTTTGAAGGAGGGGCTGGGAGGAGATGGGAGGAGGGGGTGGCAGACTGGACAAGCTTTAATCACAGCAGAGGAAACATCTCTCCTGCTTTTTTGTTAGGATATGTGCTACTGATGTTAGCACATACATACAGATGTTACAGCATACTATAAGTATCCTCCAAGTCCAGTATATTAACTGCCACGTGGCAGGACTCAGGAGGTTTGCCTAAAATTATTATGTGATACATTATTAACCTCTAATAATTTAGGTTGTTATGAAGCTTCTACACATTACATAGGAAATAATTAACATCCTAGGACCTGGGACTCCCCTCAACTTCATACATCTAGCTACATTAAAAAAAAATCCATCTTATGGTCTTTTTAATGAAATTGAAAATGGCAATGCCTGTGCTATCACATTATTCAAAGAAGGTATTTCTTGTAAGATAAAAGGACAGAATATCAAAGAAAGTTATTTTTTGGTTTCTCAGACACAGAAAAATGCATCAAGTGTCCAGATGATAAATATCCAAATGAGGACAGAGTCCAATGTATCCCCAAAGTCATAACCTTCCTGTCTTATGAAGAACTTCTGGGCATCATCCTGGTCTCTCTTGCCCTATTCTTCTTCTTAACCACAGTCCTTGTTTTAATCATCTTCATTCAATACCGAGAAACTCCCCTTGTCAAAGCCAACAACCAGGACCTCTCCTACATCCTCCTGGTCTCCCTCCTGCTTTGCTTCCTGTCTCCTTCTCTCTTCATTGGTCAACCAAAGAAAGCCACCTGCCTTCTCCGACAAACGGTCTTCAGCATCATCTTCTCAGTTGCCGTTTCTTCTCTCTTGGCCAAAACGATCATGGTGGTGCTGGCTTTCTTGGCTACAAAACCAGGAAACCGAATGAAGAGATGGTTGGGGAAGAGCTTGGCCAACTCCATCATCCTTTCTTCTTCTGCTGTCCAACTTGTCATCTGCTCCATCTGGCTGGGAGTTTCTCCCCCATTCCCTGACTCTGACTTCCACTCTCAGCCTGGAGAGATCATCCTGCAATGCAACGAAGGGGCTGTTGTCATGTTCTATGTCACCCTCAGCTACATGGGCTTTCTGGCTGCCATCTGCTTCATGGTGGCTTTCCTGGCCAGGAATCTGCCTGGGGCCTTCAACGAAACCAAGCTCATCACCTTCAGCATGCTGGTCTTCTGCAGTGTCTGTGTGACTTTTGTACCCACCTACCTGAGCACCAAAGGGAAATACATGGTGGCTGTTCAGGTCTTCTCCATCCTGGCCTCTAGTGCTGGTCTGCTGGTCTGCATCTTCATCCCCAAGTGCTACATTATCCTTGTGAGGCCAGACCTGAACACAAAGGAGGAGCTTACAAGCAGAAAAAATGTGGAAATGTGAAAGAGAGGATCTGTTACATTCCAATTTCTTGAAACTTAGAAAATGGTTCAAGCTGTTCTCCATACATGAAAGAATTAATAAGTTTTCTTGAAATAATTAAAGAGTTGTTGGAAGATTTTAAGAAAACCAGATTATTGGAGGAACGTGTGTGTAGAAATATAGAAAAAATGCATGGGGCAACGTTTACGCCCGCATTTCTCCATACATTTTATCCAAACTGCTATGGCAACACAACTGATTATTTTTATTTAGACAATAACAGTTTCTTAGGAATAGTAACAGTAAATGGTCAGGGAAGTAAGTCGAAGCTTGCTAATTACAAATATGTATGCTTATATCATCTATTAAATATGATATATATGTCTTTCTGTCATTTTGTGAAATATATAAATATAGTGCATCCTTTTCTGTGGGATTTCCTTCCACTATTTTCTGGAGGGAAATTCCTCCCATGGACATTGAATAAATAGCAACTGCAGTGAGCCTGGATTATTGGTTTTGTGTCTTTGATTCCACAGAAACTGGTGTCAGGAAAGAGATTCCCAATCTTCGATCTGCCACCCGGAACAGCAGCTGGGGCAACCCTATAGGATAATCTACTTACAGACAGCTTCTTACCTCGGAAAGGGGGGTACTACAATTAAAATCTTTAGAGGTATTAAAACAGAAGAAGGTAGTTCAAACATGGTTCCAGTATGGGCAATTACAGGCTAGGTGGAAAATAGATCAAAAAACTGGTTTTATCCAAGTTGAGGATAATCTGTTTAAACAAATAAGAGATCAAAGCTTAATGCATATAAAGAGGATATGTAATGTATTAATACAGATGGACTCGGAAACAGAATTAGTTAAAGATTGTATGATAAAGTGGGCTCAAAACATTGAAGAACCAATAATGTTGGATACATGGGAAAGAATCTGGGTAAGAAATGTGAAATTTACACAAGCTCAAAATCTGAGATAAAATTTTTATAAGATGTTCTATAGATGGCACTTAGATCCTAAAAAGCTGGCTTCTATGTATCTGAACTTACAGCCTAAATGTTGGAGATGTGGCTCTCTCGATGCTACATATTTTCATATATGGTGGACCTGCCAAAAGGTTAAGGCATTTTGGATAAAAATATGGTGGATTATGCAAAATATCTTTAAAAGAAGGATAAAGTTTACTCCTCAGCTATTCTTACTAGGTATATGTACTGACTTTACAGTGGTAGAGACTAACTTGATTCTGCATCTAATAACGGCAGCAAGACTGTTGGTGGCGCAATACTGGAAGAAGGAAGATTTGCCTACAACTCAAGAATGGACATTGAAAGTTACAAAGTTAGCCGAGACGGCTAAAATATCGGCATATTTTAAAGATCACTCAAATGAGAGATATAAATGAGACTGGAAAAAATGGATTGACTATATACAAAATAAATATGGGACCAAGAAATTCCAGTTAGCCTATGCTTAAGATCAGAAATGATTTAAATTGTTTAAAGTTGGTTCAGCAAGAAGAAGCTAAGGTCAAGGTAGAATGTTATTAATTTTTTTTATTTCTTTTTTTTTCTCAACAGATTTTAGACTGTGTTTGTTAGAAATCCATACCGGGTACGGGTTCTGGGAAGTCGGGGGGGGAGGTGGAGGGGGGTTGGGGGAGAGGATGGAGGGAGGGAGGGGTATACATTAGGCTAGACAAGAATTTGGGGTCGGGGCCCAACTCACTCGGCGGGTCACATGCTCGACCTCGTATTCCTCTCAGAGCTGTGGAGTTGTGATCTTGGTTTGAGGGGTAGCGAGATCGTACCCCTGTCATGGTTGGACCACTACCTACTGAGGCTTGACTTTCGGAGACCAAACCCCCACTGTAGGGATGAGGAACCGATTAGGTGGTTCCACCCCAGGCAACTTATGTACCCTTTGGGCTTTCAGACGGAGCTTGGCATTGTTCCTGATACCCTCGCCCACAGTCTGGCGGAGACTCTGGTTGCTGCTTGGAATTCAGCAGCGGCAGGGGCTCTTAACCGGATTGCGCCTTTACGGCCGATCCGAGGCTGTGGATCCAGGAGGGCTCCTTGGTTTATTGAGGAACTCCGGGAGATGAAGCGCCGAAAGAGACGCCTAGAGCAGCGATGGAGATCCAGTAAGTCTGAGTCAGACCGAGCGCTTTTAACATCCAGCATCAGAGCCTACCTCCGGGCAATTAGGACGACTAACAGAACACACATTGCCTCTCTGATTGCTTCCGCTGAGTCGCGCCCAGCCGCCTTGTTCAGGATAACCCGTTCCCTCCTAAATAGGAGGGATACGAGCGATCCTTTGCAAGGCAGAGCTGAGGATTACGTCCAATTCCTCGCGGATAAAGTTGCTCGGCTTCGGGCGGACCTGGACTCCAATTGCGCAGAGCCAGCTGAGGCACCAGGGAAGTATCTGGCAGGACATCACTGGATTGATTTTCAAGCTGTTACCCCTGAGGACGTGGACAAGGCCATGGAAGCTGTAAGTGCTTCCACATGTGTACTGGACCCGTGCCCCTCCTGGCTGGTCTCTAACAGCAGGGAGGTGACACGGGGCTGGATCCAGGTGGTTGTTACCGCCTCCCTTTGGGAGGGGTTCTTTCCCCCCGCTCTAAAGGCAGCGGTGGTGAGACCCCTTCTGAAGAAGCCATCTTTGGATCCAGCCGTCTTAAACAACTATCGTCCAGTCTCCAACCTCCCCTTTGTGGGGAAGGTTGTTGAGAAGGTGGTAGGCTTTCAGCTCCAGCGGTCCTTGGAGGAAACCGATTATCTAGATCCCTTCCAGTTGGGATTTAGGCCTGGCTACAGCACCGAAACCGCTTTGGTCGCATTGATCGATGATCTCTGGAGAGCCAGGGATGGAGGTTATGCCTCCGTCCTAGTGCTCCTTGACCTCTCAGCGGCTTTTGATGCCATCGACCATGGTATCCTTCTGCGACGACTGCGGGAGGTGGGGGTGGGAGGCACTGTCCTACGGTGGTTCTCCTCTTACCTCTCGGACAGGTCGCAGTCGGTGTTGGTCGGAGGGCAGAGATCGACCCCTAGGCCCCTGAATTATGGGGTGCCGCAGGGTTCGGTCCTGTCCCCCCTCCTGTTTAATATCTACATGAAGCTGCTGGGTGAGATCATTCGATGGCACGGGATAAAATACCATCAGTATGCAGACGATACGCAGCTGTATCTGTCCGCCCCGTGCCAACTCAGTGAAGTGGTTGACGTGATGTGCCAGGGCCTCGAGGCTGTTAGGGACTGGATGGGGGTTAACAAGCTTGTACTCAATCCAGATAAGACCGAGTGGCTGGTGTGTTTCCCTCCTACTAATTGGCCAAGTGTTCCATCTCTCAGGCTGGGGGGGTGTCAAACAGTACGCCGCTCAGACAGGGTTCGCAATTTGGGAGTCCTCCTGGACCCACAGCTGACTTTTGAACACCACTTGTCAGCTGTGACCAGGGGGGCATTTGCCCAGGTTCGCCTGGTGCACCAGTTGTATCCCTACCTGAACCGGGAGGCCCTCACAACAGTCACTCGTGCCCTTGTGACCTCTAGACTGGACTACTGCAATGTGTTCTACATGGGGCAGCCCTTGAAGAGCATTCGGCGACTCCAGCTTGTCCAGAATGCAGCCGCGCGAGTGATCGTGGGTGCACCTCGGTTTACCCACGTAACACCTATCCTCCGTGAGCTGCACTGGCTGCCTATTGGTCTCCGGATACGCTTCAAGGCGCTAGTCGTCACTTATAAAGCCCTTCATGGTATTGGACCTGGGTACTTGAGAGACCGCCTGCTGCCAATTACCTCCACTAGACCGATTAGATCCCACAGATTAGGCCTCATCCGAATTCCATCCGCCGGCCAGTGTCGACTCGCGACTACCCGGAGGAGAGCCTTCTCTGTGGCTGCTCCAACCCTCTGGAATGAACTCCCCGTGGAGATTCGAACCCTCACCACCCTCCAGGCCTTCCACAAAGCCCTTAAAACCTGGCTGTTCTGACAGGCCTGGGGCTAAGGAACCGTTGCCCCCGTCTCGAATGGTATGACTGCTGTGTGTTTTAAACCATGCATTGTTTTGTGTCGTTTTTAATTTTGTCTGTATCCCCCCTTCCCTGGTTTGAGTTGTGAGCCGCCCTGAGTCCCCTTCGGGGGGAAAGGGCGGCATATAAATAAAATAAACATTCAAACATTCAAACAATTTGGTGGTAAACTAGAATTATTTTGACATACAAAAAAATTGTACTTCGATGTCTTACTGATTGAAGAATGATGAAATGTTTGCCTTAAAAGAAATAAAACTTTTGAAACAGGATAATTTAATTTTTTTTGAGAGATTGATCCCATGCCCCTCCCATGATCACATAAAGACACCACTGAGGAGAGTGTGTGAGGCCACAGTCTGTGTCTAAGAGTCTGTTGTGGCTGGGGAGGTTTGTGGAGTGTATGTGGTCCCTTGCACCCCTGTTCTCAGCTACCCTGGCCCTGCTGCGACCTCAGTGAGCAATGGCCGGAGGTGTCCAGGAAGCTAGAAGGAATTTGGCTTTGGAGGGTGAGTGTGATCCTCTTCATCGAAGAACAGAGACTCACCCAGAGACTCTGTCCAAACTCCCTTTTTCTTATTGTCTGAATGGAGGGATTGCCTGAGCTGATCCTAGACAGGGAGGGAAGTGGATGATGGGGCTCAGGCAGATTTTGATTGAGGAAGGAACCTTTCCCAAAGAAATAGATAAACCCTCTGTGGCCCAGGACGGGGAGGGGGTGTGGAGTCCTCACTTGTGCTTGAGAAGTTTTCTTTTTATGAATTAATTTGCTCCTATATTGCAAAGCTGTTATCTGAATAACTGGACATGCCATTAGATATAGAAGATGATTTTTTTTATTGATCTTCCTTCCTGTCAACTGGATTCCACACAAACCACCTACAGGATTGTGATGGATCCCATGCAGACAGAAATAGGCAGGTGTCTTTGTTGCTCTGCTAATGTAAAGGATGGTGGGTTTTGCTTTGTTGTTTATTTGTTCATATGAATTTGTGTGTCCCTGCGCACAAAACCTCAGGTTGAAATCCAGATGGGTTACATAGAAAGAATTTGGAAATTGTAACTTTGTCCCTTTAAAAAGCTGAATTACATTTGGTGCTGAATGCAAATGTCCATATCCAGCACTTATTATGTATGAATGTTGTGATAAGTCAAGAAAGTGGAGGTTTGTTTTTTCCTGTTATGTATTTTTTCATTTTTTGAAGTGTGTGTTTTTTGTTTTTGTTTTTCTTTTCTTTTTTCTTCAGCCTTCCCCAGCCACCAAGCCCCCCCCCCCCCTTCCCGGCCTCTGGATTTTTCAAGATTGGCTATTACAGGTAGTCCTCAACTAAGGACCACAATCGAATCCAAAATTTCTGCTGCTGGGTGAGCAGCATCCAAAATTTCTGCTGCTGGGTGAGAAAATCATAAAACCATTTTATGATTTTCCTTGCCATAGTTGTTAAGTGAATGACTGCGATTCTGAAGTTAGTAACAGGTTGTTAAGTGAATCTAGCTTCCCATTGACTCTGCTTGTCAGAAGATTGCAAAAGGGGGTCACATGACCCCAGGACACTGTGACTGTCAGTTACCCAGCATTGATTTTGGTCACATGACGATATAGAGGCTGCCAGGGTCTTAAGTGTGAAAAAGAAGTCATTTTTTTCTTTGACATTTTAACTTGGAACTAAATGAATTGCCTAAGTCGAGGACTACCTGCACTGTCTCTGTCTCTTGTCTGTCTCCATGCCTTCATTGGAGGCCACAAAGAGGAAGAACAGGTGGAAAAGAGGAGACGCAAGGCAAGGCTTCCCCAGGAGACCACTGGGGGCTGCTGATCCTCCTCTTTTCTTCAGTTTATTTTTTGTGATCTTTCCATCCACAGCTTTTTTTTTGCGATCTTTCCATCCACACCTTTGCATCTGCACCAAGAGTTCACAGAGTGTCTCCGCATGTGCAGAGTGCAAAGCCTGCAGGTTTCAGAGGGCCACTTTACAAAGGTACCATTTTTTTAAGGCTACTTTCTAAAATATTAATTTGTCTTCTATGGAACTGCTTGATGGAAACAGCATATAGATAGACCTTGTCTTAGGGTCACAGTTGAGACCAGAATTTTTATTGTTAAGTGAATGGTGCCCAATTTTACAACCTTTTTGGCCATGGTTGTTAAGCGAATCACTGCATGCAGTCATTATGTGAATCAGACCTTCCCCATTGACTTTGCTTGCTGGAAGCCAGCTGGGAAGGCCGCAAGTGGTGCTCAGGGGACCCCGGGACTCGCCAGCTCTTGTAGCTACACGGAGATTGCCCTGAGTCCAAATTTGTAACCATGGCAGTGGGGATGCTCCATTGGTTGTAAGTGCAAGGACTGGTTCTATGTCACTTTTTTCAGTGCGGTTATAACTTTGAACAGTCACTAAATGAATGGTTGTAAGTCAGGGACTGCCTTTATTCCTAGGAGAGAAAAGGTGAGGTTACAGGTTCATGGCATCAGACGAGAGGTTCCCTGATAGGATGAAAAGGAGAAAGAAGCTCAAGGGGTCTTTAAGGGAAAAGGTGAATGATCCCATTGACGCCAACGGAGACGAGGAGCTCAGAAAGGGGTTAGGCCAGGTGAGAGGGGAATCCTGTTTTGAGAAAAACATTGCTACGTAAAGGAGAGTGAAAAACCTCCACTCTGAACACACCAAAAATGAAGTTCCACTTAAGTTGAATGGAAGCCGAAATTCAGTTTTTAAGTACATTGCCTTATAACTCTTGATTTACAAGATTTCCCCCCCCCCCTAAATCCAAGAGAGATTTTGTCCGTAAATAGTGATTCAACATGTTGACTCATGGTTGTGTGCCGATAATTCCTGAGCATGGACAAAGTGAAGAGCATGCTCCATTTTCTTGTTGGGACCAGCTGTGTACTGGGAATTATGAAAAAATTCAAGTGGCTCCAGAGGCTGTTATTTTTACCTGACTTTTCCACCTTTTTCCAGCCTTGAAATTTACGTTGTCTTTCCATAAATTATGAAGAACAGAGAGAAATTAGTTCTTTTAGGTTTTTTCCTTGAATAAACAAGCATAACTACATTTTTAATTATTTTTACACTCTGTTATTCTTATTGCTTTTTTCTACACACATACACACACACACCAAACACACACAACACACACGGCACAATGGAATATTTCTTTTATTAGTAACTTGTTTATATCTGGCCTCAGAGCTCTAATAAAAATATTTGAATTTGAAAGAAAAATTCAGAATTGCTATCTAAATATTTCTGTTCTGTTCTTCTTTAATATAGTTTTTTCTTCTGAGGAATTCTGCCTTCACCCCATCTTGTTTTTGAACCCTGCAACTCAGATCTTGATTCTCCTTTCTGAGCTGGTCCATCTGCTCATCTGAAATATCAAGGCCAGAATAAAATTAGCCCCTTTAGGTTTTTTTACTTGAATTATCAGTCATGTTTAAAATTAGAACTATTTAAAAATACCTGTTATTTTGTTTGCTATCCTTAGCCTTACATTTGAATTAATTAAAAAGTTCCCTTCTGGAATATTAACTAATTCAGTTTAGCTTGGATTTAATCTGATTATCAGTCCATAAGTGTCTCCCACAAGGAAAACTTTGATGGAGGTAAGAAATGTGACACAAAAAGAGAGACCTCAGGGCTATTGAAAGTACATCTTTCCAAGAAGAAAGTGCAGCACACTGTTGGAAGAAATGGCCAACCGGGTTCAGTTCCATGTGGGGAGACAGACACTGGAAACATGGAAGCTGACTGAAAAGATGGTTTATTGATGAACAGGACAACATGGGTTTGAAATCCTAGGCAGCTGACCACATGG
This sequence comes from Thamnophis sirtalis, assembly GCF_051295495.1. NCBI lineage: Eukaryota > Metazoa > Chordata > Lepidosauria > Squamata > Natricidae > Thamnophis > Thamnophis sirtalis. The sequence continues at coordinate 15,010,169 of NW_028261395.1, forward strand.
AGGTCTCTTGGGCCTTGCCCTTGAGCTTCCTGTTCCTGTGCAAGAAATGTATTTTATTGGTTGCTGTCAGAAATCCATGGGGCTATAGTTAACTTTGTAGGCTAACAATTAAATAACAACAACAACAACAACAACAATAATAATAATAATAATAATAATAATAATAATAATAATAATATATATCTTTAAAATGGAAAAATAAAAACTGACAACCGAATTAATTCAAACACTTACTAACTCTCGCATTATAGACCAAGGAAGAACAACCGACATCCTTCTTCTGTCATCAATTAAGATGATGTTGGGGTAGATGGGCTCGGGTATGTAGGGTTCCATCGTGATGATATCAGCCTCCACATCTTCATTTTGTTGCTCTGGTGATACTTGCAGACACCGTTAAAGAAGAAGAAAAGAATCAAATATAACTGACTGGTACATTAACAATGATAATGAAGCATATTCTTAATAGGGGCTCCAGATTTTCAAGAATAGATTGGGGGTTGGACTAGAAGACCTTCAAGGTCCCTTCCGGCCCTGAAGGATTCTCTCCTTTCTCCTATTAGTTCCACCAATATTTGGGGGATGTTCTATTGCCCCAGGGCTCCCCAGGTTGTGGTGATGTCGGCCCGCGTGGAAGGCAAGCCAGCCCTTCAAAGTCATGCCGGCAGTTTAGAACTCGGCCACCATTCAGCGAAACATGTTTCGCTGAATGGCGGCTGAGGGGCACGCTAAAGTGACGGCATGACTTTGAAGTGCTGGCTTGCTTGTCTTCCACGTCGGCCCGTGCAGAAGGCAAGCCGGCACTTCAAAGTCATGCCAGCAGTTTAGCATGCCCCTCGGCCGCCATTCAGCGAAACATGTGTCGCTGAATGGCGGCCGAGCCCTGCTGGCAGCCTTCCGGGCCGGCCAGCCATTCAGCGCTCGCACCCAGCGCTCGCACGCCCACAGGATGGCACCGGGAAGGAGAGGAACTGCGTGGGTCCCGCCGCTCATGGTACGGGCGAGGGTTGGCTGGCTGGGGGTGGGGGTGGCTGCTGCCGAGGCCTCCAGCCTTGCAATTCGGGCAGGGAAGGCGAAGGTTCGCTCCGAAGCTGCGGAAGACCGTTGCACTGGGAGGCCTCTGCCCCGGAGATCCCCCACTCCACCCATTCGGATTACCCCCAAACCCAAAGGAGCCTGGGCGCAGGGGTGCAGGCCAGGGAAGATGGGGTTTGGGGGCTCGGAGGAGGAAGGGGCGATCTCTCCCTCCATTCGTCTGTCCCTCTGCAGAGCTCCTCCCGAGGGAGGGGGAGGCGGCAAGTGCGCTGATGCCCGTTTGCAAGACCAGCCCTCCACCTTCTTGTCCCGTTGGGAAGGGGGTGGGTGGGAGACAAGAAGGGGATAGGCTGGCCTCACTGCTTGCATTTCCCCTATTCCCCCTCCTCCCAATATAGGTGCAGAGAAAGAGCCAGGCTTCAGAAAGGAAAGGATATTTTTAATAATTTTCTTTGTCTGAATATGATTTCCCATTGAGGAAAAGAGGAGTTTTAATTCCCCACCAGTAAAAAAAAAAACGTTTAGTCTTTGAAGGGCCCTTGTGTGACATCTGCCTAGGATCCCACTTCACACACCTCCTCTTTCAGAAAGAGCTGGGTGCACCTAGGATCCCACTTCACACACCTCCTCTTTCAGAAAGAGCTGGGTGCATCTAGGCTCCCGCCTCACACACCTCCTCTTTCAGAAAGAGCTTGGTGCGCCTAGGATCCCCCACCTCACACACCTCCTCTTTCAGAAAGAGCTTGTTGCACCTAGGATCCCCCACCTCACACACCTCCTCTTTCAAAAAGAGCTTGGTGCACCTAGGATCCCACCTCACACACCTCCTCTTTCAGAAAGAGCTTGTTGCACCTAGGATCCCCCACCTCACACACCTCCTCTTTCAGAAAGAGCTTGGTGCACCTAGGATCCCACCTCATACACCTCCTCTTTCAGAAAGAGCTTGGTGCACCCAGGATCCCACCTCACACACCTCCTCTTTCAGAAAGAGCTTGGTGCACCTAGGATCCCTCACCTCACACACCTCCTCCCAGCTTGGGAGATGGTGGGATCTCCTGCTTTCTGAGCTTGGTGCAGCAAGGATCCCACTATCCTACTATTTTATTTTTCTTTATGTACACTGAGAGCATATTTACCAAAGACAAATTCCTTGTGTGTCCAATCACTCTTGGCTAATAAACTATTCTATTCTACTTTACTCTACTCTACTCTACTCTACTCATTTCTATTTCAATTCTAACAAGTAGTTTAGCTTCTCTCTCTTGAAAATGTAAGCTAGCATAAGGCATTATAATGCAAGCTAGCCTTAACTTTCAAACAGTTCATTTAGTGACCAAAGTTACAATGGCAATGAAAAAAGTGACTGATGACCATTTTTCACACTTAGTGACCATTTTCACACTTAGCGACCGTTGCAGTATCCTCATGGTCACATGATCAAAATTTTGATGTTTGGCAACAGATTTGTATTTATGATGGTTTCAGTGTCCTGGGGTCATGTAATCGCCTTTTGTGACCTTTTGACAAAATATAATTTTTTTAATCAAGCCCCCCCCCCCCCCCCCGGTCAATGGTGTCCCTCTTTACCAATCTGAAAACCTGGTCACCTTATTGTAGACTGCCTCTTCATATGGAAGCTCAACTAAGCTAGACTCACTGATGCAGTTCCAGTTCGATTCCCTTTGTGTTGAGATGCTGGGTTTTTGTTGTTGCTGCTGTTGTGGTTGTTGTTGTTTTGTTGCAACATCCCTCTGTCAGCTCCCTGTGTTTTTGCTACTTAGGTTCAGATATCTCTTTTTCTGCATGCCAAAGTGTTATTTGATGATTTTTAATGGCAGAGAAAGGAGAAAAATTCTCTGCCTGGCTGAGCCGCAAATGACAGGGCCCTCTTTAGACAAGTTTCGGCGGGGGGGGGGGGGGGGGGGATCCAGTTGTATTCAGAAAGCCTAAAGATCGCATTTTGCCTTTTTACCCAAGAGGCCTAGATCTTCCAAGGTAGACTGCCTCTTAGTACTGAAGCTCTATTAAGCTACACACTCCAATGAGACTTACAATGACAGTTTTTTCCAGTTATTTTCTTGGCAGAGAGAGGAAGGGAGGGAGGGGGAGAGGGAAGGAGCCAGAGGGAAGGAGGAAGGGAAATGGGAGGCAGGGAGGGAGAGAGAGTGAGAGGGGGAGAAATAGGGGAGGGAGGGAGAGGGGGGAAAAGGACGGAGGGAGGGGAAGGCCGAGAGAGAGGGAGACGGGGGAGAGAGGGAGAGAGAGAGAATGACTATCCCTCCCTAACCAGGTCCTCCCCAGGACAGGGAGCCGTGTCTCACGATGAACAACCAATTTCCACATCTTCATTTACAGTCCAACACCAGGTGAATTCTCCAACATGCAAAACTGGAAATCCAGATGGGGAAGAAATGAGTCATGAATTCATGGGACCCCTGTTTAGTTTTGCTGAAGAAATGTCCTTCTGGGTTCGGCTCCAAGTGGGGAAAAAGACACTGGAGACATGGAGGCTGCTTGGAAAGATGGTTTTAATGGTGGACAGGACCACATGGCTTGAGTCCTGAACAGAAAAGGTAATCACATGCTTTAATGTTGGTGGAGAAAAAGAGAAAGGAGGCTGAAATGCTGAATCTCTGGCTTTATGCCCTCTCTGGCCTTTGATCTTGAGCTTGCATTCTGATTGATTGTCAAACTCCCATGGGACCATGCAGGAGCAACTCTCTAGGTTGTGTTTTGAATCCAGGTTTGGTTGAATCCTCAGATGCCATGTGGTGAGTTGGGTAAAGGGCCAATATTATCATGCCTTAATCCCATCCCCCTAGAGCTGAAGGGGAGAAATCTTTATTATGTAAAGGAACTGGCTTGGCCTTCTTAATGGCCCATTGACAAAGTGGGTGGGGGCAGGAAGTTGCAGGGAGCTATTCTCTCTTTAAAACATCTTTCTTCATTTTCACATCCAGGGAAATATAATATTCTGCCATTTCCATATTTCCTAGGATATTTCATTTTTCTGGGAGAGGGCTGGGTGATAACTTTCCACAGTTTATTCTCACCTCTGCTGAGCATTTTTAAAGGCAAAGTTTACTCAATTCGCACCCCCTTTTAAATGTCTTCATTTCTCTCTAGCAAGTAGAATCCAGAGTTGGCGAAGCTCTGCTTGAGAGAGTTTTTCTCAGGTTTAACATAGTTAATTTTTCCAGAAAATCAGTGAGGTCTGTCTGCTTTAGAAGAGTTGTTACAAAAAAGTTTTCTTGGGTGGGTGAATTGTTGTAAAAGCCCCTTTGTCTGTCTGATTTATTTTATTTAAGAAAAATAGTTTCCGTTGAGGTTTGGCAGTATTGAGAAGTCTGAGTTCAAGAGTTCTTTGAGTCTTCCTCTTGACTTTGGAGTGACTCATAACTGCCAGGGAAGGGGCTTAATGGGGGGGGGAGAGAAATTAGACTGGGATTGCTTCCTCTGGTGGGATTCAGGCGGTTCTCCCGGGTTCGCTAGAACCGTTGGTTAATTTTATGTTCAGTTCTGAGAACTCCCTGAATTGCCTTGGTGAGGCCCCTCCCCCCTGAGGATTCCCCCCTCCCCCTGAGAAAACAACCTGTCTGAAGATCCTGTGGACCACTTTGGCTCAGGCAGTGGAATTCCCAGCTGGTTCCCTCTCTCAGCCAAGCAAACGTAGAAAGGCTGCAGAGCCCAGAATGGGATTTCCTCGAATTTAGGAAAAAGGAAAGGAGGAGGACCAATGGGAATTATTCCTTCTGTAATGTCATCAGTCTCTGGGCAGAGTCTCTCTTGACTTCACCCAGTGCAGGAGAGCGTTCCAAGCCCCAAAGAACTCTGCCCAAAGACTGATGACACTACAGCATGGAGAATTCTCATTGGTGCTAACCCTTATTCTGACTCCAGGGCCACCAAGAGGATTATTAAGTGCTGGAATAAGACTAATATGGGCCTCGCTCACCTTTATAAAGCCTTTGTAAGGCCACACCTGGAATACTGCATCCAGTTTTGGTCACCACCCTATAAAAAGGATGTTGAGACATTGGAAAAAGTGCAGAGAAGAGCAACTAAGAGGATTAAAGGCCTGGAGACTAAAACATAAGAAGAACGGTTGCAGGCAGAACAAAAAGCAACGGGTAGAAACTAACCAAGGAGAGAAGCAACTTAGAACTAAGGAAAAATTTCCTAACAGTTAGAACAATTAATCAGTGGAACAGCTTGACACAGGGTGTTCCATTACTGGAGGCTTTTAAGAAGAGAATGGACAGTCACTTGTCTGAAATGGTACAGGGTCTCCTGCTTGAGCAGAAGGAAGGACTAGAAGACCTGGCATGTCTTGATCTCGTAAATTGTGGTCACCTGACTACAGGAATACAGTTCAAGTGCCGAACACTCAAAATATGGCCATGTCAGAACTTTGGAACAGAGTCATAAGTAGCAGACGATCTGTCATAAATTTGAATGGTCACTTAGTGACTGGTTGTAAGTTGAGGACTACCTGTATATCTACAAAAGAAGTTATTTCCCTACTTTAGAGAAAGATTAGGAATTTTGTGGCCTTCAAGGGTTTTGTGATAACGCTTCACATCGCAAGAGGCTTCTCTTAATGAACAACGCTTAAACAATTTTTTTACACAATGCAAGAAGACTTTTATTAATTCAGAACTGGTTTGGGGGTAGAGTATTTACATTTTATTCTTAAATGGTTATAGGTTTTGTGTCACTCAGGGCTACTTTGGTTCTAAGCCCATTACGCCCACGAAACGCCATCTCTCCAACACCTTAATAACATTGTGGTTTTCCTTGTTGTTGCTTGTTAGGCAGGTCCACCAGTTGGAGAAGGAGATCATCCAGCCCGGTCAAATTCCTTTCCAGAGATGTCCGTCCTCTCTCGCCATTCTAAGTTCTGCAGGAAGGATCTTGGAAGCAACTGTCTGTAAAGGGATGGGAAGGAGAAGAACCTGTTGAGTCAGTCCCAGACAGGTAGGAAAGATGGCCAAAGCTTTTCCTAGCTCTTGTTTGTGGGATTTTAGCAGCAACTCACTCTGGTGGGGTTAGGATGGTGCACAACCCATGGAGTTGCCACAAAGAGGAGAGGGCCAATCTACTTTCCAAGCACCAGCGGACAGGACAAAAAACAATGGATGGAAACAAATCAAGGAGAGAAGCAACCAGGAATTAAGGAGAAATTTCCTAACAGTGAGGACAATTAACCAGTGGAAGGGCTTGCCAGTAGAAATTGTGGGTGCTCCATCACTGGAGGTTTTAAAGAAGAGTTTGGACAACCATTTGTCTAGAATGATATAGGGTCTCCTGCTTGAGCAGGGGGTTGGACTAGAAAACAACCAAGGTCCCTTCTAGCTCTATTCTGACTGACTGACTGACTGATGTTATCTAGGATCTCCTGCTTGAGCAGGGTTTTGAACTAGAAAACCTCCAACCAGAAGACGTGACTGCCAGCCTTTAACAAGGAAGGGAAAGACAGCTGCAGAGAACATATCAGATTGAAAGACGGTAAACGAAAGACCTTGATTTAAGAACCTAAATTTGAAGAAATTAATAATTTAACTGTTCTGAGCATGGATACGTAAGTGGGTGTATTAAGCTGAAGTGGCTAGTAAAGATGGACAGGGAAAGATTTAAGAGAGCCGAGTGGCAGATTGGATAGAGAAGGACTGAGTTTTTGAATATTTAAATTTGGAGGATTAACAGTTAACATATTACCTTTAACATATAAAGGTAAAGAAATTCTTATCTTAAAGCAGATCCCCCGGAGAGTTAGAGAGAAGAGAAGGAAATATAACTTCCTCTCCTCACAATTAAATAGACATAGAATCCAGTCTCGATGGCTCCTTCCAGAAGGAATGCTAGTAACATGGAGGGAAAAGAAGTACCGGATAGACACCTTGGATAAAGCTCAAGAATTCCAGGAACTTTTATTTGCAGACGAAGAGAGGTTTAATAAAGAAGGAACCTCAAGTAGAAGACAGGAAGATATTATAACTGAATCCCAACTGGAGGAGCGAGAGACGAGAGAGGTCAGAGAGCGAGAGAGATATGGCAGAGAAGAATCAAGAGCAAGGTCACCAATTGAGACAAGATCTAAAGGTGCCCTCAAAGCAAACAACATGTAAAGGAGTTGAGGAATGGGAAACGAATATACTATCAGCAAATATAAATGGTCTTAACATAACATCAAAAAGAAAATGTGTACTGTTGGATTTATTGAAACAAAAGTTAGATGTAATCTGTCTTCAGGAAACCCACATTAAAGAGAAATATAATAACCTGTTGAAATGCCCAAAATTAGGTAAAGCATTTTGTTCATCAGCACAAACTAGAAAAAGGGGAATTGTGATGTATATAAAATAATGGTTGAACTCCAAATTAATATATGCAGATAAAGAGGGTAGAATATTAATGGTGGAGATAACGAATGGTGGGAAAAAAATTTTACTAGTTGGAATTTATGCCCCAAACCAAAAACAAGTAAGATTCTATGTAAATTTACACAAGAGAATAAATGAAATAAAGTGGCAAAATATATGTATTCTAGGGGACTTCAACGCAGTAGTAGACGGTAAAATGGATTACAAGGGTATACACAAGAAAAGTACTAGAAGGAAACTACCGACCGCCTATGCAAATATGGTGAAGGAACTAGACCTCTATGATGTCTGGCGAACAATGAATGACAAGATACAACAGTACACATTCTACTCTCAACCACATAATTCTTGGTCCCGTATCGATATGGTCTGGTCAAACCCAGAACTACTTATGGATACTGTAAATATTGAAATAACAACAAACAAGTGGGCCGACCATCATCCAGTCTTATGGCAATGGAAAGGAAAGACAAGGATAAAAGCTAGGTGGACATTAAACCAGAACATATTACAAGAGAAACAATTTGTACAATCAATAGAAAAGGAATTGGGATACTTTTTCAAAGAAAACAGTAAAGAGCAGACATCAATACAAAATGTCTGGGATACGATGAAGGCAGTCATGAGGGGAACATCAATAGCCTATATAGCAAGAAGAAATAAAATGCATAGGGAAAAACTTAATACATTGAACAAAGAATTAAGAGAGATAGGACTGCTGATTCAGAAAGAGCCAGACAATATTAAATACAGGGAAAAAGGAGAGTTAATTAAACACCAAATAAATCTGATTTCTTAAAAGGAAGTAGCACAAAACATTAAGAGAATGAAGCAGAACTATTTTGAACATGCAAATAAAACTGGGAGATGGCTGGCTCACAAAATAAGAAAAGATGAGGCAAAAAGAACTATTAAACAACTGAGCGATGAGGAGGGGAACTTGAAACAGGAAATAGGGGAAAAGAAAAAGATTGTACAGAACTACTATAAGAAACTATATGAACCGGACAAAATTAGTGAACAAGACATCAGAAAATACCTAATAGAACAGAAACTTCCAGTCTTGCCGGAGGAGATGAGAGAGATGCTTGATAAGGAAATTACACAAGAGGAATTGAAAAAGGCCATTCAAATACAAAAAAACAATAAAACACCTGGTCCAGATGGGCTTCCGTCGGAAATCTATAAAAAACTCCAAAATACCGTAGAAGACAAATTATTAGAATTATTTAATGAGGCACTGCAAAACGGTAAGGTTCCAAAATCATGGGGGGAAGCTTTCATTACCCTAATACCAAAGGAAGAGGCGGATAGTAGTAAAATTCAAAACTATAGACCTACATCCTTGTTAAATGCGGATTACAAAATTTTTATATCAATTTTGGCGGAAAGATTAAAAATAATATTAAATCAAAATATCCATTCGGACCAAAACGGCTTTCTCCCTAAAAGACACATTCGGAACAATACAAGAATAATAATTAACACCTTGGAATTTTATGAAACAAGATCTGAGAAACAATTAGCATTAATTTTTGTCGATGCGCAGAAAGCATTCGATAATTTAGATTGGAATTTTATAATCACACAACTAAAAATGATGAAATTCGGCGACAAATTTATTAAGATTATAGAAACTATATATTCACAGCAATCAGCAAACATTATAATTAATGGAGAATTAACAGAGAGGGTACGAATCGGAAAGGGTGTTAGACAAGGGTGTCCGCTCTCCCCATTACTATTTATTATGTCGTTAGAGGTTCTCCTAAATCAGATAAGATTAAATCAGGAAATTAGGGGTTTGACCATAAAAAAAGAACAATATAAAACACAGGCCTTCGCGGACGACATGGTCTTTATTGTGGAAGACCCTCTAATCTCAGGACCGAAATTAATGAAGGACATTGAGGACTTTGGGCGTGTGGCCGGATTAAAAATAAATAAGGAAAAAACAAAAATGATTATAAAGAACTTTCCCAAAAAACAGATAGAAGAACTAGAGAAAGCAATGGAATTAAAGTAAGGTGACCAGACGTCTTGCTTTTGGCGGGACACACCCGTCTTCCAATGCATTTTCCCGCGTCCCGCCCGCCTTTTTAAAAGGCATGCTTTTTTTGGCGCTCGCAGCTCCCGCCCATCAGCTGCTAGCTTGCTGGGCTGGCTCATCGTTCTGTTCTCTATCCTACCAGATGAGCCAGCCCAGCAAGCTAGCAGCTGATGGGCGGAAGCTGCGAGCGCCAAAAAAAGGCGTGCTTTTAGCCTTTTACCTACTACCTACAAATTTAAGCCAGCCCAGCCTCCCGCTCAATGATTGGATTGGCCTGGACTCCAGCCAATCAGTGAGCTGGCTGGGATGGGAAATTTTCAGCACGCTTGCGCGAATTTCCATTTCCTTTCTACAAAAGACGAAAGAGGTTGCAGCTGCGCTGACTGGTGAGTAATCTAATTCTAATCGAATTTTCCGCTCGCCGCAGCAGGAGGAGAGGGTGGGGGCAGCTGCAGCCGCCCGCGGCAGAGAAGTTCCACGCAGTGCAGGGGCTCCCGCCACCCGGCAGAAGCCCCTGAACCGCGTGCGGGCGGATGCCCCCTCCTCCTCCCTGTCCTCCTGCGGCCGCGAGGAGTAGTCCGTTCGTGCAGAAATTGCCCGCCCTGGCTGAGTGAATTGGGATCGCCTGCGGCCGCGAGGAATACTCTGTTCGTGCAGGATTCCTCGCGGCCGCAGGCGATCCCAATTGAATTCACTCTGTGCGGGCGGCTCGGCTGCCCCCCCTCCTCCCTCTCCTGCGGCCGCGAGGAGTAGTCCGTTCGTGCAGAAATTGCCCGCCCTGGCTGAGTGAATTGGGATCGCCTGCGGCCGCGAGGAATACTCCGTTCGTGCAGGAGTCGGACGGCTCGGCTGCCCCCTCCTCCTCCCTCTCCTGCGGCCGCGAGGAGTAGTCCATTCGTGCAGAAATTGCCCGCCCTGGCTGAGTGAATTGGGATCGCCTGCGGCCGTGAGGAATCCATTTGTGCAGGGGTCCTCGCGGCCGCAGGCGATCCCAATTAAATTCACTCTGTGCGGGCGGCAGGCGCTGCGCCCACGAGGAGCTGCCTCTTCGTGAATGGGATCGCCGCCTCCGAGAGCATGGGCGCAGCGGCTGCCGCCCGCACAGAACGTCGTGCGGGGGTCCCGCCGCCCAGCAGAAGCCCCGGGACCCAGTGCAAATTCGCTGCGCGAGGTGAAACGGCCGGCAGCAGCCTCGCTCTCCTGCTGCGGCTTCTGTTTCAGTAGGGAAGAAAACTTCCTTTCGCTTCCCGGGCTTCTGCCGCCCGGCAGAAGCCCCGGGACCCAGTCAAATTCGGGAAGCGAAAGGAAGTTTTCTTCCCTACTGAAACAGAAGCTGCAGCAGGAGAGTGAGGCTGCTGCCGGCCGTTTCACCTTCAAGGTGAAACGGCTGGCAGCAGCCTCGCTCTCCTGTGGCCAGCGTCCGTTTCAGTCGCTTCCCTTGTCCGTCTTGATTGCTGGAAGCAGTAACAAACGGCGCGTCCTCTCCGCATCGCCCTGACAACCACCCCAGCCGGCGGCTACCGGGCCTCGCTGGAGTCAATTGAAAACTGCGTTCAGCGCTTTGAGGACCTGAGGCATCTTGGGAAATGTAGTTCCCTATCAGAAAGAATGGAGTAGCTGCGAATTTGTAACAACATAATATAACTTGGTGCTTCGCAGGTTACGAAAATCTCGTTTGATTTGCACACTGTTTTTTAAAAGTTAGATAAAGAAATTATGCTGTGAAAGCGACTAGATAGCCCCCCTCCCCTTCCTGTGTGTGAGAAAGGGAAGGAGAGGAAGGAAGGAGGGAGGGGGGAGGAAAAGAAGAAGGGAGGGGGGAGAAGATGGAAGGAGAAAAGATGGATGGAAGGAGAAAGAATGGAAGGAGAAGGAGGAAGATGGAAGAAGAAAGGAAGAAAAAGAAGAAGGGAGGGAGAAGGAAGGAGGTAGGAAGAAAAGGGGAAGAGAGGGAAAGAGCAGAAAGACAAAGAGGATGAAGTTGATAGGCAAGAGGAAGGGGGAAGGAAGGGAAAAAAGAGGGAGAGAGGAAAGAAGAAAGGATGGAACTAGAAAGGAAAGAAGGGAAGGAGGGAGGAAAGGGGAAGACAGGGAAAGAGCAGAAAGACAGAGAAGGTGAAGGTAGATAGGCAGAAGGAAGGAAGAAGCAAGAAATAGGAAAGGAGGGAAGGAGAAAGGAACAAAAGCAAAGAGGAAGGGAGAAATGGAAAGAGCAGAAAGACAGAGAAGGTAGATAGGCAAAAGAAATGAAGCTGAAAGAATGGAAGGAGGAAGGAAGAGAAAAAAGGAAGAAGAGAGTGAGTGAGGAAAGGAGATGATGGAAGGAGAAAGGAAGGAAGAGAGGGAAAGAGCAGAAGATGGATATGTTGGCATGAAAGGGATCCGGGCACAATCTCACCTGTTCCAAGTAAAGTTGCCTTTTGCAATTGGCTACCGGTAATCCTCGACTTACGACCAGGATTGATCCCCCAATTTCTGTTGCTAAGGGAGACGTTTGTTAAATGATTTTTGCCTCATTTTGCGACCTTTTATTGCCACGTTAAGTGAATCATGGTGGTTGTTAAGTCAGGAACATGGCTGTTTAGTGACCAAAATTACACTGGCATTGAAAAAAGTGACTGATGACCATTTTTCACACTTAGCGACCATTTTCACACTTAGCGACCGTTGTGGCATCCTCATGGTTACGCGATCAAAATGTTGATGTTTGGCAACAGATTCGTATTTCTGATGATAGTTTGAAATGGTGACAGTATAAATTATTGCTGGTGTAATACTTAACAATGGTTTTTAAGGATTTCTTTTATTTATAGAATACCTTTTTTATTATTTTGGGGGGATTTTTACTTTTAAATTGTTTATAAAATGTATTTACTACAAGAAATGTTCCTTTTTGCAAATGTGATCTTTGCACATCTTTGTGATGCAATATGTTCAAACCAGGTTTATGTGTCTCAAAGTGGCTGCTATTCTATGGGCAGGCCAGGTTGGTGCAAGGCAGCTTTGCCAGATTTTGTGTGTTTCACCCTCATTGAATTTTATATCGTATAAAGAATGGAAGGAGGAAGGAAGAGAAAAAAGGAGGAAGGGAGTGAGTGAGGAAAGAAGAGGATGGAAGGAGGGAGGAAGGAAGGAAGAGAGGGAAAGAGCAGAAGACAGATAAGGTGAAGGTAGATAAGCAAGAGGAATGAAGGAAGAAGTGAGGAGTCTCGAGGAGGGGGAAAACATTTAGTGACCAAAGTTACAATGGCATTGAAAAAAGTGACTGATGACCATTTTTCACACTTAGCGACCGTTGCGACCATTTTTCACACTTAGCGACCATTGCAGCATCCTCATGGTCACGTGATCAAAATTTTGTTTGGCAACAGATTCGTATTTATTCTGGTTTCAGTGTCCTGGGGTGACCTTTTGACAAAAAAAGTTTTTTTAATCAAGCCCCCCCCCCCCCCCCAGTCAAGGGTGTCCCTCTTTTCCAATCTGAAAATCTGGTCACCTTAAATTAAAGGTAACTAAAAAGGTCAAATACTTAGGGATTTGGCTATCTGTGAAATGCTCTTCTATAAAAGAAGATAACTCTCTAGGCTGTGTTTTGAATCCAGGTTTGGTTGAGTTCTCAAATACCATTTGGCGAGTTGGGTAAAAGAACCAATATTATCAAGCCTTAATCCCATCACTCTGGAGCTGAAGGGGAAAACTCTTTATTATATAAAGTGGACTAACTCAGGCTTTAATGGCTCATTGACAAAGGGGGATGGGCAGGAAGCTGCAGGCAGCTATTATGTCTTATAAAACATGTTTCTTTCTTTTCACATCCAGAGAAATATTCTGCCCTTTCAATATTTCCGAAGATATTTCATTTTTCTGGGAGAGAGCTGGGTGATAACTTCCTACAATTTTAAGGAGGTAAGAAAAGATCTGATGGACCAGAAGAAGATGGGTCTAAGATTCACAGGGACCACACAGAGGCCACTGGTTCCCCAACAAGCAGAAAGCTGCAGAGACTTATGGCTTTGCTCAACATGGAACAGATATTTTTGCACAATTTCACTTTCTTCCATCACACACCACAATATTGGACACTCGGACATCTCACACTCCAATTCTCTTATCGCAAATTAATCTGAGAAAATATTTCCAACTTTCACAGCCCCATTTAATAAGAACTGTGGGAAGTTATCATCCAGCCCTCTCCCAGAAAAAATGAAATATCCTAGGAAATATTGAAAAGGAAGAATATTTCTCTGGATGTGAAAAGAAAGAAACATGTTTTAAAAGACAGAATAGTTGCCTGTAGCTTCCTGTCCACCCCCACTTTGTCAATAGGCCCATTAAAACTAGCCAGGCTAGCCCACTTTACATAATAAAGACTTCAGCAGCAGCTACAGAAAGGCATGATAATATTGGCCTTTTACTCAACTCTCCACATGGCATCTAAGAACTCATACCTAGATTCAAAACAGCCTAGAGAGTAGCCCCCTGCATGGCACCATGGTAGTCTGAGGAACAGGAAACAGAGAGGTGGGACTAAACAGGGTATAAAAAGCCTAGCAAGCCCCTTCCTCAGCCCTTTTCTCTTCTTCTCCATCAACATTGAAACATGTGATCACTTTTTCTGTTCAGGGCTCAAGCCATATGGCCCTGTCCAACAATAAACCATCTTTCCAAGCAGCTTCCATGTCTCCAGTGTCTTCTTCCCCACTTGGAGCTGAATCCAGAAGGACATTTCTTTCATCACCACCCCTGGGACAATTATTTTTCATAAGTTGTCTGGTTCATTGGTAGTTGCTGAATATTACATTCCTCTGAATGACTTTCACAGAGTTCTCTTTAGCAAGATTTATTGGGTTGAATAGGGAGATACAAGAAGTACAGCCATTCAATCATTTCCCATTCTGAAGCAAGTAGATTTGATTTTCTTTGGCTCCTGCCTACTATCTAAGTGGAAAGAATATATCCTTTCAAATAAAAGAAACATTAACAATTCTTCCAATATCATAATGGTGTTATATCTCATGTTTTTACATTTATTTACCTTCAAATAAAAGCCAAAGTTCTAATCCTCCCTTAGGCATGAAAACTTCCTGGGGAACTTTGGGCCAATCACCAGGAGACTCCTGAGTTCCAGTCCCACCTTAGTTCTTATTGAATGGGGCTGTGAAAGTTGGAAATATTTTCTCAGATTAATTTGGGATACGAGAATTGGGGATTCCTAGAGTGTGAGATGTCCGAGTGTCCAATATTGTGGTGTGTGATGGAAGAAAGTGAAATTGTGCAAAAATGTCCGTTCCATGTTGAGCAAAGCCATAAGTCTCTGCCGCCTTCTGCTTGTGGGAGAACCAGAGGCCTCTGTGTAGTCCCTGTAAATCTTACACTGACCTTCTTCTGGTCCATCAGTTCTTTTCTTACCACCTTAAAATGAAATTGCAAAGGGATCCTATTCCCAATTAGGAGTCATTCATAGACCTAAACATTGATTACCAACTGATCAGCAATCTCTGTGATGGGGAGCAGAGCAGCTTCCATGGGTGCCTCATCCTAGAAACCTCAAAGTCCCCCACCCCCTAATTCAGCCCCTTCTTGGACCTGGATGGATATTATACAGCATTGAAGGTTTGTGACCTGGTCAATAGCAGTTAGCAATAGCAATAGCAGTTAGACTTATATACCGCTTCATAGGGCTTTCAGCCCTCTCTAAGCGGTTTACAGAGTCAGCATATCGCCCCCACAGTCTGGGTCCTCATTTCACCCACCTCGGAAGGATGGAAGGCTGAGTCAACCTTGAGCCGGTGAGATTAGAACCGCTGAACTGCAGATAACAGTCAGCTGTAGTGGCCTTCAGTACTGCACCCTAACCACTGCGCCACCTCGGCTCTATGTCAATGATGTGGCTGCCTTTAGACAGGATCCCTTCAACCTCCTCCTGGGGAGAGTCTCAAGGTCCACTTTCGCTGGACATCTTCTCCAGCCCTTCACAGACAAGACAAGCTAGGAAGAGGACCAGAGAAAATGCTTTAGGTAGAAATTGTAGAGTGGGAAATTAAAGGGTGTGAAAACTGCTATTTTAATTCTCTGGTTGATCAAAGAAAAAAAAATACAGTGAAAATTTTACACATTTTTTTATTTTCTTTCTTTTTTTTTTTTTGGTGTGAAGTTCATACCAAAACAAAAACAATCCCAAACTGAAATCCCAGACAGCTGTTCTGCTGAACCCTTTCTGCAAAGGAGTTTTTATCAGGAAATCAAAAAAGAATTATATATTCGATTTCCCCCCCCCAACTGACAGCCAGTCAAACATGGGATTTCACATCATTCTGGCATTCTCAGGGAGAGGGTGAGGCAACCAGGCTGGTTCTTGGTTCCCACAGCTTCTTCCTGAACTCTTTTCTTCTCTTCTCTTCTCTTCTCTCTCTCTCTCTCTCTCTCTCTCTCTCTCTCTCTCTCTCACACACACACACACACACACACACACACACACACAAACAAACAAACAAACAAACAAACAAACAAACACAGACATACTTTTAGCTGTAGGAACAAGTGCCTGAATTATTTTTAAAAGGTGTCAAATTCAGTAGCTGTTGCTGAACAGCAAATTCCTCTGAATGACTTTCAGCAAGGTTTATTAAGTTGAAAGGGAAGGGAGCTAAAACAATTCAATAATTTCCTATTTTGAAACATATGAATATTTTCTTTGACTCCTGCATATTGTCTAAATGGAAAGAATATCTCCTTTCAAATAAAATAAACATTAACAATTCTTCCAATATCATAAAGGTATTATATATCATGCTTTTACATTTATTCTGGCTGTGAGATGCTCCTTTGTGTTCAGGTCTGGCCTCAGAAGGATAATGTAGCACTTGGGGATGAAGATGCAGACCAGCAGACCAGCACTGGAGGCCAGGATGGAGAAGACCTGAACAGCCACCATGTATTTCCCTTTGGTGCTCAGGTAGGTGGGCACAAAAGTCACCCAGACACTGCAGAAGACCAGCATGCTGAAGGTGATCAGCTTGGCTTCATTGAAAGCCCCAGGCAGATTCCTGGCCAGGAAAGCCACAGTGAAGCAGATGGCAGCCAGGAAGCCCATGTAACTGAGGGTGATGTAGAACATGACAACAGCCCCTTCATTGCATTGCAGGATGATCTCTCCAGGCTGGGAGTGGAGGTCAGAGTCAGGGAATGGAGCAGAAACTCCCAGCCAGATGGAACAGATGACAAGTTGGACAGCAGATGAAGAAAGGATGATGGAGTTAGCCAAGCTCTTCCCCAACCATCTCTTCACTCGATTTCCGGGTTTTGTGGCCAGGAAAGCCAACACCACCGTGATGGTTTTGGCCAAGACAGAAGAAATGGCAACTGAGAAAATGATGCTGAAAACCGTTTGTCGGAGAAGGCAGGTGGCTTTCCTTGGTTGACCAATGAAGAGAGTAGGAGACAAGAAGCAAAGCAGGAGGGAGACCAGGAGGATGTAGGAGAGGTCCCGGTTGTTGGCTTTGACAAGGGG
Organism: Thamnophis sirtalis; assembly: GCF_051295495.1. Taxonomy (NCBI): domain Eukaryota; kingdom Metazoa; phylum Chordata; class Lepidosauria; order Squamata; family Natricidae; genus Thamnophis; species Thamnophis sirtalis. Next base: position 15,027,147 of record NW_028261395.1, read on the forward strand.
AGTTTCTCCATCTTTAATGAAGATAATTAAAACAATGACTGTAGTTAGGAAGAAGAGCAGGGCAAAAGAGACCAGTATGATGCCCAGAAGTTCTTCATAAGACAGGAAGGCTATAACTTTGGGGATACACTGGACTCTGGCTTCATTTGGATATTTGTCATCTGAACACTTGATGCATTTTTCTGCATCTGAGAAATCAAAAATCGATTTTCTTTAATATTTTGTTCCTTTTATTTTTCATTAAAAATAGCATAAGAAGGATGTAATTTTTTGAAAAAGTAGCTACAGTAGGCATATGAAGTTGAGGAAAGTCCTACTGTGTTAATTATTTCCGGTGCAATGTGTAGTGTAATTCATAGGAAGCTACATTATTACATGTTAATAATAAATTTCCTCCTAAATATTTAGCTGGCCTCCAGAAGTTGTGGATGCTTCAACATTGGATGTTTTTAAGAAGAGACTGGACAGTCACGTGTCTAAAATGGTATCAGGTCTCCTGCTTGAGCAGGGGGTAGCACTAGAAGACCTCCAAGGTCCTTTCCTGCTCTACTCTGATTGATTGATTGATTGATTGATTGATTGATTGATTGATTGATTGATCTACATGACTGGCAGAATATTTGTGCAATGAGTTGCCCCCATAACTATCCACAGCACCACATTATGGACCAGTGACACCTTTTCAGAGAACCTCAAGGGGAGGATCCAATATACAGTGAATTGCAAGGTCTTTCAGAAGGTAGACCTAAAACAATTCATCAAGTTTCAAAGAATTCAGATCTTCCGAGAAAGGTGAACTTAGCAGCACATATGCAGACTAGAAAGCACGAGAGATATTTCTGCTGTTAGTAAAACTTGCTCATTCTACCATCCCCTCCTCCCATCTCTTCCCAGCCCCCACTTCAAAGACCTTTTGATTTACTTCCTTTTAGATAAGAAATTGTGCATGTCAAAAATTAAAAAGGTGAGCTTGTGTCTTTTAACTTGCACTTTCATGAAAAGGTTCTGGATGGATCCAGTTCAGTGTGACCCACCTTCCTGAGTGGAGAAGGTCCCCTCCGGACAAGGAACGCAGTCATAGCAGCAAACTGGCTCTCCTTCTCGAGCCCTCTTGACAAATCCAGGACGACAATTTTCCGCACAGTTGGACTGAGGCAGGGACTGAGCAGAAAAATGAAGAATGCCAAAGAAAATGTGTTAGTAGTCAACATTCATGGAAAATAGAGATAGACACGGACATTAGCCAAATAGCCTCTGGTCTTCATGTAAGTAAATATGAAATACCTGACTACTACTAAGAAGATGCAGGAAGTATAACTAACTACTGGCAGATTCTTCATTTAGTTCCTCCCTTTTGCTTTTGGCATTTAACATTACAATAAAGGACTTTTCTACTTAATAAACTCAGCGGAGATGGAATTGAAAAAAAAGATTTACATATGATGATATATTCATATTAAAACAGAGAATAAAATTTATTGTAAAAGATTTAGGAAATTTCTATCCCATTGGATTTTTCAATAAAGAATACAACTGTGATGAAGAAAGAAACCTCTGACCAGTAAGATCTTGAAAGATTTCCATAAAACATGGCAAAGCCCCTCCACTCACTGTAGGTCCCGTCTGTTGAAGAACTACAATCAGATAACACCAACTGGCATGGGATGCCAACCACCCTGGAGACTCTCGGCTTTGCCCACTTGAAATGGGACCTCAGTCTTTGGAAAACAGAGAAACGACACCAAAATTTATCTCACCTTATTGAGAAACTTTAGCCCTGAAAGAACATCTTGTTTGATAGAAAGTCTCTCTTTTTGAAAATATGCCAGAGTCTCTTCCCTGGGATCCTCCTTGGGGAGAACCAAGAAGCCATCAATGCTCAGATCTGCTTTTATCTCTCCATTTTGGCCCAAGTACAGTTTAATATCAGAAATATTCCAAAAATCATTCTTCTTCAGAAAGGGATGAAACTAGAATGGGAACATCCAGGAATTTGAAAAGCAGAAAACTTTGTTTCTTATCCCACATTGAATCTTTCTTCTACAATTGTCTAATCTCCAAATATTGTTAAATATTAAATCCTACCATTGTCTTCATAAGTAAATGAAAAAGTTGGAGAAAAAATTGTCAATCATTTAGTGACAAAATATAAAGAAAATATAATTGACACAATTGGTCAATTATTGGGAACATTCTAGAGCAAATGGCAAAGAAAATGAACAGAGAAAAAAAAGATGATCCAGAAACTCTTTGAAAACAACAGGTTTCCCAGAAAGCATGGGTTGATCAAGAAGAAAGTTGTCAACTTCTCTCTGGTCATCCTGATGGAAAACTTCTCTAAATGTGCTAATTCTACTTGATTGTAATACGATATTAAAAAAATTTTTTGCAGATCCGAAAGAACAAATCTCCCACCAGCTCTTTTCTCAGTCTGAAAAGTTAGTGAGGATCCTGAGTTTCTTTCTCTCCCATTATGCAGCTGCAGGATTCTCCCCTCTTCTCTGATCCTTCCCTAGGCAGCCTCTCTTCCCCTCATCCCAAAAATAATTCTCACACATCATTACACTTCCTAAATAGATTATGGGGACTCAGGTGATAGAACTGGATTTCAGTAAAGGACTCTGAAATAATTTTGCGATAGGATTAGAAACCTGAGGAGTGGATGGTATTATAACTAAGTGGATTAAAACTGTCTTCAAAATGATACTCAAATAATTTTTAACCCTTTTTAATCTTTCTTATGAAACCTAAAAGTGATGGATACAAATTTGCCTTTGGTCATCAATTATTCTATGTTGTCATTAATACGGTAATTAATAGGATCTTAGAGTAAGCTAATTTGATGTGATTTAAAGAATATCAAGTCTTTCAATTTAGAAGCCTTATTTGAAACTTCATTTTAAAAGTTTGATAAAATAACAATGGATTTAAATCAACTTAAAGGCGATAATCAGAAGCAAGCAACAATTGTTGAATCAGATGGATTGGAAGGATGGACTGGAACTTAACTTGCTGCTGGCATCCCTGAAGGAGGAGTCTGGTTTGAAGGCAGGCTGCTTGGAGATGGCTGGAGAGGCCATGGATCCTGAAGACTCAAAGTGGACAGAACGATGACTGATGAAATGGATTCTTTCAAGAAGAGTGAGGGAGATTGGAGAATGGACTTGTCCTATTTAACTGGAAAACAAGTCTTAAGAGTTGTCTTTGCATTTACAGGACATCCTATAACTTTGGGGAATGGAAAGCAGTTGTTGGGAAAGATTCTAATTAAAATTTTAAGGAAATGTATTTTTATTATAAGAATCAAACAAAGATGTTTATCCCTGGACAGATTATGAATGTATCAGAGGTAGTGATTGTGTTGGTCTGTGATAGAAATTTTCTGTGAGTTAAATACAATAGCAGATAACAGACAAATTTGAAGTTTTGAAATTTAACTTTATTGTTGGATTGCCTGTTAACTATGTTTTTTGTATAGATAGTTTTATTTTCCATTTTCATTTTCGTACAGTCACACATATACTGTACAGAACCAGGGCCATATAACATTAAACAATAAACACAGCCATTCCTCTTGTCAATAATACCCCCAAAATAGAAACCCAATGTACCTCTTCGACCCTCCATGCACCCTTTCTTTCGCCCCCCTCCAACTTTCCGTCTTCCCACCATCATTCCCCTCTACCCTACTTCCCCTCCCCCTCTACCACACCTCTCTCCCAATACACTCCCTCCCTTCTCACCCTCCCTCCATTCCTCTCTCCCACCCTCTCTACCCCTCTTTCTTCTATCCCTCTACTCCTCCCTTCGGTGTATTCCTACTATCTATTAATATATTCAGCTTGTCCGATTTTTACACTGGAATTAAAGAGCAACAGTATACAAGTGCAATCGTGTTACTTTAAAATCTAGCACATACTATATATCCCCCTCCCCCCTCCCCCCTAAGACCCCACCTCCCTTCCCCCCCAACTTCCCGGAGCCCATACATGGTGTAGCTTTTTAACAAACACAGTCTAAAATATATTAAGACAAAGGAAATTTTTTAAAAAAGAAAGTCAATAACATCTCTGTGTTGAACTCAGCTTCTTGCTGTTGCACAAACTTTAAGCAGTTTAAATTATTCCTAATCTTAAGCATAGGCTATCTGGAATTTCTTAGTCCCGTATTTGTTTTGTGTATAGTCAATCCATTTTTCCCAGTCTCGTTTATATCTCTCATTTGAGTGGTCTTTAAGATATGCCGATATTTTAGCCATCTCGGCTAGGTTTGTAACTTTCAATGTCCATTCTTGAGTTGTAGGCAAGTCTTCCTTCTTCCAGTATTGCGCCACCAACAGTCTTGCTGCCGTTATTAGGTGCAGAACCAAGTTGGTCTCTACCGCTGTAAAGTCAGTACATATACCTAGTAAAAATAACTGAGGAGTAAATTTTATCCTTCTTTTAAAGATATTTTGCATGATCCACCACATTTTTATCCAAAATGCCTTAACCTTTTGACAAGTCCACCATATATGAAAATATGTAGCATCGAGAGAACCACATCTCCAACATTTAGGCTGTACATTCGGATACATAGAAGCCAGCTTTTTAGGATCTAAATGCCATCTATAAAACATCTTATAAAAATTTTCTCTCAGGTTTTGTGCTTGTGTAAATTTCACATTTCTTACCCATATTCTTTCCCACGTGTCCAACATTATTGGTTCTTCAATATTCTGAGCCCACTTTATCATACAATCTTTAACCAATTCCGTTGCCGAATCCATCTGTATTAGTACATTATATATCCTCTTTATATGCATTAAGCTTTGATCTCTTATTTGTTTAAACAAATTATCCTCAACTTGGATAAAACCAGCTTTTTGGTCTATTTTCCACCTGGCCTGTAATTGGCCATACTGAAACCATGTTTGAACTACCTTCTCCTCTTTCAATACCTCTAAAGATTTTAGTTGTAGAACCCCCCTTTCCAAAGTGAGAAGTTGTCTGTAAGTGGTTCTATCGTGTTTTTGTTCTATATTCATATTTTCACTTGCATGTCTAGGAATTGCCCACATGGGTAACTTATCATTTAGTTTATGTTGATATTTTTTCCAGACCCGCAATAAAGCATTTCTTAAGATATGACTTTTAAAGTTCTTATCCAATTTTTTATTGAATAACAAGTAAGCATGCCAACCATATAGCAGATCATGTCCCTCGATATTCAGTATTCTATCATTGGTTAAATGGGTCCAATTACTAATTGCGGATAGCGCCACTGCATCATAATATAATTTTAGGTTAGGTAATTTCAAGCCTCCTCTCTCGCGCACATCTTGCATTATTTTCATCTTTACCCTCGGCTTCTTTCCAGCCCATACAAATTTGTTGATACCCTTCTGCCATTCTAAAAGATTCGCATCTTTTTTAAGTATAGGTAGCATTTGAAAAAGAAATAAAAATTTTGGTAAAATGTTCATTTTCACTGCTGCTATCCTACCCAGCAAAGATAAGTGCAATTTCTCCCATTTTTTCATCTCTATCTGTATACTCCGCCAAAGTGGTTCATAATTATGCTTATATAGTTTCCCATTTGAGGCTAAAATATTGACCCCAAGATATTTGACTTTTTTAACTACCTCACATCCTAGCATCCCTCCTAGTTCTTCCTTTTGTTTAGTATTCATATTTATAGCTAATATTTTGGTTTTTCCTAAATTTATTTTAAAACCAGACACTTGACCATATTGATTAATCATGTTCATTAAAACCATACTAGATTCCTGCGGTTTTTTACAATATTATGACCAAATCATCCGCAAAAGCGCAGACTCTGTATTCTTGCTGCCTAATCTTGATCCCTTTTAGACCATCCATGCCCCATATTTTATTCAATAATACTTCCAAACTTATAATGAACAATAGTGGGGACAAAGGACAGCCCTGTCTTGTACCTTTTCTGATTTGAAAAGATTCTGTTAAGCTTTTGTTAACTATGATTTGAGCTGTTTGCTGTTGGTATATTGCTTTAATTGACCGTAAAAAGCTATCTCCAATCTGCATTTTTTGCAATATCTTCAACAGAAATTGCCAATTAACTCGATCGAAGGCCTTCTCAGCATCCAGAAATATGAATGCAGCAGGGATTTGGTTGTTCTTCCCCAAATATTCTAATGCATTAATGATTAGTCTAACATTACTCTTCATCTGTCTCCCCTGTATAAAACCTGTTTGGTTGGTATGTATCAATTGTTGAATAACCACCATTAACCTATTTGCTAGTATTTTAGTAAAAATTTTATAATCTACATTAAGTAATGAGATAGGTCTATAATTTTTTGATTGGATAATATCTTGATCATCTTTGGGTATCAACGATATAAACGCTGTCTTCCAAGATAGGGGCACTTTACCTTCTGTTTGAATTTTATTAAATAATTCTCTAAGAGGTTCTACCATTTCTAACTGTAAGTTTTTATAGTAAACCACTGTCAAGCCATCTGTGCCTGGCGCTTTCCCTAACTTTAGTTGTTTGATTACCTGCAAGATTTCCCCTGAGGTTATTGGTTGGTTCAACTTTTGTCTGTACTCTTCTCTAACTAGGGGTATTTTCTCTTTATCTAAGTATTTGTCTATGTCTAAACCCTTAATTTTGTCCCCTTTGTACAGTTCTGTAAAAAATTCCCGAAATACCTTTTGAATCTCCTCCTGTTGAAACACCTCCTTCCCTCTATAACTCAATTTGGTTACATTTCGAATTTTCCTTTTTTTCCTAATCTGATAAGCTAACCATCTGCCCGGTTTATTTGCATTACAAAAAGTATTGTGTTTTGCATATAATAAACTAGTGGCTACCTGGTCAGAGATCAACATATCAAATTAGGATTTTAATATGGTGATTGCTTCCTTAGCCTTTGTATCACCTGGATTCAATGTTAATTCCAACTCTTTCCCTTTAATTTCCTCTTCCAATTCTTTTTGTTTTTGCCCTTGTTTATGTCTATGTGTTTTGTTTATATTCATCAGTACTCCTCTCATATACTCTTTGCTTGCATCCCATACAAATTCCATAGATGTACCCTTATTCATATTCAGAACAAAGTATTCAGATAACAATTTTTTACAATCATTAATGTACTTTTCATATCTGAATAAGTTTTCATTCAGCCTCCAAGACCTTCTTGCCTGCACTACCCTTCCCAATTCCATCCAAACTGGGTTATGATCCGAAAGGACCCTCGCCGCAATCTTTGTCTTCTTCACCCTAGAAAGTAAATCACTAGTGATTAGTATAAAATCAATCCTTGAAAGGGATTGATGCCTATCAGAAAAAAAGGTGAAGTCATATTCCTCTGCGTTTCTTTCTCACCAAACATCTCTCAATTCGAAGTCGTCCATCATGTCAAAAAAAGGTTTGGGTAACTCAGCTCGGATTTTAGTATTTGGGCGAGAGGTCTTTTTATCTCTTTTAGTGTCAATCACGCCATTCCAGTCACCCAATAGTATACAAGACTTAAAGTCCCACTGTACTAATTTAGCATGAAGGTTTCTATAGAATCCATCTTGCTGTTGATTAGGAGCATAAATTCCCAAAAGTAATGTCTTTTTCCCTTCTAAGATTAGGTCTAGCGCGATATATCTTCCAAAGGCATCTGCTTCAATTAGTTCAGCCTTAATGTCTTTTCTTAAGTATACAACGATACCATTTTTCTTTTCCGTAGCAGAGGTCACAAAATGTTGACCAAGTTTGGGGTTCAACAAATATTTTTGATCAGTTGATTTGATATGAGTTTCTTGCAGACAAATTATATCATTCTTGAACTGTTTGAGATAGTGAAATATTTTCTTTCTCTTCTGTGGAGAGTTCAGTCCATTGACATTCCATGTCAAAATCTTAGTTGCCATTTTTGGTTGCCTGAAGCTTTTTTAGAGCCTCCCGCATGGCCTGTTTAACCTTTGGCCTAGCTCCTCCCATGGCTTCTGACCTTGTTGCTGTAACTCCTTGATCAATGGCCGGTGATTGTTGAGGTTGTTGCATTGTAGCTTGTTTTTCCATTCGTCTGGTAGTCATACGGCTAGGTCTTTGTTCCATGACCCCTTGCCCTTCCTGGAGGAGGAAATGGTGCGTTTTGTCTGATAGTTGTGTGGTTTGCTGTCTATCTTGTCCTTCTCGTGGTCTTTCTCCAGATCCAGATGATTCAGGGTGTCCCACCTTCAGAATCTTGTGATAGAAATCTCGAGCTTTCCATACAGAGTTGAGACAATATCTTTGCTTGTCAAATGTAATTATAATACCAAATGGCACATCCCATCTATACTGTATCTGACGGTTTCTGAGTTCTTCCACTAGAAAAGCATAATCTCTCCTGGCTCTTAGCATTTGAGGTGGTATTTCTTTCAAGGCAATCAAATCCTGTCCACCAATTTGAAGCCTGGTGTTATAGGACTCTTGCAGTATCATGTTTCTGAACTCTCTTGTGGCAAAGTATATAACTACATCTCGGGGGAGTTGCTTCTGTTTTTCTGCCCAAGAATTAACGCGATAAATTTTATCGATCTGCCAGTCAAAGTTGGACCCCGGTCTTCCCACCAGATGGTCAAAAGCCTCTGAAAAAATCTGCTTCAAGTTCTCCTGCTTGTCTTCGCGCAGCCCCCTGACTCTTAATGCAAGTTCCATCTGTCTGTACTGTATCATAATAATTTGTTTTTCAGCGTTTTCAACTTTTTGTTGCACCACTTCAGTTTTGGATGTGAAATTGGTGTTAGCTTCATTAAGAACCTCTAGATTATCTTCCATTCCAGAAACATGTTCTGTCAATACAGTTACAAGTCCCAGCATATCATCATTTATTTTGGCAATCCTAGTATCAAGCTTATCATATAAGTCCGCCTTAAACTCTTTCATCTCGTTCTTTATCTCCTCTCTGAATTCTCTGAAAGTTTCTAAGTTCTGCTCTCTAAATTCTCTAAAAGTTTCCAAAAAAAGTTCTTTCGTTAGCAAATCTCCAATAGGGGGCATAGACGGTGGAAGCTGCAACTTTGTGCCAGGTATGGGGGATGTGCTCCTAGGAGGAAGTTTCGGCCCAGGATTTAATTTTGATGCCATTATATCTTTTCTTCAAGCAATTAATCAAACTCTACTGGCCCGCTGTGCAGCTTACGAGAAAAAAAGTATTAAGTCACCCCTTTATTTGTTCTTAGGGGTTTTTCAAAAGGTTTCAGAAAAGGACGTTGTAACAAGCAGCTCGGCATATTCAGTGCTATTTTGGACTTCTCTATATCAAATATATATATATTAGCAAAGTTAATAAGAGGAAAGTCTTGTAAACTCTTCAGAGAAGTGAAACTAATTAATAAGATACTGCTAGCCAACTGTTCCTCCCTTTTTGCAGAAAGTTTGCAGAAGGTTTCAAAAGATTAGCATTGTAACAAAACAGTTCAGCATATTCACCTCTGTTTGGAATGTCTCTATATTAGCAAAGAGTCTTTTAAAACTTTTAAAAGTTGATAAGAAAAAAGTCTTGTAAGCTCTTCAGAGAAGTGAAACTAATTAGTAAGAAACTGCTGGCTGGCTGTTCCTTTGATCTTTTTTATCACTGTTCTTTGCCGAAGAATTAGGAATGTGGCATTGTTACGGAGAATGCACAATCGCCATTTTAGGAGCTTATTTTTTAAGAAAAAAAACCAAGTGCACGAAGGAAGCTCTTGTAAAAAATGAAGCTAGGATTTTTTTTAAAAAGCAGATAAGGTTCTCAGGTACGGACTCTGCTTGTATTAATTTCAGATAAATAGTTCAAATATTGTCCTAAGTGGAGGTTCCTTACTTTGTGCCGTAATAAAAACAGCTAGGGATTTCCGGCACGGAGATATGATTCAGCCTCGGCTGGCCTCCCCTTCTATTCGCAGCAAAAAAAGCTGCAAACTTCAAAAGAAAAGCTCTTACCAGCTGGATCTCTCTCTCGCTCTTCTTTGCCTGAAGAATGAGGTATCTACCAGGTATCTAGGCAGATAACGCGACCAGAAACCCAGGGGCAGCTCAGTTACGCTACCACCATCAGCAAGGTCCCGCCCAGGAAGTCCCTTAACTATGTTTTTTATATACAGCAGATAGATGACAAGTCCAGTAGATATATAGTTTATAATTGTGGGCCTATTTTGCAAGTGGGAGAAACTATTATTGCTGTATTGCATTCAATTGGGGAGAGAATATGCATGTCTTTGTCTGTTTTTAATGTTTTATGTAGTTTTGTTTTGACTTTGTAATAGTTTTATTTTCTAAAACTTGTATTTTACCTTTTTGAATAAAATAAAATTTTATAAGAGGAATATCAAGTTTCCAGACACAATATTTATGATTAGCAAACAAAGAAAGGTTCGTAAGTAAAAAACAGTAGAAAAGTATCTGATTTTCATCTATTAGGACTTGATTAACAATAGAGTCTCATATAAGAACATTAATGATGGACTGGAAGAAACATGAAGGATACCAAATTTGATATGTATGTTTGTGAAAATGATCTCAAAATCGTAGTTAAGTGGGAACAGAATCTGAATCAGCAGGGTGATGTCCATGGAAAGAAGGCAAATGCAGCCATAAGAATCTGAGGAAGTGAACGTTCTGGTTTGGGGAGACCCCAACTCAAGGACCAGGTCCCCTTGCAGGCATCACACATGGAGGGAAATTTGCACAAAAACTATATGAACTTCAGGGAAGGACAAGGAACCCAAGGAAGAGTTGAAAGGAGCTGCTCTTAGCCTTGAGGAAAGACAACAAGGAGAGGAGCTGAAGATCAAGAGGAAGATCTGGGAGCCCCCTTTCCAATTGAAACAATCTCTCAGTTGGGGAAGGGAGGATACAGCCAGTGGTGGGATTCAGACGGTCTGGCCCGGTTCAAGTGAACCAGTAGTAAAAATTCTACCTGGCCACACCCTGCCCCACCACTACTTGCCTCGAGGCCTTGGCTGGTGCCTTAGAGTCATAGCTGCAGCTGCTCTTTGGCTCCCTTGCTTCGACCATGTGGCCACACAGCCCAGCCTGTTTGCCTGTCTTTGCCGTGGCCTCCTGCTCATCTTGGTCTGCTCCCGAATGCCCACCTCAGGCTGCTCCCGACCACTCCAGCAGCGACCATTCTTCACCTTTTCCCTCTTTCCTTTCCTTTCTCTTTTCCTTTTTCCTTCCCTTCCCATTCCCTCCATTTATCATCCTTTCATTCTTTCCCATTTCCTTTCAGTCCCTCTCCCATCCCTCCTTCCCTCCCTTCCTTCCTTCCTGGGGGTCTGAGGGAGAGTCAGGGGACCCCTTTCCTCCTTGACCCCCTCCCCAACATCTGCTTTGATGGCAATCATGGCTAAATAGGGCTACCCTCTCCCCCTCCCCACACCTCTTGCTGCGGAATTGGGAACTTTCAGATCTTCTCCTGCCCCACTCCTCCCCCCTGAACAGTCTCAGTTGCTGCTTGGAGGTGGGATATTTGTGGTTTTGCAGGGCTGAGAGGAAAAGGGAAAGGGTGAACAGGCCCTCCAAGGCTGCCCACCCATTTGCGTTTCTGCAGCCAAATTCTACCCCCAAACAGAGGAAAAAGCCCCCCCACCTTGAATACTGCAGAGAAGATCAGGCTGGGCCCATAACTGGGCAGCGTTTTGGGGGAGAGGCTGCAGTGACCGGAGGGAGGGAGGAAAGTTCAGCCAGGTCCAACCAGAGTGGGGCAGGATTCATCCAACCGATTTCAATCATCCCTCCTGGCTCACCCGAGCCACTCCACTTTCCCCCCTGGCCAGAGACACCTCTGTCTAAAAGCCCCTCAGTGGACACCCCACACACGCTTCTCCCAAAGAAGTTCTGGGAACCCCCCCCCCCAACTCCCTGCAGCCCCTTCCAGAGCCCAGAAAATTCCCAGGCAAAGCAGCACTGCCTCGCTCTCAGGAGTGGGGGAGGGAATGGATGGGAGGAAAGAAAAACTTGAGGAAGAGGGAGGGAGATTCAGAGGAAACAGGGAGAGGCCCTCGCCCCATTTCCGTCTCCTCCCAGGCGGCCCACAAGGTTGAAAAGCTTCTGATTCCTCACTCTCACTCTCTTTTTCTTTTTTCTTCCCCCCCCTCTCTTTTGGAAGCCATCTAGTCCAACCCCCTGCTCCAGCTGGAGACCTTATATCCTCTGGATTATTTTAGTGCGTCTAACAGAGAGGAAAATTGCCAGAAAAGGGAAGGTGTTTACTAGGACAAGGCTGACATGCAGAGGAAGGCAGAGACAGTCCTTGACTTATGACAATTGAGCCCAACATTTTGGTTGCTAAGCAAGAGCATTGTTAAGTGAGCTTTGCCACATTTTATTCAATCCATAACTTCTCCTGGCTCTAACAGTCATGTGCAGGCTAGGGAAGAACATCTTAAGGCCTGTGTAATGTTCTAATGTGCAGAAGTGATAGTTAAATGTGTGGCAGAAAGTGAACTCTGGGTGTGTTTTTCCAAACACAATAAGTGAGGTTGAATGTGTATAGTTTTAGAAGAACTCTCTCTCTCTGTGTGTACATACACATACAGTGTATAAAGTAGATAATATAGATAATGTAGATAAAGTAGACAATTGGTGAAGGGGGGGGCTTTGGGAGGCAAAAAATGCTGTATTCGATGTATAAGACACCCAGATTTTCAGCCTCGTTTTTGAGGGGAAAGGGTGTGTCTTATATTCCAAAAAATACGGTAACTGTTGTGCTGTTGTTGCTCTAGCCCCACCTAGTGGCCAGGGGCAGATAAGCCTATAAGGTCTGAAGCCAGACTCCATTTTCTGTCAGCCTTTGGAGAAGACAGAAGCAGCCATTGTGATTGAGACCCCTCGTCATCCGGAGACAGCTTCCGTCCCTAACATGGAGCATCGCTGGAGAGGTTCCAGCTGCTTCTTTGCTGGCTGTTAGTTAATGCTGCCTATCTCATCCTTCTATTTGATTTCCACTATTTGCATCTCCTCAGTTTCACCTGCCCTCTTCTCCCAATAAAGCATCCAGACCCACGCCAGGCTCCCTTTCATTGGAGGAGAATAGGGGGGCTTAGCTGCCTGTCCAGCTGCACACAGACCCACGTGCAATGGGGACAGAAGAAAGGTGGAATTCCACCAGGCTAATCACAAACTCACAAATAAAGGAATTTATTTTAAAAAGAATACAGCATTTCCCAATTAGCAGTGCTAAATATAAAAAAATGCCATGGTATCTACTCTTTGGAACCATTAATTCCTTGAGTAATTAAATTGGCCAGATCTGTTGAGATGGTTCCCCTCCTTCTCCTCTGGATTCCTTCTCCAAAGGACCTAAGTTTAATAGATCCATATTGGGACCCCATACCTGCCATGGCTGCAGCATTGGAGACCCCAAGATCTTTTCATCCACCTTCCTTCCCCTTCTCGATCTGGAGGAATATGCAGCACTCAGGGCCTGGGCCAGAGTCTTTGTGAGACTGTAATAATGGTAGTAATTTGTGGCCCTTTTTCTGTCCCTTTTCTCCTGGGTCTCCAGTGGGGTTTTCTGGGTGCATCTTCTACGGCCTTTGACCGAAAAGACATTCTTTGAAAGAGAACAATGAAAATAATGATCTTGAAACTTTACTTCCACAAAGAAATAGGGTTTAAAGGCATCATCTATTGGTCTTTCTTTTGGCAGATAACCAAAGTTCCAAATACTATGGATGTATTTGAGAAATCTGTGCTTCTTTATTTGATATGCTGCAAAATTTGTGAAGATCCAGACTTTCCCCTCAATGGGTCCTGGCAGATGCAGAAGTGTTAAATGGAAAGGAAGAATTCTGTCTGAAATGGAATCAAATTCTATGAAGTGAACAAAGACGTTGACTTGTCTCCACGTAGAGAGGAAATTCCTGAGGGCTGCTGTATGTCCAGTTGTTGATAACAGTTGTGATATAATCACACAAATTCCATTCCTGACAAGCATAGGAGTAAAAGTCCTCATGAAATTCTCTCCCTTCTCTGTGTCTGAAGCAAAGAGGCCAATCAGGGTCCATCTGAAGTGGAGGAGCAGCTGGACAATTGCTGGGTACTGGATTCCTTCTTTGAGGTTCATCTGGTGGAAAAAGGGGAATTTGCTTTTATCACTCAGAGCCTCTGAAGCTGTTAAATAATTGATCTGAAAAAGAATTGAAAGGATTAGAGCCGTGATAGGGAACCTGTGGCATGCAGAGCGTCCCCTCCCGGCACGCCAGCCACCCCAGCCCAGCTCCACTAGGATTCACATGCAGGCACACCTCCTGTTGGCCAGCTGGTTTTCGGGCCTTTGTGGAGGGCCAGGGTGGGGGATGCATGAATATGCAGTGGGGGTGGGGGGCGCTCACATTGTGCAGGAAACTCCGGCTGGCTGGAAGTGAGTGTGAATGGCCTGTCCTCCAACCACCAGTGCTTCCTGGCTCAGTTGGAGGCTTCCTTCAGCCTTCAAACAGTTGCAGGCTTTTTTTTTGGGGGGGGGGTGCTTCCAGGTTGGTGCAGGAGCCTTTCCAGGGCCAAAATGGGGCTTGGAAAGCACAGGGGTTTTTCCCCCTATTATTCCCGAATTGTGAGCTTTTAGGCAAGTATCCCCTCCTTGTGGGTTGATAACAGTGGTGGGTTTCAAACATTTTTAGAACCTCTTCTGTAGGTGTGGCCTGCTTTGTGGGAGTGGCTTGCCAGCTATGTGACCGGGTGGAAATGGCTTGGCAGTTCATTTGACTGAATGGGAGTGGCTCGGCAGTCATGTGACGGGGAGGGAGTGGCCAAGATGATATCAGCATTCCCAGTCAAGATAGAGGTATAAATACACCGAAAAAAAGAGGCATCTATACATCTGAATTTAAGTTCAAAGCAGTGGCAACAATTTAAATTCTTTAAATAATAATGTTTGTTAGGGCTATGCACTGTTTTTGAAAATATAGGAATGGAAAGCCCACAGCATCTACTTGGTACTTTTTAAAGCAGTGGCACCTTTTTCCTGGATTCATGAAATATCTATTTTAAAGAGTTGTGGCTGGGTACTATATTTACAGTCTTGAATTCTCTTCAGAACTTTGTTTGGACCAGAATCCAAAGTACCATGCAGTCCTAGCATTTGTACTAAAGCTAGGCAAGTTATTTTACAGGGCTCTGAACACTCCTCCAGATCTGGTCAATGAAGCAGATGTACTCCCACAACTTTCCAATGCTTTGAAATCCCACCAAACAATTTATACAAGCCTATTTCATACTTTCTTCTATATGGAAATCAGGATGGTTTTACATATGGTTCACAGGTGGTCTATTTTCCAAGTACTTAGAGGGCCAAGAACAGAATTTCCAAGATTACAGCTTTAGCTTCCTTGAATGTTAACACACCTTCAGGCCATTCAAATATAGACTAGCTCTGATCCTGGAACCATATCACATGCTTTATATATTCATATCATATTCAATGTAATCATTATTGCTAAAAAAACAGGCAGCAGTTAGAGTCGTTTGTAACAAAACTTGGGCAATAAACAAGAAATTGATTCACTACCACCACCCCTATTTTAGCTTGTTTCTGTCTTATATAATATTTTCCTGCAATTCTTCCATAATCCAGACTACTAAAAAGAGTTCCACATAATTAGCCTTTTAAAATAAGCTTGATGTCCAACAGATTTCCTACTTATTAATATGAACAGGTTCTGGCCTGTTGCTTAAAAAAATAAATTCATCCCACAATCTACAGGAAAATGGAGTCTGTAAATATAATTTCTTTGGTGCTACTACTAACACCACTAAACATAAAGACCATACAAAAGGCTAGTAAGATTATTTGCAGAACAGTGTGCTCTCTCACACTTGCCTTTGTTATTTAAACCACGTTGTAGAGTATAATATACAATATACTGTGTATGTAGAGGGGAAACTACTTGGATTGGTCACCCTCTTAAGATCTTGGGCTTAGAATTATGTGCACCAGAAACAATACCTATTTGTTTCAGAATATTTTCATATTGACAGGCTGTCATGTGCTGAACTACCTGTTCTTTGTTTTGTGTACACAAACAAAAAGTACAAACGGTGCAACTGTTAATTCTTTATACTGTATATAATCTCTGAAAATGTAAAATAGAGAAAACATAGGACTCCCCAGTCTGTCCCAACCGCATTTCAGCTTCTGCAACTTCCCTCCACCCTCAAAATCCAGGGCCAATAAGTTATATTCCAATCTTACACAACAGAAACAACCCCCCCAAACACACACACATACACACACAAACACACACAGACACTGTTTCCATTTCTTTGAAGGATTTATCAGCACCTGACCCTGCATAAAGAGGCTCAAGGAAAGATAATCAATTTCTTATTGGACTTGGAAGTACTTAGAAGTAGCAAAAGTTCCCACTGCTTTCCAGTGTCTCAAAAGCCCATCATAAAGGCGAGAGTCCATCTGTCTGCTTCTCAGTGCAGAAATCCCTAATATGTTCCAGTAGATTTCAAAAGCATCACTTGGAAGTAGAAACAGCCAATGTGGACCCTCAAGAGTAGTCACTGCTATATAAGGTTTCTTTAGTGCTGTGAGTATACCTCTGAGTAAACAGGTATTTTGCTTATGGCATTTGTACTTTACTGAAACACGCAAGCACTCGCCCTCTAAATAAGTTAGGCAGTCTTAATATTAAAACTTGATAAGTGTTCTTAACAAGAAATTCACAATGGTAGCATCACACATACATTCCAAAAATACTTATGATATTTGCACAACCACCTGCTTTGCAGTTCTTGTCTTCTTAATTGATGAGAGACTGAAACCCAATAAATATATCCCCAATAAAAAAGAATAGTATGTCAGAGTACTAAAACACTCAGTCAAATGGGATAATGCAAAGAAAAAATATTGGACTTCCTGCTAAGAAGTAACTTTGAACTTTGAACTTTAATAAAATTTGTATGTCGCCCACTTCCTTGGGACTCTGGGCGGCTCACAACAAAGTAAAAACATTTAAAATATTTAAAAATACAACATTAAAAAATTAAGACAACATTCATTCCATCAGGTGGGGCTGGAAATTAATCAACAGCCCCAGGACTGCCGGAACAGCCAGGTCTTAGTCGCTTTATGGAAGGCCAGGAGAGTGGTGAGGGTCCGGATCTCTGCGTGTAGCTCGTTCCACAAGGCCGGTGCAGCTGCAAAGAAGGCCCTCCCTCGGGGAGCCGCCAGCCGACATTGTCCGGTCGACGGCACCTGGAGGAGGCCCAACCTGTGTGATCTTATTGGTCATTGGGAGGTGGGTAAAATGAGGACCCGGATTGTTGTTGGGGGCAATATGCTGACTCTGTAAACCGCTTAGAGAGGGCTGAAAGCCCTATGAAGCGGTATATAAGTCTAACTGCTATTGCTATTGCTATTGCTATTGAATGGCAGGAGGCGGTCTCTCAGGTAGCCAGGTCCAATACCATGTAGGGCTTTAAAAGTAACGACTAGCACCTTGAAGCAGGTCCAGAGACCTATGGGAAGCCAGTGCAGCTCGCGGAGGATAGGTGTAACATGGGTGTATCTAGTTACACCCATTATTGCTCGCGCGGCTGCATTCTGGACCAGCTGTAGTCTTCGGACACTCTTCAGGGGCTGCCCCATGTAGAGTGCATTACAGTAATCCAGTCTTGAGGTGACGAGGGCGTGAGTGACCATTCGAAGTGCCTCCTGGTCCAGATAGGGCCGCAACTGGTGCACCAGGCGAACCTGGGCAAAGGCCCCCTGGTCACAGCCGACAAATGATGTTCTAACGTCAGCTGTGGATCCAGGAGGACACCCAAATTGCGAGCCCTCTCTGAGGGATGAATAACTTCACCCCCCAGGCTAAGAGATGGTATGTCGGGACCATCTTTGGGAGGCAACATCAATACCCACTCGGTCTTGTCTGGATTGAGTGCAAGCTTGTTTGCTTCCATCCAGACCCTAACAGCCTCCAGGCACTGGCACATCACTTCAACTGCTTCACTGAGTTGGCAGGGCGGACAGATACAATTGGGTATTGTCCGCATATTGATGATATTTAATCCTGTGCCGACATATGATTTCACCCAGCGGCTTCATGTAGATATTGAACAGGAGGGGGGATAGGACCGAACCCTGCGGCACCCCATATTTGAGTGGCCTAGGGGTCAATCTCTGTCCCCCAACCAACACCGACTGCAACCTGTCCAAGAGGTAGGAGGAGAACCACCTTAGAATGGTGCCTCCCACTCCCACCTCCCATAACCGTTGCAGAAGGATACCATGGTCGATGGTATCAAAGGCTGCTGAGAGGTCAAGAAGCACTAGGATAGAGGAATGGCCTCTATCCCTGGCCTGCCAGAGATCATCGGTCAGCGCGACCAAGGCAGTTTCGGTGCCGTAACTAGGCCTGAAACCTGACTGAAAGGGATCCAGGTAATCTGTTTCATCCAAGGTCCGTCGGAGTTGAAAGGCCACCACCTTCTCAGCAACCTTTCCCACAAATGGGAGGTTGGAGACTGGGTGATAGTTGTTCAAAATGGCTGGATCCAGGGAAGGTTTCTTAAGGAGGGGTCTCACCACCGCATCCTTTAAGGGGTGCAGGAAGGATCCCTCCTGAAGAGAGGTGTTAACAATTCTCTGGAGCCAGCCACTTGTCACCTCCCTGCTGGCGGAGACCAGACAGGAGGGACACGGGTCCAGTAAACAGGTGGAGGCACTCACCGCTCCCAACAATTTATATACAATTTT
Organism: Thamnophis sirtalis; assembly: GCF_051295495.1. Classification (NCBI taxonomy): domain Eukaryota; kingdom Metazoa; phylum Chordata; class Lepidosauria; order Squamata; family Natricidae; genus Thamnophis; species Thamnophis sirtalis. Next base: position 15,045,841 of record NW_028261395.1, read on the forward strand.
TTTAGTTAAATTATTGCTGAACAATTTATAATAGCTCCATCAAAATATTATTCTAAGATATTTGTCACTACTACTCTACTTCCTAGATGTTCACCATTGTCTCCACCCACTCCAGATTTAAGGGCATGTGAAATAGTTTTGATGAAAGTTGCATGCTATGAAACATCTCTCCTTTGAAATGTTTGGTTTTAATTCTCCAATGAATCAAAAGGAATGTTTCACCTTCCTTGTTACACAACATTTGTTTTAGCTTTCCATAGCTCTCCCCAAAACCAAGCAATGAAGATAAAACCAAAGATATCTAATACTGTTGTGCATGGCTTTGCACTAAATTATCGGTATAGTAAGCCAAAATAGTTTAAGATTATAATTAGCCCACTTGTTTCCTCCATTAACATGCAAATACATTTTTCTTGTTCAGAGACTGCATGAGAGATTTCCCAATCCTTGCAAAATATCACATTAAATCCATATAACTACTCAAGTTTGTTTTCAGTATGCGCAAGGAAGGAGCAGGCACTATCTTTCAACACTTAGAAGTCCAACAATAAGCTTTTATTCTTACATCAAGTTGAGCTGACTTGCCCTTTCCAGAGCTAAGGTGTATTGTTTTACCCAAGCAAACAGGAATGCTTTGTAAGGTGAATTATTATGCCACCAACACAGCATACCATACTCACATTCCTCTCCTCCAAGGGTTGCTAACTTATATTTGCTTTCAATCAAGTGCAGATTTTCCTCTTCCCCCCAACCTTTAAAAAAAAATACTTCCTCACTCAAGATTTGTGGGCATTCAGAATAAATCTTCCCAGTTTCCACAACTCACAGAAAACCGAACTTTACTTAGGAATATACCCAGCTGGTTTCAGGTCTTTGTATCTTGTACTTTTCAAGTAAGGTGCAACCACACAACTCTATGCATGTTTATCCATGTTTAACTATTGAGAGAATTTTCTCCCCCAAAAGTTCAGCCAGGCTTGCCATTCCCAGTCAAACAACTGCAAAGGCAAAGGGACTCTTCTCCTCACCCTCCTGAGGGCAGCTGGTCACCGCCTCCATAAAACCCATCATCCCCAGAGTTCCCCTAAGTGAAGCACTGACCTCTTAGTCAGGTGAGTTTGTTTTTTTTAAAGGAAGGGGGAACTACGAGCTGGAGGAACAGGAGAGCCACCTACCTCCCCCCCTGTTGAACTTTGCTAAACGGGGTGTCCCACTCCGCCTTTTGCCCCTCAGTGACAAAAAAAAGCAGAAAGAACAGCGGGTACTTACCTGGAGAGACCCACATCCCTCAGGGCCGCGCAGGTCTGACCGTCCATTTGTCTTTTAGATGGCTGGTAAACTCCAGGTTGAAGTTCAGCGGAGGCAGAAATGCAAAAAACCACGCCTACTATTCCCTTGCAAGGGGAGCAAAGGAAACTGCCTGGGTCTCTGATCCCGACTCACCTGTCTGGAGCCACTGAAATCTTTAGACTGTGGTGGCAATGTTGGTTTGCCACGACTTTGGTATCCCTGAAAGGCGACTCCACATTCTCCCTTTCCTTCTCCCCTCCTCCCTTCAAAAGCTGTGAGGTGCTTTCTTAGCACTGGTTGCCCAGCTGGCACGGCGCTATGCACTTGCCTCCTCCTCACTCCTTCTCCTCCTCCTCATTATCCAGAGTCTTCTCCTCCTTCCCGGAGCTCAGTGGGAGCCTGGCACAAGGGTTGGGAGGCTGCTTTTGAAATCACACATTGGAAAACTTCACCGGGAAGGGAGGTGGGGAACCAGTCGGGGTGGTGGTGGTGGTGAACATCCTGGAACTTGCCTAGGAGGCTGGCCGCTCTGTGCAACCTACCTGCTGATTCCCCTGTGCTTTGCTGGTGGCCAGGCCTCCTACTCCTAAACAATTTCGGAGAGGTCCTAGGAGGCCGGCCATGCCGTGCAAGCTACACCCCCCCCCCCCATGAGCTGCGACATAACTGGCAGGGGAAACGAGTGAGGGTGCTGGGGCAGGCATTCTGGTACTGTCCCACAGGACAAAGGGGTTATAAAACATACGGTAGATTTCAGGAACCTCTTCTACCATACCGATTAGAACTGGGAACAACCCACCCCTGGTTGCAAACAGCTATTTCCACTGGGGTAAACAGGACAAAGCAAGTGGGGAAAATAGTTTCCTTTGCTATATTTCCAGTCTGAATTAGACCATGGCAGGGTCCCTACGGAAGAGTTCTTTTAAGGATCATTATATGTTCTTAGTAAAGCAACTAACTTAGCTCTGTTCTTAAATGCTAAAGCTGTTTCACATAAAAAACAGAGAAGCTCTGATCAACTACCAGAGCCATCATTTTGACAGTTTTGCTGTACTGTAATCTGTCCCCATGAAATGCAAACATGGAATAAACTGAGCCTGGTTTGGGGCATCCAAGAAGGGACAGGAAAGACCAAGAAAAATAACGAAAGAGGGGAAGAGAGCAAGGAGCAAAAAGAAGGAAAGAATGGAAGAAAGAATGAAGAAGGAAGGAAAAAGGGAAGGAAGGAGATTATAATGAGAGTGAGGGTGTGAGGTAAATCCTGCCTTAGTACTTGATCTTCAGCAGCCCTGGTGCCTTTTACCATCCCCTTGTCCTCTCCTCCTGACCTCTCCTGGTGGTCTCCCATCCTATCATTGAGTATGCTTTGGTTACAAAGCTAGGTCTCGTAAGGAGAGAGAGTGCTGCTCCCTCTGACCCACATACTGTGCCCTCCTGCACACACAATGGGCAACCAAGGAGAGTGAGCACAGCAGCAGTGAGAGCACACACACCATGGCCTCCGAAGTCACAATGGGGCCCTCATTGAAATTGAGGTTGACACCCCTGGAGGAACAGATGATCTGAGTGCTGCATGCGTTGCTCTCAAATTTACAAAATATGAGTCAAGGTTAGAAAAATTATCAGTTTACATTCAACAGCAAAAGTCACATTAATCAAAAGCATGCCAAATGCAAACGTTTACCTTTCAATAAAAAGGTGTTTTTATCATTGAAAGTGTTGTTATTGTGTGTTGTTTTTCAGAGAAGAGACCTTAATCACGTATGAGTTCTTTTTCTAAACTAAAACCTCATTATTCAGGTTAAATTGCCATATTGGCACTCTGAGATAAATAAGTGGGTTTTGGGTTGCAGTTTGGGCATTCAGTATCTAAAAGGTTTGCCATCACTGGATTAGAGCATACACAGAGTATAACCTAATTCAGCTTTTGTTAAATTGCTGTTGAGAGAAGCTCCATTGTAACCTAAGGTGCCAACTCCATAGATAAAACTTCTAGGCAAATTGCCATGCTTAGCCTAGCAAAGTAACTTCTTGTGAAAAGTAGAAGGTGGATTCTGCCAAGTAGCCTTGCTTGTAACTTGAAATGTCTGTTGAGCATTCCCCAGCAAAGCTCTGAGTTATATGCCAGAAAATGTATTTCTTTTCCCTTCTAAAGTCTGTTGTTTTCAGAGCACTAAAATCATGAAATCTGTGTGATATCAAATTATGTTTCTTTAGCAATGACGTTCTGTGCAAACTGTGTGAGCTGTAAGATGTTTGGGAAAGTTTTTGGCGTGGGCTTCTTTTTCTCTCTCTCTGCCTGCTCTGTTAAGGTGGGAGACAAAAAGGTCGTCCAGTCTTTTGCTTTCTGCAGAAATAAAAGCTGATAATCCGTAGCCTCATCTTCAGAGTTTCACTGGACTTATCAGATTATGAGCTGCATTCAAAAACCTTACACAATGATGAATGCTGTGATATATTTGGGGTCTGATCAAGTCCACAATATTAGATTTTAATAAATCCAATCTTGTTTGAGACATTTTTTTTTGAGACATTTATTACGATTTATAGGCCACCCTTCTCCCTGAGGGGACTCAGGGCGGCTTACAATCACGGGAGGGGGGTGCAATAATACAAGACAAACAGTGAGTAAACAAAATGAATTATAAAACACCAACTTGCATTCAACAGTCAAGCAACACTCGGGCGGGTAATTTTTGAAACTTATCCCCAGGCCTGCTGGGAGAGCCAGGTCTTAAGGGCTGCGCGGAAGGTCTGGATGGTGGTGAGGGTACGAATCTCAACGGGGAGTTCGTTCCACAGGGTCGGAGCTGCAACAGAAAAGGCTCTCCTCCGTGTAGTCGCCAGTCGGCATTGACTGGCGGATGGAATCCGGAGGAGGCCCAATCTGTGCGATCTAATTGGTCGAAGGGAGGTAATCGGCAGAAGGCGGTCTCTCAAGTACCCAGATCCACTACCATGGAGTGCTTTAAAGGTGGTCATCAATACCCTGAAGCGCACCCGGAGATCGACAGGTAGCCAGTGCAGCTCGCGGAGGATAGGTGTAATGTGGGCGAACCGCGGTGCGCCCACTATCACTCGCGCGGCTGCATTCTGGACTAACTGCAGTCGCCGGATGCACTTCAAGGGCAACCCCATGTAGAGCCCATTGCAGTATTCCAGCCTAGAGATCACAAGGGCTCGAGTGACTGTTGTGAGCGCCTCCCGGTCCAGGTAGGGCCGTAACTGGCGGACCAGGCGAACCTGGGCAAATGCCCCCCTGGTCACAGCCGACAACTGATGGTTAAAAGTCAGCTGTGGATCCAGGAGGACTCCTAGATTACGGACCCTATCTGAGGGGTGTAAAATTTGACCCCCCAGCCTTGTTCTCATGAAAGCATTAGAATCATTTGTTAATAAGACATTGTTTAAAATATTAAAGACAGAATATTAGCAAATTGTATTATAAAAGTGGAAAATAATAAATAAATTAAAAAAGTATAAAGAATGTAAATCAAATTACTGTATCTCACCACTAAAATTTATTTCAATTAGATTAACATGTGCAAATGCCAACTGAAGTTTTCTATTCCAATAAACAGCCTATTATAATTTTGAGGATTGCTGCATATTTTAATGATTCTATGGCCCAGATTCTTTGTGGAGGAATCTTTTTAGCTTCTTGTTGTACAAGACACAGGGAGACCTCAGTTCCTAATGCAATTTGTCAGTAATACAATCCAAAATTGGTCTTTAATTGAAGTTTGTCTGTTCTAACAGCCACAATTTTTGGAGTCTGTCGGTTTCCATAGATTAAATTTAATGTCAATACCCATATTTTCTGATTTTAGAGAAAGCAGAAATTGTGTAAATTCCCAAATCAGCTCTGAGGGGCAGCAGCCGGAGTCCTTTTGTCCACCCCAAGATACTCCTCAGTGGCTGGGATTGGGTTGGTTCTGCTGGTGGTTTCTCTCTGAAGCCCCAAACATCAGATTGATGTTTAGTTTAGTTTAGTTTCCCTTTGTTTGTATGCCGCCCTTTTCCCTGGGGGGACTCAGGGCGGCTCACAGTTCAAAAAGGGGGGGGGGGGGAAGGACAAAGAATTTTCCAACATGAAGACAATACAACATATTAAAAAGAAAATACAACAGTCACACAATTCGGGTGGGGTTAGAATCTTAACCCCAGGCCAGCCGGGACAGCCAGATCTTTAAAGCGACGCGGAAGGACTGGAGGGTGGTGAGGGTCCGAATCTCCACGGGGAGTTCGTTCCAGAGGATCGGAGCAGCCACCGAGAAGGCTCTCCTCTGGGTAGTTGCCAGTCTGCACTGGCTGGATGATGGAATTCGGAGGAGGCCTAATCGATGCGATCGTATCGGTCTAGTGGAGGTAATTGGCAGTAGGCGGTCTCTCAAGTACCCAGGTCCACTACCATGATGGGCTTTGTAGGTGATAAGTAGCACCTTGAAGCGTACCCAGAGATCAACAGGCAGCCAGTGCAGCTCGCGGAGGATAGGTGTTACGTGGGTGAAGCGAGGTGCACCCACGATCGCTCGTGCGGCCGCATTCTGGACTAGCTGAAGTCACCGAATGCTCTTCAGGGGCAGCCCCATGTAGAGCACATTGCAGTATTCCAGCCTAGAGGTCACAAGGGCACGAGTGACTGTTGTGAGGGCCTCCCGGTTCAGATGGGGACGCAACTGGTGCACCAGGCGAACCTGGGCAAATGCCCCCCTGGTCACAGCTGACAAATGATGTTCGAAGGTCAGCTGTGGGTCCAGGAGGACTCCCAAGTTGCGAACCCTGTCTGAGGGGCGTACAGTTTGACCCCCCCAGCCTGAGAGATGGAACACTTGGCCAATTCGCGGGAGGGAAACACAGCAGCCACTCGGTCTTTTCTGGATTGAGCACAAGTTTGTTGTCCCCCATCCAGTCTTTAACAGCCTCAAGACCCTGGCTCATCACATCCATCGCTTCGTTGAGTTGGCACGGGGCGGACAGATACAACTGAGTATCGTCCGCATACTGGTGGTATTTTATCCCGTGCCGTCGAATGATCTCACCCAGCGGTTTCATGTAGATGTTGAAAAGAAGGGGGGACAGGACCGAACCCTGCGGCACCCCATACGTTAGGGGCCTAGGGGTCGATCTCTGCCCCCCAACTAACACCGACTGCGACCTGTCCGAGAGGTAAGAGGAGAACCACTGTAAAACAGCGCCTCCCACCCCCACCTCCCGCAGTCGTCGCAGAAGGATACCATGGTCGATGGTATCGAAAGCTGCCGAGAGGTCAAGGAGCACCAGGATGGTGGCATGGCCTCCATCCCTGGCTCTCCAGAGATCATCGGTCAACGCGACCAAAGTGGTTTCTGTGCTGCAGCCAGGTCTGAAGCCTGACTGGAAAGGATCAAGATAACTGGCTTCCTCCAAGGATCGCTGGAGCTGAAAGGCCACGACCTTCTCAACAACCTTCCCCACAAAGGGGAGGTTGGAGACCGGACGATAGTTATTTAAAACAGCTGGATCCAAGGATGGTTTCTTCAGGAGGGGTCTCACCACCGCCGCCTTTAGAGCGGGGGGAAAGACCCCCTCCCGTAGAGAGGCGGTAACAACTGCCTGGATCCAGCCTCGTGTCACCTCTCTGCTGTTTACAACCAGCCAGGAGGGGCACGGGTCCAGCACACATGTGGAGGCTCCTACAGCTCTCATTGCCTTGTCCACATCCACAGGGGTAACAGCTTGAAACTCAACCCAGCGATGGCTTACCAGATCATCCCTTAGTGCCTTGGCTGGTTCTGCAGAATTGGAGCCCAGGTCCGCCTGGAACCGAGCAACCTTGTCTGCGAGGAATTGGATGTAATCCTCAGCCCTGCCCTGCAGCGGATCGCCCGTATCCCTCCTATTTAGGAGGGAACGGGTTATCCTAAACAGGGCGGCTGGGCGCGACTCAGCAGATGCAACCAGAGAGGCAATATGTGTTCTCTTAGCCATCCTAATTGCTCAAATGTACTCTCTGGTGCAGGTTGTTAAACGTGCTCGGTTCGGTTTGGATTTACTGGACCTCCATAAGTGCTCTAGGCGTCTCCTTTGGCGCTTCCTCTCCCGGAGTTCCTCAGTAAACCAAGGAGCCCTCCGGGATCCACTGCCTCGGAGTGGCCGTAGAGGCGCAATCCGGTTGAGAGACTTTGTCGCTGCCAGGTTCCAGGCAGCAACCAGAGTGTCCGCCGGACTGTGGGCGAGAGTATCAGGAATAACCCCAAGTTCCGTCTGGAACCCCAAAGGGTCCATAAGTCACCTGGGGCAGAACCACCTGGTCGGCTCCTCCTCCCTACAGTGGGGGTTTGGTCTCCGAAAGTCAAGCCTCAATAGGTAGTGGTCTGACCATGACAGGGGCAAGATCTCACTACCCCTCAGACCAAGGTCACAATTCCACTGCTCCGAGAGGAATACGAGGTCAAGCGTGTGACCCGCTGAGTGGGTCGGTCCTCGGATTACTTGGGTCAAGCCCATGGTTGTCATGGAAGCCATGAACTTCTGCGCTCCGTCAGAGTGATCACCGAGCGAAGGCAGATTGAAATCCCCCAGAACCATAAGTCTGGGGAACTCAACTACCAGCTCGGCTATCGACTCGAGGAGCGAGGGGAGGGCTGCTGCAACGCAGTTAGGAGGCAGGTACGTCAGCAGCAGACCCACTTGACCCTTGAGGTCCAACTTCACCAGCAGGGACTCACACCTGACAAGCTCCGGAGCAGGGATCCTACGAGGTGCTAGAGACTCTCGGATAACAATGGCCACACCCCCACCCCTTCTCTGAGCTCTCAGCTGATGGAGCACCTGAAAACCTTCTGGGCACATCTCTACGAGGGGGACTCCTCCCTCCGGGCCCAGCCAGGTCTCAGTAATACATGCCAGGTCTGCCCTCTCGTGTAAAATTAAGTCCCAAACGAGAGGAGCTTTATGAACCACAGACCTGGCATTTAGCGCCGGCAGCCTGAGGCCAGGGTCCTGATTACTCACACCACCTGGCCTTGGAGTGGGACTCGTAGGGCCGGAAGGAGGGATCTCTGTGACGTAGCGAGCCCTCCTTCCCCGGTAATGGCCAGCCCTAAAGTCCCCACCATATCTGCCCCTCCCTGTTAAGACCGTAATGCTCCGGCCCACTCCCGTGTCCGTAATTCCCCCAGCCACCCCTATGGCTCCTGCGTTCCTCGACAGGCCTTCCGAATCAAACACACTCATTTGTTCACCCAAGCAGTCCCCACGTAACAATTTAAAAACACATAAAATACAATAATAATGGGATAATAAAAAGTGGGATCATTCACTCAATCGCACACATATCCCATACACTCACCATACAAGTTAAAAATTGTGCAACTGTGCAAGTTCGTACGAGGATTGTGCTAGTATGAGGGAGGAGGTCTTAATGTTCTTAGTCTTCTCCTCTGCAGTGTGCTATTCAAGATGGCGTTAGTACTCCCAGAGCAATTGCAACTCATAATAGTCAAAACAGCTAAAATAGCTGCGAT